>NC_091062.1:172653551-172972420 GCF_000393655.2 Nicotiana sylvestris
CAATATCGTGAGTCGGATAATTGTATTCGTGCTTCCGCAACTGCCTCGAAGCATATGCAATAACTTTTCCATGCTGCATTATAACACATCCCAATCCCACCCTAGATGCATCACAATATACCACATAACCTTCAGATCCTTCCGGAAGTGCTAGAACAGGTGCTGATGTTAAGCGTTTCTTCAACTCATGAAAGCTCCTTTCACATGCATCAGACCATTGGAACTTAACGGCTTTGTGTGTCAATTTTGTCATGGGAGCAGCAATAGAAGAGAAGTTCTCAACAAATCTCCGATAATAACCAGCTAAGCCCAAGAAACTACGAACTTCCGTAGGAGTTGTGGGTCTAGGCCAGTTTTGTACTACTTCAATTTTCTGACCATCTACCTTAATACCTTCATCAGAAATGATATGCCCAAAGAAAGCCACTAAATTCAACCAAAATTCACATTTGGAGAATTTAGCATATAATTTCTGATTTTTCAAAGTCTGCAACAAATGATCCTCATGTTCTGCTTCTGATCGAGAATATACCAGAATATCATCAATGAAAACAATGACAAATATATCTAGAAATGGCTTGAAAACCTGATTCATTAAATCCATGAAAGCTGCTGGCGCATTAGTAAGACCAAAAGACATCACAAGGAATTCATAATGGCCATATCTAGTTTGTAAAGCCGTTTTCGGAATATCTCTCTCCTTAACTCGCAATTGGTGATAGCCGGATCGAAGGTCAATCTTTGAGAAATATTTGGCACCTTGCAACTAATCAAACAAATCATCAATTCTGGGTAAGGGGTACTTGTTCTTGATAGTCACTTTGTTGAGCTGACGATAGTCAATACACATTCTTAACGAACCATCCTTCTTACGAACAAACAACACTGGTGCACCCCAGGGAGATGTGCTGGGCCTAATAAAGCCCTTATTCAGAAGATCCTTCAACTGGGCTTTCAATTCTTTTAACTCAGCAGGAGCCATTCTGTATAAAGGAATATATATTGGCTGAGTATCTGGAAGCATATCAATAGCAAAGTCGATTTCTCTTTTTGGAGGAAGACCAGGAAGTTCATCAGGAAATACATCGGGAAATTCATTCAGGACAGGAACCGATTGAAGAGTTGGAGATTTCACCTCCATATCATGCACTCATACCAAATGATAGATGTACCCTTTCAAAATCATCCTTCGAGCTTTAAGGTAAGAAATAAACTTTCCCTAAGGCGCTGCAGCATCACCTTTCCATTCAATAATAGGCTCACCTGGAAAATTAAAACGAACAATCTTTGTCCATCAATCTACATCGGCATAACAAGAAGCCAACCAATCCATATCCATAATGATATCAAAATCAACCATTTCTAGCTCATGCAAATCAACTAACGTATGGCAGTTATGAATCTTCACGTCAAAACTTTGATATACCCGTCTAACTACAACAGACTCACCCATTGGCGTAGATACCTCAAATGGCTTATGCAACAATTCAGGCTCTCTATCCCATTTACTAGCAACAAAGGGGGAGATATACGACAATGTAGAACCAGGATCTATCAAGGCATACATATTGATAGAAAAGACGGAAAGTATACCTGTAACCACGTCCGGAGATAACTCTAAATCCTGACGACTCGATAAAGCATATATGCGATTCTGCTGACCTCCTGAACCAGAAACGCCAAATCTTCCCCTACCCCTGCTAGCGGATGTCTGCATACTCTACCTAGGAGGACATACCGAAGAAGAAAAAGAAGCCCATGCAGATGTCGTCGGCTAAGCCATACCCCCTCCACCTGTCATCGGACAATGTCTCATAATATGACCTGGCTGTCGACATGCATAACATGCATCAGAACCCTGGCGACATGGTCCAAAATGATTTCAGCCACATCGATCACATCTAGGAAACTGAGGCCTCATCTAACTGAACTCGCCTCTAAATTGTGGACCTGGGGTACGTGAACTCTGACCTGGACCAGAATAAGTGGTCCGATCATGTCGTTGTCCCTGAAACTATGGTGGCGCACTGGATACCGGATAAGATTGACATCTGGGAAACTGTGGCCTAAATCCACCTCGAAACTCTCTTGTGTTACCTGCGAACCGTGCCCTCTTCTGCTGACCTCTATCATGCTCTCGATTGGCTCGTTGTTGCCTCTTGCGATCCTTTAGACCCTGTGCATATACTTGAATACGGGCAATATCCATTCCTTGGTTTAGAGAAGCTATAATGCACTCATTTATCAAATGTGCCCCCAAAGCACTAACAAACTGGTGTACCCGATCACTCATATCAGCAACAATCGTAGGAGCATACCTAGCCAAAGAGTTGAACTGCATGCTATATTCCCGAATGCTCATATTACCTTGTTCTAAGTGTAAGAACCTATCTCGTCGGGCTCTTCGAAGATCGATTGGCAAATATTGCTGTAAAAATGCCTCAGAGAACTCCTTCCATGTCACTGGTGGCACATTTGGCCCCCGAGTCTGCTTTCAAGTCTCATACCATGTCACAGCAACATCACGTAGTCTATAAGAAGTAAACTCCACTGACTCAATATCCGTGGCATGTATAATTTGTAAGGTCTGTTGCATAAGATCCAGAAGATCCTGTGGGTCAGCATTATGATCAACCCCTGCAAATACTGGAGGATCCAAGTTCATAAAGTCTCGAACTCTAGCACTCACGGACCTATCAGCAATACCGAGGGTCTGGTGTTGGGCCTGGGAGGCCACTATTCGAGTCAGCAATTGTACAGCACTCTGCATGTCTAGGTCCTGATCAGAAACAACTGGGAGAGGGACTGGAGGTATGTTAGCTCTTTTACGCCCTTCTGGGGGTGGTGGGGGTGCTGCCCCGGAAGCCTGAGAATCAGCCTCATTCTGTGGCTCATTTTGATCTACATTAGCAGGTGGCACCTGACTTGTGCCCTCTCCCGCCTCCTCATCCAACCTTTGAATAAATTTCATAGCCACTTGTCGTCTCGTAGTATTAGGCATCACTGAGAAGGTAAACAAAAAGAGAATTAGGAATGAACACTTATGATTAGGCTCTATTGCACGATCTAGATCAAGAAGAAAGTAATAATCCTAAATGTCCAATAGCCTCATGTTTATAAGTGTGGTGCACAACACACCATAAACAAGACTCTACTAGACACGGCTTGCAGACTCCCTAGGATTGACCTGCTCTGATACCAAGTTTGTCACACCCCAACCTTGGGAGGTGTGGCTGGCACCCGATGCCCGAAAGCCCGAGCGAACCAACCATGAGATATGAACTGAAATATAATAACCTGCAGGCAGAAGAGCCCAACACGACATATATATATATATATATAACTGTTACACCCCGCAATATTATGTCAATATTACGTCCTGCAGTATTAAGTTACGACAGTGTTCTACCCAGCAGTATTACATTATGGAGATGTTACGCTTCGCAGTAATAAATTACGACAGTGTTAAACCCGTATTACATTACGATGATGTTGCGCTTTGCAGTAAAAATTTACGACAGTGTTGCACCTACAGTATTTTATGTTGAGTTTGTCGTAAGGTAATTGACATCAGTCCAAGGAAAAGATTATTTGAGGATTATAAGGATTTTGCAATTTCACAAGTGATTAGTAAATTCATGAAGGTGAAAAAGGGAGCAAGTCTAAGAAAACGAATTTTGTCAAAATTTAGCATTTTGGGATAAAATATGGCCCGAACTAAAATACCCGGTATTTATGGACTAGCATCATACGAAGTACCACATGGCCATGATAGTAAGGTGTATAAAGTATGTTAAAAGTGAATAATATTTTAAGTAAGTAGGAATAATTTTCAATTTTACGGGCAATTGATTAATTACCGGGTAACGGGAAATTACCTAATTAATTGAGAATATATTTGGATAAGATTAAATTTTCCACCCCACCCCACGTGGCAGTAGGACATTCTATAACCAAATGACTCTTGATTGATATTGGTTAGGAGGCAAAATGACTACGAGACACTACATTTTTGTATGTCGAATATAAGACACATTTTATAAGCAATCCTTATAAGCTTTGAGTAGGTGAAAACGTGAATTAGGATTGTAACTTGTCATTGTAATTCTTGTAAGTCTTATAGAATGAATCAGAACGTTAGCCATTTCTTTCAATTCCTACAAATTTTCAATAACAACTTCTTGCAAGCAAATAATTCCAACGAGAATTATTAGCATATTAGCAAGGTGACATTTTACGATTCTAAAGGAGTACGGTGCAATCTTTCCAAAAATAACATACGGATTTTTATTCCCTACTCCAGGTATGTTAAGGTTATCCCTTCTTTCTTTTGGCATGATCCATACGATATGAATGAAACGTGCAAATGCACAAATTCCATAAGTGACTTTACTCATGGAAGTAATAGAAATATCTATGTTCTTTAATTCTCATGTGTCATAATATTTTATCATCTGTTATGGGTCTCAGAAAAATACGAAAGTTGAAAAGATGTCACTTTATGATATTGCTCAATAGGCAAAGTGGTCTTATGACCTTCCGAATAATTTTATTGACGTACTTTTCATGCATTGCATTCATGTGCATTGACCCATGACAAGATGGCGTTATATACGTGTATATATGTAAATATATGTATATGGAATGGGAAAAGGTTACAGCATTATATACGCACCACCACCTGATCAGTTGGTATATGATGATGATATTGCCCACAGTTATGTAAGTATGATTCAAACGGCGTTATATATGTGTATACATGTATGTATATATGTATATGGGATATGGGAAAGGTTATGGCGTTATATACGCGCCACCACCTGATCAACTGGTATACGATGATGATTTTGCCCATAATGGCCGATATGATATGATGGGATGCCCTCAGAGGCTGATGATGTTATGAAATATGTACATATGCACGACATGGCATTCATATGCATATGCACGATGCTAAAAGTAATTTATGATTTACAAAGTTGTTCAGACTTACAGGTTAAGTCATGTAATCTATATGTCGTTCATGCCTCTTATGTATTTATTTATGTGCCTTACATACTCGGTACATTATTCGTATTGGCGTCCCTTTTGCTTGGGGACGCTGCATTTCATGCCCGCAGGTCCTGATAGACAGGTCGAGAGCCCTCCGAGTAGGCTATCAGCTCAGCGAAAGATGTTGGTGCGCTCCATTTACTTCGGAGTTGCTCGTTTGGTTAGTATGATTTAGACGTGTATTGTTTGGTAAGGCGGGACTCTGTCCCGACCTTTATGACATTTATGTACTCTTAGAGGCTTGTAGACATATGTCGTGTATATAAAAAATTGTACGGCCTTGTCGTCCTTTGTTTTGAGTTTGTAGATGATAATGTTGGCCTATTAGGCCCGTATGTCACGTATATATGATGATGCAATATGAAAGATCCTACGGGACCGTCAAATCACCACTACGGGTCTAGGTCCGGGTCCATTTACTTAAAATATTGACCGAAGTCAACTTAAATTTATTTTCACATAAAATCGTTCCGGATATACGCTCGTACTGCGCATGCAAATCGAGGTGAGATAAAAGAAGGCTTTTAAGGCCTCGAAACACCGAATTTACTTGTAAATCAAGTGATGACCTTTTGGGTCATCACATCAAACCTAACCAAACTTAGGCATTAACAATGAATAAGGTGAAATTTAATATATCTTCTTCTCAAGATTTAGTAAAACAAAGCAAACACCCAACGTACACATCGGAACATTAGACGAAAGAAGCAGTTTACAGCTTTTAGAAAGCCAATCAAAACACCATATCAGTTAACAATAAAATAACAAGAAAAATGAACTTTGTATTGATGGATCCGAGCTCAAACAACAACGATCGGACAATTTCTTAAACGGAACATTCTCCGGCGAACTCAAACGGAACCGACGATCGGAAGTTTTCGAACGACGCCTTCAATCTCAACTCTTGACGCTACTATTTTGAGTTAAAATGGATTGTTTTGAGGAGTGGGTTTTCGATGGTGGTTTTTTAGATTTCACCTTCTGCTATATTAATCTCCAAATCCTTTATTGGGTATCTTTTCCTTGAAAAAGGGGAATCCACAAAGGAAAAACCCTTTTCATTTAAGGCTTCAGCCATCTTTCTATTTTTCCATGCCCATTCTTTTTTCTATCAGTGTGTAGGCGTGGTTGCTGGCTCTTTCTTGTGGAAGAGAGAGTAACTGATGGAGATTTTGTATTTCTGGGGAGGTACGGCTGGGAGGTTTTCTTTTTTTTTTTTAATTAATCCACTAAGCAGGGCCTAGGGCTAGTTTTTATATATATAAAAAGTAAAACAAAATAATGTCATGATGTCCTAAGGAATGTAAAAACAATAGACTTTGTAACCTACATTGGTCCTATTATCAAGGTTGAGTGGTGAATTCAACCATGATAGTACATGAGTATAGCTAACAAACACTAGCCCATATGTCCGTCTATGTTGCTGCATCTTCCGCTTATTGAAAAAATAGCCTCTGACGCCCTTAGCCACTGCCCAGTTGCACGAATAGCCATTTTGTTTGCAATGTAATCCACAAATATCTTGATCTTCATTAGCCACTACCCAAGTATCCTCTGAGAGTGTCAGCTTTGTGATTGCCTGCATTAAAAATGAGCCAAACCAAGCTGACATATACGATCCAACTATTACAATCACTACCCAAAATAATGTATGTGCACTGCCTTTGCCAATAATTTTGTGAAACCTCTATTGATAATTTCTTGCACCCTTTATGTTATGGTATTCCTTGTCCCTATTATTAACGTGTCAAATGAGGGTGTTAACCCTGTTTGTATCCAGATTTCCCGTATTCTCCTGACCCTTGGGACATGTTGAGCTTGAACATTTTCCAGCGATAGTGTCTTTGTGCCCATATTCACGTTGTATCTCTTTGTTTTTCAATAAGGCCACTGCTTTGTGTGATTGTGCTTTTGAATGTGCACTATGTTGAACAAGAGAATTGTGCTAAGTGGGCTCCATTTTTCCAGATTGAGAGACCAACTCCAATGCAAAACCAGGCCTACTACATTCTAGTTGTGCTCCCTCATGCTTGTGCATGCCACATTTTCTTCTTCAAAGGAATGAGTACCTAGTACTAATACCACCCATAGAAGTCGTAATAGGTGGCAAGGCATGAATACAATAACTTTTCCTGCAAAAAAGAACACGAGGTTAGTGAAAATAATGACCAACACCATCTCCTCCCACAGGACTTGAAGGTGTTGATCCTGCTTGTTAGCCATTTTCCCCATCAATCTCATTTACTTATTCTTTATCTCCTTTGCCCCTTTGCTCCTTACTTCTATTCCACTCTATCCAAGACATATAACTCCCTTGTGCCAGATTTGCCACTTCAACTCATTACCCAGCTTCTCCTTGAATTTTTCTAACTGTGTTGAACACTGATATTGGCTCCTGCATTTTAACTCTTCTATCTCCTGCCATATTGTATTATACCCAACGTTGCCTGACTCCTTGTATCCATTGTGATCACCCTACCTTCCTATGTATCCCCTAGTCCAACTTGCCCATTTCTCTTAAACATTTTGTGCATTACATCACCTATTGTAGCTCTGATTTTCCAACAACACCTGGTGCTACAACAGAAACTATGTAGCAGGGTGTCCTGCTTTGCATGTACATCTATGCCTACCCTTGATTTCCCTTCAATGGGTTGAGTGCTAAACACTAATACCACCATCTGAAGTTCCATCAAGAGGCAAGACATAGATCTAGTAGAACCTTGACCTGCAAAAAAGAAAACCTTGTTAGAGAAAACCATCATCACCGTGTATTCCTCCCATAGGATTTGTACATGATGACCATAAATTAACTCCTTTACACCCCTCCTCCTTGCCTCTTTACACCTTAATTCCTTGCTACCTTCACCCTCAAATATGGACATTAGAGTTTATCTTTATTCATAATTCTTCTTCCATGTGAATCCAATTAAGCCATAGCATTCAATCTCTCCTGCATCAATGGCATAATTGGCAATATGATCCACCAATTTTGGGAGGTTTTCTTGGGATTAGGAGATTAGGTTTTTTTTAATTTGATTTTTATATGGGTGTAAGAGTTGACATGAACCATTAGATAAAAATAGATTAGTAGCTATGATGGAGTATGTGGAGAGGATAAGAGAATGAGTGAGGTACGTTCGAGGCTTCGGTCCACGGTCATGTTATTACATCAAAACCAAAATCTAAAAAGAACTAAATAAACCTATCAGCTATGAGTTACAAGATTCCTATATATAAGTATTCTGAAACTTGATCTTGAGTCTTGAATGGTTCTCCATGCAGACTTTGATCTGAACCTTGATACTTGCTAGCTACAGGTGCTAGTTCATTCTTCTTCAGCTTTTCGGATCAGGACGGGACATGCAAAGCTTGTGACTTTAGTTATGTCTTGAGTAGTGCACATCTTTCATCTGCTTCTACATTTGGATTCACTTCTTTTTTTTCTTTTCTTTTTTTCTGGATTGAGACTTCTTCTTTTGGTCATCTCAAACCATGTGCCTCAAGGTAAAACCTGCTCAAACACCAAAACAAACAAACAAACGAAATGCCCCAGTTTTCACTAGGAAAATCTCGTGAGTTATTGGCAAAATTGCAAATCAACTATGCTATTGATGAGGGATGCAATGGTAATAGTAAAACTAAAGACTTGATTAGGATGTGCGTCTCCTATGAGATTGAGCTTAAGGAAAATTATAAACTGAGCTTGACTAAACTAACAATTGACTCTATTCTCTAGGCGGGATCCCCTAAACTTTAAGAAAAACTAAAAACTGAAAACTTAAGGAACCTAACAATTGACCCTATTCTCTAGGCGGAACCCCTGAACTTAAGAAAAACTAAAGACTGAACAACTTGAAGAAACTAAAAACTAACTCTATTTTCCATGCGGGACCCCTGAACTTAAGAAAACTAAAGATTAACAACTTAAGGAAACTAAAAGAGTGACCATATCCTCTAGGCGGGACCTCTGAACTTTAAGAAAAGCTGAAGATTAACGACTTAAGAACACTGAAATTGACCTTATTCTCTAGGTGATACCCCTGAACTTTAAGAGAAGCTAAAGATTAATGACTTAAGAAAATTGAAATTGACCATATTTTCCAGGCGGGACCCGTGAACTTAAAGAAAACTAAGACTAACAGCTTAAGAGAATTAAAAGTTGACCCTATTTTTCAGGAGAGACCCTTGAACTTAAGGAATACTAAAGACTGGACTTAAGGAATCTAAAACTGGCCATATTTTTCAGGCGGGACCCCCGAACTTAAAGAAAACTAAAGATTAACAACTAAGAAGACTAAAATTGACCCAAGGAAAACATTCATCAGGCTAGGTGTTTTTATGTATATCTTAGGAAAAAGATTCATCAGACTAAAATGTTAATCCTAGGAGAAAGTTCATCATACTAGGTTTTCTTTTCTTAGGAGAAAAATTCACCAGACTAAGTGTTTTATATATATCTTAGGATAAAGATACATCAGACTAAGATGTCTATACTAGGAGAAAGTTTATCAGACTAGGTTTCTTATCTTAGGAGAAAGATTCATCAGACTAAGATTGTTTATCCTAGGAGAAAATTCATCAGACTAGGGATTTTTATCTTAGGAGAAAGATTCATCAGACTAAGAATTTTTTTCTTAGGAGAAAGATTCATCATACTAAGATTTCTATCCTAGGAGAAAGTTCATCAGACTAAGAATTTTTTTCTTAGGAAAAGGATTCATCAGACTAAGGTTTATACCCTATGAGAAAATTCATCAGACTATGACTGCTTATCTTAGGAGAAAAATTCATCAGACTAAATTTCTTATCTTAGGAGAAAAAAATTATCAAACTAAGATTTTATTGGGAGAAAAATCCATTAGACTATGATGTATTACCCTAGGAGGAAAAAGTGAGGAGAAATGACAAGATTTTATTCACACTAGCAAGACAAATAAAGGCAAAGATTTGAGAAACTTCTCTTAGTCGGCTCTTCTCTTCTTTTCTTTTTCTCTTTTTTTCTTTTTTTTAACCACTTTCCTTGCACTTCTTTGTTCATATTTCAAACAAAGAAAACTTTTTCAGTTTTCAAAGTGGTGCTCGATTTGTGGCCTTGAGTCGTGGACAGATTGGCTTTGTGATCATCCAGCCTTTGGAAGACCGACTGTATTGGATGTTGGTTGCACTACTAGGAGACACTGTTGTTTCTTTAAAGGGGCCTTACTTTCTGTATCAACCTTGATTATTTCCTTCCCATTGCCATTGGTGTTTTGTGGCTCAGTCAGCCTTATCTCGAAAAATAGATTTATTTTCTTGGATAACCTTTTCTGATATCTTGAATGCTTTTGCTTTTGGAAAAATTTGTCTAGCAGAGAAAACCACAACTGGAAGTGCCTTTTGCATGATGTGCACACTCCATAGTCCTTGTTCGGTACTACAGAGAATCCATGATTAACCTTGAGGTTATCTTTGCTTGCTTTAGCTAAGTAGGCTGACAAGAGTCATTTGGGGGGGACGTCTTTGCATGAATCCTCAAGGTATGTTAACTGTAATAATTGAGTGTACTGGGCAAATTTACTTTGTCCAACTGAAAAGCTGGTAGCAGATGTTGAAATCTTTTCTTGCTTGTTTTGACAAGGAATGACTCAGAGTGAAGGGACACAATGATGCAAAGAAACGGTATTAACAAGAAATTCCCATGTGGGGAAGGATAGAAAGAAGTGTTTTTCATGCATTTTGGACTTAACAGCCGATCTATCAAACTAATCCAATCTTCCCTTTTACTATTCTTATGACCTTTGAAGTTGGGCTTGTTCGTGTCAATCCTTTGTATTAGCTTCACGACTCATTTTCAACTAGTGGTGCCACGAGGTATTTTCACCAACAAGCCTCTCTCATTTATTTATCTCTACTTACCGTCACCTTACGGTGCCCATGAGGGTTTTCACTAGTAAGACTCTCTCATTTTTCTTTTATTTTTCTTTTTTTATTTTCTTTCTTGTGTGAGCAACTTGATAATGTTCTATATCGCATGACAACCGTTGCTCATTGCATGCTTCACTTGGCATTCTTGAAGGCATATCGGGAGATCTTTATTTGAAAGATTTTTGGATAGGGCTGGAAAGAAGGGATGACATGAAGGCTCAAAGTAGACTCATAATAAGGGCGTTGAAGACTTACAACTCTTGGAATCGACTCTTTTAAAAGTGAAATAAAATATTTGCCCCAGTTTCAAATACTAGGATTTTATTTGGAAAAAAATATTTTATGCTTATTTGATTGGACCGAACAGTGTAAGGATGCATAACCTTTTTAAAGGAATCAGGTCAAACGTAGTTCAAACATCTGACCTAACTATTTTTTTATCTTTCTTCTTTTTTTTTCTTTTCTCTTATTGTTTTTCTTTTTTTATTCAAAACAAATCGCCCCAGCTTTTTTTGGAGGGGCATGGACACTTGACTTTCCTTCTTCTTCTTTTTTTCACTTGAACTTTCTAAGAGTTGCCCCAGTTAGTACTATGGGAGCGTGGACTTTTCTTTTATTTCTTTTTTCTATTCTTTTTTTTTGGACTTTTGGCTCTAAACTTGATTCCAAAAAAGGGTGGTCAAGGAAAATAACACGGGCTCAAAAGGGTAACAAAGGGTATAAAGTGTTTGGGTAGCAGAAAAAGGGTCTCGTAGCCTCGAGAATCCCAATCATGTTATCCCTTCAGAATCACGACATTGATGAACATGTCTACCTTCTTGGGTATTTTTTAGTATAAAGCTGTATGAATAATACTTTCCTCGCAGTGAATGACCTTTGTCAATTTGGGTGATTGTCACACCTCTTTTTTCTACCCCGAAAAGGGTATAAGGGAGTTTTTCAATTAAAGTGACAGTAATCGAAACGGAATTATTTATGGTGTCCCAAGTCACCAGCTTAAAATTCCGAATCGTGGAAGTTTGACTTTGTTTTACAGTCCTGGAAATACAGAGATCCAAGTAAGGAATTCTGTTAACCCGGGAGAAGGTATTAGGCATTCCCGGATTCCGTAGTTTTAGCACGGTTGCTCAACTATTATTATTGGCATAATTATCTGATTAATTACATATTTTATACCTATTGTGCATTTTTAACCTTTTACCGCTTTTAATTATTTATGGAATTATTCTGGAATAAGTTACGATTATCGTACACTTGTTTGTTTGGTACACATTGTGAACCGTGTCACGGAAACCGTACCCACGATCTACAACATGTTTATTTCTATTAACATTTTTAGAAGTTGTGGCCGGATCACATAAATGTACCCCCGAAAAAACAGGGTTGGTGGGAACTGGGCTCGAAATTGAGCCCAAGAATGAGGACAAGGGGCAAACAGCCTGGTTTGACTTGGCAGCTTCAATTGGGCCAATACCAGGCCCAACTTTTCAAATACAAATCCATTTTTTTATTATATTGACAGGAGAACTGGATGAAAATTACTGAAGATGATTGGGCTCGAAATTGAGCCTAAAATGGAAAGTGAGCAACAAGCAGAACGCCCTAGGTCGAAACTCGACCAGGCTGCCTCGTCTGGGCCAATGTCAGACCCAATTGAGACTCCTCTTCCTCTGAATCATATGTTACCCAAAGTATTAAAATTCCAGCAAAAATCAAAGGCTAACCATCCATATCATAAGTCTAATTATTAACATGCTATTAGTACTAACAATAAGAGATTAAACCTTACTTATCCATAAGTCAGCTTAAACTGAAATTCAGAGTACAGCAGGACAAACAATATGCTAATTTAAAAAAACAATTATGGCAAATGGCATTAATACCTAGTTCAGTTTTTAACATTACAAAGTTTCTGACTTTATACAGGCATAACATGCCTCAATATGAATACCTACTTCATGTCACTAGATCAATACAACAAAAGACTCAATTATCATATGGACTCGATTAGGCAGTCCCCAGATCTACCTAAATGTAAACAATTAGATGTAAAACAAGCTTGTAAGGACCTGTTGTTCATACATTTGTCTTCAACTAAGCTCCCAAACAAGTATAATACATACAAGTGAATTATTAAGCACCTGGTAGTGAACAAACAACTAATCTACTGATTAAGACGAATATGACTTATCACTTTTAAGTAAAAACTGAAGATAAAGAAAACAAAAAAAAAGATGAATATCATGAAGACTAGAGTTTAATATGAAAACAATTCTATCAATTCCAAACAAGAGTACATCTTCCATGCAAGTATGCTCACATTCCATGTGACATTTATGGTTCAAGAGAGTACCTGGATACAGCAGGTAAACAAAAGAAAGGAAGCTCTGAAGTCAGCAGAAATAACAAGAAGAGTAAGGCCAGCAGCAGAAAAAGCAATAGTATCAACTAACAACAACCTCAAATCAATCCATATTTCGAATTAGAAAACCAGAAATCCAGAGGAATTTTCTAAGTTTTTTTTTTTGCTAAAGAAAAGCAGAAGAAATAGAGCCAGCTACCAATGAAACAATGCTGAACCTTTTTGAAGTGTTTAGAGTTCTGAATCTCTGCGTAATAAGTGAAGAAAAGGTCATATTTATACTCTAAAGAGGGTTGTTATCTGCTCTCCAAGTCAGGGAATAATTCCCTTTAAGAGCAGCCCTCAAAAGCATCTTTTTTTAACAGAATTGGATAGCTAGAAGCCTCTAATTGGTTTCAGTATTTTGTACTGGCTAAATAGAGCCAGGTGCCCATGTTCTATAAACTTCCTAAATGGCCTTATCCGAATTCCCTATTTACCCACCCTTCAAGCAACCCCCTTAAGTTTCTTTCTTGTTCAATTAAACCCTATAAGTTCCTAGTGACTTATAAATTAAGGCAAATGGAAACAAGCAAGCCAATATCATTGGACAAATCAAACAGCAAACAAAGATAGACAGTGTAATTAAATTTTTAAACGTCTGAAAACTTAAAAATAAACCTAAACCCTAAAATAAACCCAGTTCATGATGAACTCCACAAGGCTCTTTAGACTAACAGGTTTGATGACTAGCATAGGCAAACGAGTTAGACAAATGACAACAACACAAGATAACTAAATAAAAACTAACCCTAGGCTAATTAGGCATTAATTAAACCAAACTATTTAAGAGTTAAACTAATTAGGCAATTTAAGCATACTAACAAATGATTCAGAACAGCAAAAAAACTAAAACTGTGAAAATAAACTAAACTATTTTAAGAGTTAAACTAAATGAACATGAATTAAACCAAGTTAATAAACCCCTAAAAAACTGATTTGAACATGACCAAAGATTAAGCAGGGACGAGTCTCAAACAAAACAAACAGATTAACGAACTAAAAAACTAAATAAAAAAAGGAAATTACTGACTCGAACCTGAAAAGAAGAGAATGGAGAGGACAATGGTGAGACCTTACCATTTATGGAATAAAAGAAACATAAGACGGCCTGAGATGTCCTTCTCCGTGCTAATTGACCAACAAAGATCTTTTGCTTCAAGGGATCCAGCTTTGCATGGATTTTGACTGGATCTCCTTGAAAGAAAAGACTCATGAGAGCCTAACCCACGAAGAAAGCATCAGATAATAAACCTTTGGACTCAAACACTGAGGAAATACCGTACTCGAGAGCTTTTTGAACAAACTGAGCTCCTTTTAGATTTGGAATTCCGGGATTTTGTGGGGTTGTTTGGGGAAATCGGTAAGGGATTTGAGTTTAGGGGGTGTGGAGGTTATGGGGTGTGAATTTGGATGGGTTTGGAAATCGGCCACCACCGTGAAACGATTTCCGGTGGGCGGCGGCTAGGGTTTAGGCTGTGTGAGTTTGGATAGAAAAATAGGGTGGTTAGGGTTTACAGGTTAGAGACGGGGGGGTGAAATGAATGGCTCTCTAGGGTATGGGGGGTTAGGACAGTTATATAGTAAAAGGGTGTTGAGTTCCCAACCGTTGGATCATCAGAGATCAACGGTTGGGATTGAAGGTAAGCTAAACGACATCGTTTGGTAACTACGGGGAGGTGGAGCGGGTAAAGGAAAATTGGGCCTGGCGGGTGGGGAAGGGAAATTTGGGCTCAGGGGAAAATCAAACCCAAACGTTAATACAGTCCTCTTTTCCTTTTCAGCACTAAAATAATTAATTAACCTAAAATTAATGAAAGAAAAATTACTAATTGCAATTAAACTAAGGTGCAAGAATGAACCAATATTTTTTGAATTATTTTTGTTTATATATTAAATGCAATTGAGATCTAAAATGCAATGCATGATGTATTTTTGTATTTTTATTTTTATTTTAAATAAATAAATATGCAATTAAATGCAACTAACAAATACCAAGATATTCCTGAAAATTCTACAAACAT
This sequence comes from Nicotiana sylvestris, assembly GCF_000393655.2. Classification (NCBI taxonomy): domain Eukaryota; kingdom Viridiplantae; phylum Streptophyta; class Magnoliopsida; order Solanales; family Solanaceae; genus Nicotiana; species Nicotiana sylvestris. The sequence goes on from NC_091062.1 coordinate 172,668,936, forward strand.
TAACATAAACTGGAAAAAATCTACTTGTGATCTTGTAGGAATATTTTTTGTCGGGCAAAATCACGTGCTCACAGTGACTTTTCCTTGGAATTTGTATCGATGTTTGACATTTTGGGATCTCAAAAAAAGATATTTCTAAAGAAGTAAGCAAAGAAAAATATTTTTGGATTTTTTGAAAATTGTGGGCTAGAACCGATGAAGTTTGCCTACGTATCTCACATCCGGTGAGAACCAGACCCATGTAGTTTGGTCACAAGCGGGGAATATTTTGAAGAGTGGGCCACGTGTACGTGTGCACCATATTTTTAGAAGACTCAGAAGGAAGACGTAAGAAGACAGTTTAATACAGTTCAAATAATATCAAAGCAGTAAATGAGCGGCAATTAGCACATTAGACCCATAAATACAATAATATCAATAATAAATAAAGCCAAGTATAGATTATATTACAAGCTCGAATTCTGAACCCTGAACTAGAGATTCTGGGTTCGATCCCCAGCAGAGTCGCCAGAGCTGTCACACCTCCTTTTTTCAGAACTGGGAGTTTTTTCAATTAAAGTGACATTAAACGAAATGGGATTATTTAATTAATTCAGAGTCACTACTTGGGATAATTATTATGGTGCCCAAGTCACCAGTTTATTTTAAATCCCAAATCGAGGAAATTTGACTCTGTTTTAAAATCTGCAAAACTAGAAGACCGGGTAAGGAATTCTCTTAACCCGTGAGAAGGTGTTAGACATTCCTGGATTTCGTAGTTTTAGCAAGGTCGCTTTGATCATACCTGGCCTAATTAAATTATTTTATTACTTTTATTTAAAACCTATGTACATTTACCTTTTACCGCTTTTAATTTCTTGATTATTCGTGATTATGGAATTATCTTGAAACGAGTCACGCGTACGTGTACTCGTCTTGTTTGGTATGTCAAAGTCATGTTACACGTACGTGTACACAACTAATAACACTTTATTAATTATCAAAATTGTGTTTGGTCAAAATTGTGCGAACGTATACCTTGGTTTTATTTTGGGGATCGTAATTATGTCACGCAAACGTATACATAATCACGATAGTTTATTTACAAACGCGCTTAAATCACTCTAACAGTGTTCATTAGTCTTCCTAAACTTTGAGATTATTGTGAAGGCCATAGGTTATGGAATTTGTTGTAGAAGAAATTATGGGCTGATTTGTAGCCTTATTATCATTTTTGGCAGCTTTGCATTTAGTGAAAAACGACCAGCTTGGCTCTTAACAAATTGGGTATGGCAGAACAACTTCTTTTGCATTTAGCTATTCATGCTCATCAAAAAGAGAAAATTTACTAGAGCTTTCACATACACAAACCTAACCAAACTAAGGCTTTAACGATGAATAAGGTGAAATTTAATATCTCTTCTTCTCAAGATTTAGTAAAACAAAGCAAACACCTAACGTACACATCGAAAAATTTAAACAAAAGAAGTAGTTACAGCTTTTAGAAAGCCAATCAAAACACCATATCAATTAACAATAAAATAACAAGAAAAATGACCTTTGTATAGATGGATCTGAGCTCAAACTATAACGACCGGATAATTTCTTAAATGGAATATTCGCCAGCGACCTCAAATGGAATCGACGACCAGAGGTTTTTCAAACGACGCCTTCGATCTCAACTCTTGACGCTGCTGTTTTGAGTGAAAATAGAATGTTTCAAGGAGTGGGTTTTCGATGGTGGTTTCTTGGATTTCACCTTGTGCTATATTAATCTCCAAATCTTCTGTTGGGTATCTTTTCCTTGAAAAAGGGGAATCCACAAAGGAAAAACCCTTTTAGTTTAAGGCTTCAGCCGTCTTTCTATTTCTCCACGACCTAACCCTATCTCTCAATTCTCTTCAACCGCTGCCCTCAAACCCTCCCTTTCTCTCAAACGCTCTCTAACACTCATAAACCCTAGTCGTCTTCCTCGTCTTCTCCGACCAAATCTCACCGGAGTCCATGGCTTCTCAGGCCATGGACGGCCTATGCTCACCTCCCTTCACCCCCAAATCATGGTTGTTCGAGGTTTCGAGGTTCGACCTCAACGATGGTCGTTCAGATCCTCCACAGATCTGAGGTCCTATGGCCTCTCCGGCTCCGTTCCGACGTGTTCGAGCCTTAAAAAGCATAGCTATGGCTCAGACCTGTTCGAGACCAAACCCTTTCCAAGCCTTCTTGTTTCTAGGGTTTCTGAGAAACCCTAAAGTTGTTCGAGGTTCCTTTTTTCTTTTATTTTCTTAGATCTGTGGTAAATCTGTGTTATACTCGAAGTTTTTAAAACTTTTCCCCAATTTTTCTTTTTTAAAACTAGTCTGTTACGATTTAGGGTTTTCAAAAATCTTAAAACGACTTCTGTCTCTTCTCCTTCTTCTTTTCTTTGTGTGAATCCGTATATGCCATGTTTCTTACGAGTTTTTTGCTTATGTCTTATGTTCTTTCCTCGCATGTCTTCTCCTATGTTCTTGTGTTTTGCCGTTATTACGCATGTTCTTCTGTTTTGTGTTTTATTCTTTCTCCTACTGGTTTCTATAAGCATGCTTTATGTGTCTCCCTCACATATCCCTCTACTGTATTTTTTACTGAGCTTTTGCTCCTTGCCTGCCTTTACTGGATTTTTTGTTTAAAGCCCTAAGCATGATTCTTCTACTGTTTTCCTAAACTTGTATTGCTTGTCTCTCCTGAACTTGTTTAAGCAACAAAGCTTTGCCTAAATGTATTCCCTGTGTTTCCAACTTGTTGTTCTCTCTGTTTTCTTATTCTCTCATGAGTTTCTGAGAGAGGCTATTGAGCCTATTCTACTTGTTGTTCTTCGCCTATGTATCTGATTTGAGTCAGAAAACCCTAGTGTTGGAGGTTTTTGACAAGCTTGGTTGTGTGCTTGGGCTAGGGTTCCATTCAGAACCCTGACCCTCTTTCAAAGACTCACTTTGAGTCTATGAACCTAACTTTCCTTGCTACTCTGATTTCTTTGCTAGTGTTGCAACAACTCTCTCTTGTCTCTGTATGGTTTTTATATGACTTTCTCTTCTTTCAAAAGGCCTTTGGCCAGCCTGTGATTGATTCCGAGTCCCTTTTCAAAAGGGTGTGATTGATTGTTAATGATTTTCTTCAAATTAAGTTTCTCTTCACCTTTTCTTAGTTGGATCCATTCATGTCAAGGCTCAAACCTTGATTTTTACTAGCTGTGATTGATTGCCTTCCCTTATTTAGCCCAAACCGTGTAATGTTGAACTATTTCCTTAAATGAATTTCCATGTATTTACCCCTGTTATACTGCCTTAGAAAAGATTTATAATCAAAATCCTTTCCTTATTTGCCATGCCCGTTTGAAATCAATCCCCTGGCTGAAGGGAAATCTGTGTGATTGACTTTCAAATTTATTTTCTTACCTTCTTCTCACTTGTCTTCTGCACTATAAAAGGGGCTACCCCTTTGCACTTAAAACGGGACATACACAAAAAGACTTCGAACTTTTCAATACTTTCTCTACTACTACTTTCTCAACTTCTAGTATTGAGCACTCTGCTCATCTTCTCTTTCTACTTTCTGAAACATTCTTGAGTTCTCTTTGAACTCTCAAGTATTTGCTGAAGACTCGATTTTGCTCCTGCTGACTTCTGGCTGATTACTTGCTTTTGTTGTTCTGCTATTCTAGTACTTGCAACTGGTATGTCATTCTTAGTTAAATAATTCCTCTTAACTATGTGTTTATTTCCTAGCATGTCATGCTCTCTCTTTCACCATGTGTTTACATCTTAGTCTGTTTTGCTTTCTTTCCTTATGTTTCTGCAACTCTGTATGTGCTCTTCTCATGTGAATCCCTTCCCTTTACTCCTTTGTATGAGAGTACAGTTCTAGCCATGACAACACTCTGTTATTGCTGCCCATGACTTTGAACTAGGTTCTTTTGAACCCTTTACTCGAATCAATTCCCACTTCCCTTTTCCCCTTTATATGCTGAGCCTGATTTGGGTCTGGTGGTGTCCTAATCACCATCTAGACTCAGGTCTGACCTCTAAGGTCTGCTCTTAACTTGTTTGGACCAAACAAATGATCAGGGGTGTGCCAGTCAACACCTATGGCTAGGTATGACCACCATTTGCTATGGCTCCCTAATCCCTCTTTCACTTTGCACTCATTCCTAGTTCTAAGTTCTACCTCTCTCTGGTAAGCCATGCTTTGGGACTCTAGAGCTCCCTCTGAACTTGGATGCCTGAGGGCTAGCTTTTTCGCACTGCACTTTACTATAACTCTGGAATGGTGTTTGGGGTGTAAGCACTTCCTGGAGCTCTTGAAGCTCCTTGGAACTTTGACACATCCCAAATAAGAGAAGGCTTCAGAACCTGGATCCTTGAAAGATGGTTTACTACATATGTCAGACTGGGAGTCTGAATTAGGCCCTCCTTGGTTGGAATTCTGATTGCGGATGTATTTTATTTTTTGATTAATTCTGGTCTGTAATGATCTTGTAATAAACATTTGGGGTTGGCTAGTGGAAAAGGACAGGGAACTATGCATGCAAGGGTTAGATGTCATGCCTATAGGGGTTATCATTTCCGAAATTCTGTATCCCATCTAGAGATCATGCTTGTTGGAATTAATGTCTCTAAAAGTTCTGCGTTTTACAAATCACTGAAACTCTACATTTTCATACTATGCCTATAGGATTTTCTACACTTTCATATAGATACCATGTCTATAGGATTTTCTACAATTTTGCATGTGCATCCATCATTAGGCAAACTTGTTATAGGATTTAAACAACTAACCAATCGCATATAGATGACCTGCCTATAGGATTTCTATATAATAATAACAGTGTTTATAATCAGTGACACTTAGAAAGCATGCCTATAGGAGCTATTGACTAACTTGAATCGCCAATTCGTCTAAAATTAGTAGCAATAATGCGTAAGCACCTACAGAACTTATGTTTTTGTAACTGACAATTCCTTTCTGCAATCAGTCTACTTCTATATTTCCGAAACTTATAGATATCATGCCTATAGGTTCTGTTTAACGCCTAGGCAAGTCTTAGGGTAAAATTTTATAATTGCATCAGTTTTGATAATTACAACCAACAGGCAGGCCTAATTTGGACCTCTTATCTGAAAAACATGTGATAAGTTAGACACCCTTCCAACGTTTAGTTTAATACAGACCGAACCAGTATTTGTAAGTCATGCTAAATAATCTGTTGCTTTGAATAAGGAGGCCAACTTGAGCCTTAACTGCTATTTGTATCCCTTTTAACTGCTATCTGTTATAGATTGTCGCCTAGATTTTTTATCCTTTTGAAACTCCGCAAAAGCCCCAACTCCCTCCGCTTTAGGATTAGTAGTCTCATATGCCTCCGGGACTGATAGATTGGGACGGGTAATAGCATGCAATAAGTAACGATACCATTTTGCGCTTTAACCCCTTAACGGGGTGGGAAGGGTAGATATGGATATGATGACCGATGCGCTAATATCATGTGCGACCCCTCTTCTGAGGAGTGATCGCTGGGTATTGCATTGAAGTGATCCATATTAATTATAAACTTAGGACCCCCCCCCCTCCCTTTATTTGCTTTCATCTTTTCTTGTAAAACTATTCAAATTTCTTTTTCATGAATTTCTGCCCTCTCTACTTACCTTCGAAAATTTTCAACTTGGTCGCAATGTTATGTGCGAATCCTTATTTGAGCCTTGATTGTTTACTTGTAAAGTCACAATTGTAACATGGCCGGGAACCACACTAGTGGATCTTGAGGGGTTCCTAACACCTTCCCCTCGGGATAATTTCTAGCCCTTACCCTAATCTCTGGTCTCTTCATCTCAAACCCTTCTTAAAGTGTCCTAATGCACTATAATCATTAGGTGGCGACTCTTCAACTTCTAAACCCAATTCTCGAAAGGGAATAGAGTTGTCCTCCCAATGTCGTATACCCGATTTCTGACCCCACGGTTAGAGAAAAAGGGGGCGTCGACAGCATGGCGACTCTGCTGGGGATTTTCTTTAGGCTTTTACCATTGCATGTTGCTTGTGACTTTATTATCTCATTAATTGCTTTATTTACTGTCTTTTATTCTTTCACTACGAAACTGACTTGGCTCTTCATGTCTTTTCTTTCCTTTAGCTGCTTTCCTTTACTACTTTATTTCAATGTTGTTGTAATTACTGCAATTATTGTAATCATTTATCTTATGAACGTGAAAATACATGTCAATTTGTTTCATTCTTGTAAACTGCATCTTCAACATCATATTCCACTCATGCCAAACAAACACCATAGCAACGTTTATAATGAGTGGTTGCGCTCTTCCAATACTATCACCCTTTAAATTCGGCAAAGGCGTATTTGCGGCAAAACCAGTCGATCAGCGGTGCAGTCGATGGTTCCGTGCCTTTCCCTCTTGAGTTGTCCGCTCAAGGGTACCTGGTGTCTAATACCTCAATAGAAACCTTACTCTGTCTAACTATGCATGCATCATGGTCAAACATAGCCGAGTCAGTCATGTTGTCCACATAATGACTCATTAAGATAGCCTTGTCCAAAGTCCATCGGGTTTCCCTGAAACCCAAAGGGACACCTACATGTTCTGTGCATTTATTTAGAGAACTAAATGCTTTTTATGCTAATTATTGGTTTAAATGGTCGAGTTTGGCGGGGTAAGGGTCTAACACTTTGTTTTGCAGAAAATGAGGCACGAAGTCCCCAGATTTGGCATGGTAACCAACATTCATCCAAGGCTGCTGAATTGGTGGGAAGATCTTCACTCCAGTGATCAGACACTCCTCCGCAAATACTTAGGGAATCTGCCTTATCTTCTAGAAATCCAGCCTGACAACAAAATCATAGAAGCTGCAACTCTGTTCTGGGATAGTGACAGGTCCGTATTCTGCTTTGGGAACCTTGAAATGACTCCTTTGCTCGAAGAAATAGGAGGCTTAGCTGGTATTCCTTGGGAGACTCTGGGTTTGCTTATGCCAGAGAATCGCAAGGGTAGGGGTTTCCTTAAGATGATGGGACTGAAGAAGAACCCAGACTTGACATGTTTGAAAGACTCCTACATCTCATTGGACTATCTGTACGAGAGGTACGGCCATAGCAAGTCATACCGCACCTACTAAGATGAATTTGCCCTCACCTCACTGGGGCATATTCACAGAAGGGTCTTCGTATTCATGTTTTGTTTCCTGGGGATGATAGTGTTCCCTATGAAGAAGGCTAGGATCCACACCAGATTGGCCATGGTAACCAAGACTCTGATGGAAGGAATCAGCGGACAGCCTTTCAGCATAGTGCTCATGATTGTTGCTGAGATATACCGGGATCTGGACAACTGTCAGCGAAAGGCCAGTCATTTTGAGGGATGCAATTTATTACTTCAGCTCTGGCTCATAGAGCACCTCCAGAAAGGAGAATACCGACAAGAGATCTTATGTAGAGATTGGGATGATCACATTGCCTTCCACCAGCCAAGGCGTATGAATTATATGCCTAACATGTTCACTCAGCCAGAGGATGCTGGAAGATGGGTAGAGCTATTTGAGAATCTAAAAGAAAACCAGGTACAGTGGATGGTCGAATGGTTCCCTACGGAAGAGTTCATTGTTCGATCCCGAGATGCACCATTTCTCATACTTATTGGTCTAAGAGGAACTTATCCCTACGTTCCCCTCCGAGCCATGAGGCAGGCTGGAAGGAAGCAAATCATACCAAGGGTCGACAAAATGAGTCACTTTAGGGCCGATTTCCAGGACGATGATAGCCCTCACAAATGCCAAGCTCAACACATGTGGCATTGCAAGCTCGTTTTGGGGAAAGAATCAATTGAGCCAGACAGATATCATGTTGGTTGCGTGCTGCACTATTCGGGTTGGTTGGAAGATAATCACAATGGTATGGGTCAGCCCAGGTTTATTCACGGACACAGAATCATCGACGAGAAAATTGAGGCACGGGTTAAGTACAATCAACTGCGCAAGAGAATTCGAGAGTGTGAAAGTGGGCATCGGGAAATACAAGAAGCCCATCAAAAATTGATCGAGGAATGGAAGGATATGGCTGTCAGCGCCAACAAACGACTAGGGTATTTGGAGCGGGGTCTAGTGGAGCTATAAGGAAAGTTCCTCAAGAGGATTGAAGATTGTCGGAACGCTAAAGGGAATGCAGGCGGACATTTGGCCCAAGCTTATCTGCTGCTAGGACTGCGCGAGCTGGTGAAGCTGTTCGAGGGGGATAAAGATGCCAAATCTGGGGAAGGTCCTTCTGGGACCAAGTAGTTAGGAGTCTTTTATTTTGCTTTTAATGATGTAATAAGGTCAATGGCCACTAGTGACATTTTATTTTCTATTATTTAGCATCGTTGTGAATCCGTCTTATTTTTATCAATAAAATGGGGCATTTAGCATTATTAGTTCTTCAAATTAATTTGTCGCTAGGACTACCTCGGGCACAAAGAGGCACCCAAATTAGGACGCGATTTATATTCTTGCACAATGTGTTTAAATACTGCAACATTTTTCCTCATAATCCGCACTAACTTGTTACCTTTTTTGTTTTTCTTTTCTTTTATTATTCCCCTCCCCAGTGGTTAGTTCGTGCATTCTGGCACCATCATCATACAGTACGAGATCCAAGGCCCTTCTATACAAGTTGTGAACCGAGGAGAGCGCCTCAGCAATTGGTCAATCAGAACCACCAGGGCCCGAAAAGCTTCGGGGTAGCAAGGCTAAATAAAAGCACCATGCATCATATTTTTACTAGCTGATTTTATTTCCGCATTGTCTTTAATTTTGAAAAGAGCTCTGATATTCAAAACAATTATGAATCTAATTGAAGCATTTCAGTTTATTATATATCTCGCTCTTATTATTTTCCTATCATTCACTTTATTTTACACAGCATTACTATTACTTGCCTTGATGATGAACCAACGATTGTGACTTGCAACGAGACAACGCAACAAACGGATACGGACTCAGAAGAGGATGATATACCAGAAGAGGTCGTTAGAGGATTTGAGAATTTTGAAAATAGGCCTAAGTCTAACTTGGATGAAACTGAGGTCGTTAATCTGGGAGATGCGGAGAATATCAAAGAAACGCGCATCAGTGTTCACCTGTCACCATCAGAAAAGAAAGAGTACAAGGAGTTCCTAAAGGAATATGAAGACATATTCGCCTGGTCATATGATGATATGACTGGTCTCAGCACATCCATTGTAGCTCACAAACTGCCAACAGATCCAACATGCCCGCCGGTAAAGCACAAGCTCAGGAAATTCAAACCCGACATGAGTTTGAAAATCAAAGAAGAGGTTACCAAGAAGGTCAAATCCAAGGTTCTCAAGGTAGTAGAGTATCCGACATGGTTAGCCAACATCGTTCCAGTGCCAAAAAAGGATGGGAAAGTTAGAGTTGACTACCGGGATCTTAATCGAGCCAGCCCCAAAGACGACTTCCCCTTGCCTAACATACATATTCTTATCAACAACTGCGCCAAGCATAAGTTATAGTCTTTTGTTTATTGTTTCGCTGGGTATCATCAGATATGGATGGATGAGGAAGATGCAGAGAAAACGGCTTTCATCACGCCGTGGGGAATGTACTGTTACAAGATGATGCCATTCGGTTTGAAAAATGCTGGTGCCACCTATATGAGAGTCATGACTACCATCTTTTATGACATGATACACAAGGAGATCGAGGTATATGTGGATGACGTCATCATCAAATCCAAGAAAGCCAGGGATCATATGGCAGATCTAAGAAAGTTCTTCAACAGATTAAGGAGGTACAATCTGAAACTGAGTCCAGCCAAGTGTGCATTCGGGGTTCCTGCTGGAAAATTATTGGGTTTCATCGTGAGTCGTCGAGGAATAGAATTGGATCCAACAAAGGTCAAAGCTATCCAAGAATTGCCGCCGCCAAAGAACAAGAAGGACGTGATGAGTTTCCTGGGAAGACTCAACTATATCAGCCGGTTCATAGCTCAATCCACGGTCATTTGTGAACCTATCTTCCAAATGTTGAAGAAGGATGCTGCTACCAAATGGACTAATGATTGTCAGAAAGCTTTTGACAGAATCAAGGAATACCTATCAACGCCGTCGGTCTTGGTTCCGCCTGATCCAGGAAGACCCCAATTGCTTTACCTTGCGGTATCGGATAGAGCATTCGGTTGTGTTTTAGGACAATATGATGAAATAGGGAGAAAGGAGCAAGCCATTTACTATCTCAGTAAGAAGTTCACACCGTACGAGGCCCGGTATTCTCTTTTAGAATGCACTTGTTATTCTCTGACTTGGGTTGCATAGAAGTTGAGGCATTACTTCTGTTCTTACACTACTTATCTCATATCCAGAATGGACCCTCTGAAGTATATCTTCCAGAAGCCCATGCCCACTGGCAAGCTCGCCAAATGGCAGATCCTGCTAAGTGAATTCGATATTGTTTACGTGACCCAAAAAGCAATCAAAGGGCAAGCCTTGGCAGACCATCTCGCCGAGAATCCCATAGACGGAGAATATGAGCCCCTAAAAACGTATTATCCTGATGAAGAGGTATCTTTCATAGGAGAAGATATTGCAGAATCCTATGATGGTTGGAGGTTGTTTTTCGACGGAGCTGCAAATTTCAAAGGAGTTGGCATAGGAGCAGTCTTAGTATCAGAAACCGGCCAGCACTACCCAGTATCCACCAAGCTCAGGTTCCCTTGCACCAATAATATGGCCGAATATGAAGTCTGCATCTTGGGGCTCAAAATGGCTATTGACATGAACGTTCAGGAGTTGCTAGTGATCGGGGATTCAGACTTGCTCATACATCAGGTTCGAGGAGAGTGGGTAACCAAGAACTCTAAGATACTTCCCTACTTGCATCATATACAGGGGTTGAGGAAAAGGTTCACAAAGACAGAATTTCAGCACGTCCCCAGAGTCCAGAACGAGTTTGCTAATGCATTAGCTACTTTATCGTCCATGATCCAGCATCCAGATACAAATTTCATTGATCCCATCCCAGTAAAGATTCATGATCAGCCAACTTATTGTGCCCACGTTGAGGAAGAAGCAGATGGAAAACCATGGTTCCATGACATCAAGGAGTACTTGACAACAGGGGAATATCCAGGACTTGCCAACTACTCAGAAGCGTACACTTCGTAGGCTATCCAGCAACTTTTTTCACAGTGGAGGAATCATGTACAGGAGGACTCCCGATTTGGGTCTACTAAGGTATGTCGAAGCAAAAGAAGCATTCAGGCTATTGGACGAGGTGCATGCAGGGACCTACGGGCCGCACATGAATGGTTTTGTCTTAGCAAAAAAGATACTCCGAGCAGGGTATTTCTGGATGACTATGGAAACAGACTGTATCCAGTATGTTCGCAAATGCCATCGCTGTCAGATACATGCAGATATGATAAAGGCGCCTCCAAACGAGCTTACTGCGACAAGCTCACCATGGCCATTCGCCGCTTGGGGAATGGATGTTATCGGACCTATCAAGACTGCCGCATCAAATAGGCACAGGTTCATCCTAGTGGCAATCGATTATTTTACCAAGTGGGTCGAAGCAGCATCATACACAGTGGTCACTAAGAAGGTTGTGGCGGGTTTCGTCCGCGACCGCGTTGTTTGTCAGTTCAAGATTCCGGAATCAATCATCACCGATAATGGTTCCAATCTCAACAGCGACTTGACAAAAGCAATGTGTGAAACTTTCAAAATCAAACACAAGAACTCTACAGCCTACAGGCCGCAGATGAATGGAGCTGTGGAAGCAGCCAACAAGAATATCAAGAAGATACTAAGGAAGATGGTCGAAAGGCACAAACAATGGCATGAGAAGTTATCATTCGCCTTATTGGGATACCGCACTACAGTTCGCACATCGACTGGAGCAACTCCCTACATGTTGGTTTATGGTACAGAGGCGGTCATCCCCGCCGAGGTAGAAATCCCCTCCTTAAGGATCATACAAGAAGTAGAATTGGATGATGCAGAATGGGTAAAAGGTCACTACGAGAAGTTAGCCCTTATAGATGGAAAAAGGATAAATGTGGTTTGCCACGGTCAGTTGTATCAGAACAGAATGTACAGAGCCTTCAACAAAAGGGTTAAGCCAAGGAAGTTTACACTAGGGCAACTGGTGTTGAAGAAAATCTTCCCACATCAAGATGAAGCCAAGGGGAAGTTCTCTCCTAATTGGCAGGGTCCGTACATGCTTCACCGGGTTCTAACTGGAGGAGCCCTTATTCTTGCGAAGATGGATGGAGAAGTCTGGCCGAAGCCAATCAATTTAGATGCACTGAAACGATATTTTGTGTAACCACTTATGATTCCCTTAATGATGTAATTTGAACTACGCCTGACCTGATTCCCGTTTAAGAGGGGATACGTAGGCAGCCCTATGGGTTCGGTCATAATTTAATAAAAATTCCATTTTTCCCGCTATTGGAACTGGGACAGAATTTTGAGAAGGACCCTCAAAATTCCGAAGTTAATTTTAGTTCATGCATCACCAGAAGCGCCAGCCCAGTAAACTGGGGCAGAATTTTGAGGAAGACCCTCAAAATTTCGGAGAAAAGAGGTTGCAATGTCTTGAACCACGTCGCAGTCGTTGGTTCATCTAAAGAAAACTATTTTTGATTATATATTTACTAGAGCATGCATAACTATTATCCAAATTGCTATTGTTTAGCGACGCTACCCCAATAACACACAACGTCAAAGGCCCGGGGAACACGAACTAACCTTTCCCCTTACAGAACTCACGATTTTTCTTTGGATGCAGGCACTCGACTCACAATATCGTCAGGTATATTTATGAACGCATACTTTCCCAAGAATGCAACTTCTTAGAATCATCACTTGCCCGCAATTGCTATCCATACACAATCTCCCCAGCAGTCATATTGTTGTAATCGGCTATCAGCTAAGAGATCTTACTACTAATCATCCTTTTACATCCCTGCATTGCATAAGGCTACCTTTCTGCCTTCCGAGGTTAAGCTCTACCTCCATCTGCATCGCATAAAGCTACCTTTCTGCCTTTCGAGACTAAGCTCTGTCTCCATCTACATTTTGCATAAGGCTACTTATTTGCCTTTCGAGGTTAAGCTCTACCTCCATCCTGCATAAGGCTACTTATCTGCCTTTCGAGACTAAGCTCTGTCTTTATCTGCATTTTTGCATAAGGCTACTTATCTGCCTTTCGAGGTTAAGCTCTACCTCCATTCTGCATCGCATAAGGCTACCTTATCTGCCTTTCGATACTAAGCTCTGTCTCCATCTGCATTTTGCATAAGGCTATCTATGTGCCTTCCGAGGTTAAGCTCTACCTCCATCCTGCATAAGGCTACTTATCTGCTTTTCGAGACTAAGCTCTGTCTCCATCTGCATTTTGCATAAGGCTACTTATCTGCCTTTCGAGGTTAAGCTCTACCTCCATCCTGCATAAGGCTACTTCTTTGCCTTTCGAGACTAAGCTCTGTCTCCATCTGTATTTTTTCATAAGGTTACTTATCTGCCTTTCGAGGTTAAGCTCTACCTCCATTCTGCATAAGGCTACTCATCTGCCTTACGAGACTAAGCATTGTCTCCATCTTTCATGGCTGAAACATCGCCACCTTATTTTTCGAACGGCTGAAATATCGCCACCTGCATTTAAATTCTCGCTTTGGCTGAAAGATCGCCACCCTTTGCATTCATTTGGCTAAAAGATTGTCACCTTCTCATGGGCTGAAAGATCGCCAACTTATTCAAAGGCGTCATAGTTCGGAGTCACCATCGGCACAGCCCGAGAACACCATTTCATGGCCTGCGAATCTTTACTTTTATGCTCTTCATAGCCCAGGACATCATAGTCCGAGGACGTCATCCTAACCGTCCGAAGACAACATTCATGGTCCAACGGGAACTTGCATCATGTTTTAATTATGCACGATATACGCCTCTTTGCTCATTTGCAGGTACACCATCTAGCAAACGGCCGTCTCAGCAGGAGCGATCCCGCTCCGGTCCTCCGCAGCCTATTCGACTCCAAACACATTTTCAAATCTAATCATTTCATCCGTCTTTTCAAATCTCCATCGACACACTCCGTCAATGGATCCTGAACTACATATGGCATGATTCCTGTAAAACCAGGGATATGTAGGCAGCACAGAATCCAGGGCTCGGTCAAAACTCTTTTCAATCACTGATCCGGTCAAAATTGACCATCTTGTCTTTACCCGACAACTCTTTCATCCTCCTCGGGTAAAGAGGGGCAGCTGTTGATACCCAATTTTTCCCTATATATTTTCAAAATGACATATATGTGCATATATAAGCACCCCAAAGGGTTTTGGCATTTTTAATGATTTTTAAATCAATTTACGGCCTATTTTTACATCATAATATCCCAATAGTTATTCCCAAAACTTGCCATTTTGGAAAATAATTTACTTTATTCTCATAATTACCTCAAATATAGTTGGCATGATTTTTGCATATTTTTACAAATTCGTTTGGTATTTTAAAACTAAATTGCATGTAATTGTCATGCTAGCCTCTTTAAGATTTAATAGCATTTTTCTTAAATATAAATTGATCCCAATATTTTAAATTAAGGTTTACATATTATTTATTAACTCAGTACCTTTAATTTGCTTTTAAAACATTTTTACTATTTTTATAAAATAATAGGGGAAACACTGGCTATTTCAATTTTAGCCTCAATTCGTTTCAATTTTAACCACAATTCCATCTCAATCTCAGCCAATTTCAAGCCCAAATTGGACCAGCCCAATTCAAATTTAACCCGACCCCTGACCCATTAACTAAACCCGTCCGTTTGTATCTTCAGATCCTGGTCATTGATCATTTAGATCAACGGCCCTCATCCCTCCTTTCCTTTTTAATTTCGAACGACCTAACCCTATCTCTCATTTCTCTTCGACCGCCGCCCTCAAACCCTCCCTTTCTCTCAAACGCTATCTAACACTCAAAAACCCTAGCCGTCTTCCTCGTCTTCTCTGACCAAATCTCACCGGAGTCCATGGCTTCTCAGGCCATTGACGGCCTATGCTCACCTCCCTTCACCCCCAAATCATGGTTGTTCGAGATTTCGAGGTTCGACCTCAACGATGCCCGTTCAGATCCTCCACAGATCTGAGGTCCTATGGCCTCTCCGGCTCCGTTCCGACGTGTTCGAGCCTTAAAAAGCATTGCTATGGCTCAGACCTGTTCGAGACCAAACCCTTTCCAAGCCTTCTCGTTTCTAGGGCTTGAGAAACCCTAAAGCTGTTTGAGGTTCCTTTTTTATTTTATTTTCTTAGATCTGTGGTAAATATGTGTTATACTCGAAGTTTTTAAAACTTTTCCCCAATTTTTCTTTTTTAAAACTAGTCTGTTTCGATTTAGGGTTTTCAAAAATCTTAAAACGACTTCTGTCTATTCTCCTTCTTGTTTTCTTTGTGTGAATCCGTATATGCCATGTTTCTTACGAGTTTTTCGCTTATGTCTTATGTTCTTTCCTCACATGTCTTCTCCTATGTTCTTGTGTTTTGCCGTTATTACGCATGTTCTTCTGTTTTGTGTTTTGTTCTTTCTCCTACTGGTTTCTATAAGCATGCTTTATGTGTCTCCCTCGCATATCCCTCTACTGTATTTTTTACTGAGCTTTTGCTCCTTGCCTGCCTTCACTGGATTTTTTGTTTAAAGCCCTAAGCATGATTCTTCTACTGTTTTCCTAAACATGTATTGCTTGTCTCTCCTGAACTTGTTTAAGCAACAAAGCTTTGCCTAAATGTATTCCCTGTGTTTCCAACTTGTTGTTCTCTCTGTTTGCTTATTCTCTCATGAGTTTCTGAGAGAGGCTATTGAGCCTATTCTACTTGTTGTTATTCGCCTATGTATCTGATTTGAGTCAGAAAACCCTAGTGTTGGAGGTTTTTGACAAGCTTGGTTGTGTGCTTGGGCTAGGGTTCCATTCAGAACCCTGGCCCTCTTTCAAAGACTCACTTTGAGTCTATGAACCTAACTGTCCTTGCTACTCTGATTTCTTTGCTAGTGTTGCAACAACTCTCTCTTGTCTCTGTATGGTTTTTATATGACTTTCTCTTCTTTCAAAAGGCCTTTGGCCAGCCTGTGATTGATTACGAGTCCCTTTTCAAAAGGGTATGATTGATTGTTAATGATTTTCTTCAAATTAAGTTTCTCTTCACCTTTTCTTGGTTGGATCCATTCATGCCAAGGCTCAAACCTTGATTTTTACTGGTTGTGTGATTACCTTCCCTTATTTAGCCCAAACCGTGTAATGTTGAACTATTTCCTTAAATGAATTTCCATATATTTACCCCTGTTATACTGCCTTAGAAAAGATTTAAAATCAAAATCCTTTCCTTATTTGTCATGCCCGTTTGAAATCAATCCCTTGGCTGAAGGGAAATCTGTGTGATTGACTTTCAAATTTATTTTCTTACCTTCTTCTCACTTGTCTTCTGCACTATAAAAGGGGCTACCCCTTTGCACTTAAAACGGGACATACACAAAAAGACTTCGAACTTTTCAATACTTTCTCTACTACTACTTTCTCAACTTCTAGTATTGAGCACTCTACTCCTCTTCTCTTTCTACTTTCTGAAACATTCTTGAGTTCTCTTTGAACTCTCAAGTATTTGCTGAAGACTCGATTTTGTTCCTACTGACTTCTGGCTGTTTGCTTGCTTTTGTTGTTCTGCTATTCTTGTACTTGCAACTGGTATGTCATTCTTAGTTAAATAATTCCCCTTAACTATGTGTTTATTTCCTAGCCTGTCATGCTCTCTCTTTCACCATGTGTTTACATCTTAGTCTATTATGTTTTCTTTCCTTATGTTTCTGTTCTGTATGTGCTCTTCTCATGTGAATCCCTTCCCTTTACTCCTTTGTATGAGAGTACAGTTCTAGCCATGACAGCACTCTGTTATTGCTGCCCATGACTTTGAACTAGGTTCTTTTGAACCCTTTACTCGAATCAATTCCCACTTCCCTTTTCCCCTTTTTATGTTGAGCCTGATTTGGGTCTGGTGGTGTCCTAATCACCATCTAGACTCAGGTCTGACCTCTAAGGTCTGCTCTTAACTTGTTTGGACCAAACAAATGGTCAGGGATGTGCCAGTCAACACCTATGGCTGGGTATGACCACCATTTGCTATGGCTCCCCAATCCCTCTTTCACTTTGCACCATTCCTAGTTCTAAGTTCTACCTATCTCTGGTAAGCCATGCTTTGGGACCCTAGAGCTCCCTCTGAACTTGGATGCCTGAGGGCTGGCTTTTCCGCACTGCACTTTACTATAACTCTGGAATGGTGTTTGGGGTGTAAGCACTGCCTGGAGCTCTTGAAGCTCCTTGGAACTTTGACACATCCCAAATAAGAGAAGGCTTCAGAACCTGGATCCTTGAAAGATGGTTTACTACATATGTCAGACTGGGAGTCTGAATTAGGCCCTCCTTCGTTGGAATTCTGATTGCGGATGTATTTTATTTTTTGATTAATTCTGATCTGTAATGATCTTGTAATAATCATTTGGGGTTAGCTAGTGGAAAAGGACAGGGAACTATGCATGCAAGGGTTAGATGTCATGCCTATAGGGGTTATCATTTCCGAAATTCTGTATCCCATCTAGAGATCATGCTTGTAGGAATTACTGTCTCTAAAAGTTCTGCGTTTTAAAAATCACTAAAACTCTGCATTTTCATACTATGCCTATAGGATTTTCTACACTTTCATATAGATACCATGTCTATAGGATTTTCTGCAATTTTGCATGTGCATCCGTCATTAGGCAAACTTGTTATAGGATTTAAACAACTAACCAATCGCATATAGATGACCTGCCTGTAGGATTTCTGTATAATAATAACAGTGTTTAAAATCAGTGACACTTAGAAAGCATGCCTATAGGAGCTATTGACTAACTTGAATCGCCAATTCGTCTAAAATTAGTAGCAATAATGCGTAAGCACCTACAGAACTTATGTTTTTGTAACTGACAATTCCTTTCTGCAATCAGTCTACTTCTTTATTTCCGAAACTTATAGATATCATTCCTATAGGTTCTGTTTAACGCCTAGGCAAGTCTTAGGGTAAAATTTTATAATTGCGTCAGTTTTGATAATTACAACCAGTAGGCAGGCCTAATTTGGACCTCTTATCTGAAAAACATGTGATAAGTTAGCCACCCTTCCTACGTTAAGTTTAATACAGACCGAACCAGTATTTGTAAGTCATGCTAAATAATCTGCTGCTTTGAATAAGGAGGCCAACTTGAGCCTTAATTGATATTTGTATCCATTTTAACTGCTATCTGTTATAGCTTGTCGCCTAGATTTTTTATCCTTTTGAAACTCCGCAAAAGCCCCAACTCCCTCCCCTTTAGGATTAGTAGTCCTATATGCCTCCGGGACTGATAGGATTGGGAGGGTAATAGCATGCAATAAGTAACGATACCATTTTGCGCTTTAACACCTTAACGGGGTGGGAAGGGTAGATATGGATATGATAACCGATGCGCTAATATCACGTGCGACCCCTCTTCTAAGGAGTGATCGTTGGGTATTGCATTGAAGTGATCCATATTAATTATAAACTTAGGTACCCCCCCCCTCCCTTTATTTGCTTTCATCTCTTCTTGTGAAACTGTTCAAATCTTTTTTTTCATGAATTTCTGCCATCTCTACTTACCTTCGAAAATTTTCAACTTGGTCGCAATGTTATGTGCGAATCCTTATTTGAGCCTTGATTGTTTACTTGTAAAGTCACAATTGTAACATGGCCGGGAACCACACTAGTGGATCTTGAGGGGTGCCTAACACCTTCCCCTCGGGATAATTTCTAGCCCTTACCCTAATCTCTGGTCTCTTCATCTCAAACCCTTCTTAAAGTGTCCTAATGCACTATAATCATTAGGTGGCGACTCTTCAACTTCTAAACCCAATTCTCGAAAGGGAATAGAGTTGTCCTCCCAATATTGTATACCCGATTTCGGACCCCACGGTTAGAGAAAAAGGGGGCGTCGACAGTCCTTATATGTGCCAAGTCCCTGCATTCGTCGAGCAGCTCCAAGTTGACTAACATTGCTTCATTGTTTCCTTCTTCGTTTGACCGGAAGTCCCTCAGGGTAGGCTCACCTACTTCCACCGGGATCAGGGCTTCTGCCCCATACACAAGAGAAAAATGAGTCTCCCCCGTGCTCGATTTGGTTGTTATTCGGTACGCCTATAGTACACCTGGCAGCTCTTCAGGCCATTTTCCTTTAGCTGCTTCCAGTATCTTTTTGATACTTTGTATAATCACCTTGTTCGTTGATTCTGCTTGGTCGTTTGTGCTCGGATGATAGGGTGATGATGTGATGCTCTTGATTTTCAAGTCTTCGAGGAACTTTGTGACCTTTGCTCCCATAAATTGTGGTTCGTTGTCACAAGCTATCTCTTTTGGTATCCCAAATGTGCAAATAATGTTCTCCTACAAGAAACCTACCACTTCACATTGTTCGATCTTCTGATAGGGACCTGTTTCAACCCACTTAGAAAAATAGTCAGTTAAAATCAAAAAAATCATACATTATCGGGGGCCGGGGGCAGTGGACCGACGATATCCATTCCCTACTTCATGAACGGCCATAGTGATAGAACTGGGTGCAATGGCTCTGCCGTTTGATGTACCAATAGTCCATAGCATTGACATTTATCACATTTTTTAACATAAGCTTTGGTGTCTTATTCCATCCGAGGCCAATAGTATCCTGCCCTTATTAATTTTAGTACTAAGAAATTTGTACTTGAGTGATTTACGCAGATCCCTTCGTGGACTTCTCGCATAACATAATTAGCTTCAGAAGCTCTCAAACATCGGGCCAATAGTCCTTGGAAAGATTTTCTGTATAGTTGACCCCTTGAAGCTATATCGAGCTGCTTTAGAGCGTAGTGCCCGAGATGCCTTAGGATCTTCAGGCAGTTTCCCGTGTTCGAGGTAGTCAATAATTTTGTTCCTCCCGTCCCAGACCAAATTAGTCACGTTTATTTTGTAATAGCTATCAGCATCCAGTACCGAGCGCATTAGCTGTACAACCGTACCAGAGTGTGGTCCTTCCATTTTCGTAGACGAGCTAAGGTTATCCAGTGCATCTACTTCTGTATTTTCTTCCCTCGAGATATGCGTGATCAACCACTCCCGGAACCGAGCGAACAGAGCATGAACCTTGATTATGTAATGTTGCATGCGTTCATCCTTAGCTTCGAAGATCCCGTAGACCTAATTTACCACCAACTGGGAGTCGTATTTGATTTCTATGACCTCAGAATCCAGTGCCCGGGCCAATTCGATCCCTGCAATCAAAGCTTCACACTCTGCTTCATTGTTTGTCCGAGGAACAATTCTTATGTCTGTCTTAGGGTTTCTCCCGAAGGCGTGGTTAATACTACTCCGAGCCCGGACCCTTTCACATTGGAAGCTCCGTATGTGAACAAGGTCCACACTCCAGATGTCGATTCCGACACCGTTACTACTTCTCTAGTAGCTAGAGGTAAAAGTCCTGAAGTGAAATAGGCCACGAAGTCGGCCAAAACTTGTGACTTAATTACAGTCCAAGGTTTATATTCTACGTCAAATTCGCTCATTTTGACGGCCCATTTGGCCAGCCTACCTGACAGTTCAGGGTTATGAAGAATATTCTACAAGGAAACAATGGTCATCACATCTATCGGGTGACAATGTAAATAAGGCCTTAGCTTCCGAGCAGCTACTACGAGGGTTATGGTCAAATTTTCCAGATGTGGGTAGAGTGTTTCTGCTCCCGTTAAAATCTTACAAATGTAATAAATAGGAGACGGCGTACCTTCGTCCTCATGGACTAAAACGGCACTTATCGCTACCTCCGAGACTGCTAAGTAGATCAGCAGTTTTTTGCCTTCCTCCAACTTTGATAATAACGAAGGACATAACAAATACATTTTTAAATCCCTCAAAGCTTGTTGACATTCCGAGGTTCATTTGAAGTTGTTCTTCTTTTTAAGAAGAGATAAGAAATGACGGTATTTCTCCAAAGATTGAGAAATGAATCTACTCAAAGCGGTCAGTCTCCCCGTTAGCCTTTGAACCTCTTTTATGCTTGATAGATGATCCGGGATGTCTTCAATAGCTTTGATTTTACCGGGGTTGACCTCGATCCCCCTTTGTGACACCAGGAATCCTAGGAACTTACCAGAGCTGACCCCGAATGCACTTTCTCAGGGTTAAACTTCATGTTGTGCTACATTAAGATGTCAAAATATTCCTGCAAGGGTTTGAGATGATCACATGAGTTCAAAGATTTAACAAGCATATCATCTATGTAAATTTACATGGTTTTACCTATTTGCTTTTCAAACATTTTTTTTCACGAGCTGTTGATAAGTGGCTCCGGCATTTTTTAGCCCGAAAGGCATCACATTGTAACAATATGTGCCAAAATTTGTGATGAACAAAGTTTTTTCTTGATCGTCCGAGTTCATTTTGATTTGGTTGTACCCGGAGTAAGCATCAAGGACTCTAACTCGTGCCCGGCCGTAGCATCAATCATTTGAACAATGATTGGCAATGGGAACAAGTCTTTTGGTCACATCTTATTTAAATCCTTATAGTCTACGCACATGCGAAATTTATTATTCATCTTTGGAACTACTACTACATTAGCTAGCCAATCAGGATACTTCACCTCTCAGATTGAACCGATATCAAGCAAGTGAGTTACTTTTTCTTTGACAAATTTGTTTCTGACCTTGCCAATAGGACGTTTTTTCTGCCTTACCGGATGAATTTTGGGATCCAAGCTTATTTTGTGTACGGCCACTTTTGGCGGGATACCTATCATATCAGCATGCGGCCACGTAAAACAGGCGACATTAAATTTAGGTAATTCAATAAATCCAGACCTGAGTTCGGGGTGCAGTCCTGTCCCCAAGTGGAACTTCCGTTCAAAAATCTTTTTGAACAATGAAACTTGTTCAAGTTCCTCTGTTATAGACTTGGTTGCATTCGTCTCTTCTGGTACCTAAAAATATCTTGGTACCTCATAGGATTCCAACTACTCTTCCCCCTGGTTGATTTCATTTGGCTTGAGAGTAGGCGCTGGTTCCTGTAATTGCTATGTTGTAAGCTCCTTCCCTTTGCTACTGGAGATTGATATTTCATTCATCTCCCTTGTAGCCGGTTGGTCACCTCTTATTTGCTTAACTCCTTCGGAAGTTGGGAATTTTAGCAACTGATGATATGTTGATGGCACAGCCTTCATTTCGTGCAACCATGGTCTCCCCAGGATGATATTGTAACACATATCACCGTCCACTACCTCGAAAAGGGTCATCTTTATCATCCCCTCAGCATTCGTGGGCAGAAGGAGCTCACCCCGAGTCATCACGCTTGCACGATTGAACCCGACGAGGAGTTTTGTAGCCGGAATGATACTTCCAGTGATCTTGGCTTGTTCCAACACTCTCCATTGGATAATATTGACCGAACTTCCTAGATACACCAGAACACGTTTAATTTTAAAATCTAAGACATTTAGAGAGATTATCAGGGCGTTGTTATGTGGTAGCAGCAGTCCATCCGTGTCTTCCTCCTTAAAACTAATGTCGTCTTCGGCGACTTCCCGGAGTCTCTTATTGTGGGTCACTAATACCTTCATCTTTTTTGCTGCTAAAAATGTGACACATTAATCTTGTTTGCCCCGAAAATCATGTTGATTGTTAGGTGTGGGGAATTTTCTCCTGCTTTTGAAGGCTACATGTTGTCACAATTGCGACCATAGTTATTTTTAGCTCTGTCACTTAAGAATTTCCTAAGATGGCTGTTTTTCAACAATGTCGCCCCCTCTTTGTGCAGATGCTGGTGGTCCATAGTCTGGTGAACATTTGTCCTATGGTATTCGCACCACAATTTAGGATCCTTTTTTGCTGGGATCAGACCTCATTGGCTTCAGAAACCGTGTTTCTTTAATGTTCCTCATAGCTGGCACCAATTCCACCATGTTAATGTTGATGTTATATTCAGAAAGCTTGGGGTAGGAAGTATCTCGAGAATTTAACGTGCCCTTGTCCTGTAATGACCTGTTGGTTCATCTGCGATCACCTCTCCTATTGGTAGCAAATTTATCCGCTGATCGGAAACCTCTGCCATGTCCTTCAGCCTGTTCATAGGGCAAAAATCGACTCCTCGAAGATCGTTGATCTGTGTCGAAATTGTCTTTTGATTTCTCTTTATTCTTCTCCCGATCCCAACCCTTGACCGATACTGGGAAACCGAACTGACCATCCCCAATCAATATCTTTGACTCATACCGGTTGTGAACATCTGCCCAAGTTGTCGCCTGGAACTTGAGCAAATTTTCTTTCAAATTTTGGGAAGCATCGAAACTTCTCGAATTCAGACCTTTGGTAAATGCTTCAATTATCCATTCGTATGGTATGGCTGTGAGCAGCATCCTTTCCTTCTGGAACCTGGTTATAAACTCCCGAACTCGGACTCTCCTTATGCCATCTTGAATATATCGGCCTTTCGTGCTTGTAGCTTTCGGGTGCCGGCATGGGCCTTGATAAAAGAGTCAGTGAGTATCTCAAAGGAGTTTGTGGAATTCTCGGACAAAAGCAAATGCCATGTCAGGGCTCCCTTTGTAAGACTATCCCCGAATTGCTTCAGCAAAACTAACCCAATCTCGTAGGGAGATAAATCGTTTCCCTTTACCGTCGTTGTATAGATGGTGATATGCTTTTGAGGATTTGAAGTCCCATCATACTTCGGTGCTTCTGGAATTTTAAACCGCTTTGGGATCAATTCTAGTGTCGCGCTCAATTGGTACGATAATTGTGTGTACTTCTTTGAGTCTGGCCCATTCAGCACTGGTGGTACGCCCGAAATTTGATCCAATCAGAAATTTAATTCCCTCATAAATCGCATGAGTTTGATTTTAATTGGTTCAATCTCATTGTTGTGACTGGATTCGTTCCCCCGGCCCCATCGGAGCCGACCTCATCCCTCAGGGTGTGTTTATGACCATCTGCATCATTTGGTTCGTGGGACCATCTGGAAGAAAGAACTGACTTCGTCCATTCGCATTGTTCGAAGCACCCGACAACGCCTTCTTCAGCTTTGTCATGACTTTATCCTGCCGCGTGAGATGGCCTATAATGGCCTTATGTTGCTCTTGCAAGACTTCAACGACGTGCTCTTCTTCAGCATCATTAGGAGTCACCTCCCGAACATGTCGCGGATATCAGTCATTGTGGATTGACGTGGCCTTGTTCCCCTTGTTGAGTGTAATGACCCGACTGGTCATTTTGAGAGTAGTGAAATGGGACACATAGTCCCTAAGTTTGACATTTGAGTTGTAAGAGTTGACTGTAGTTTGACTTGGCTGAAGACAACTCTGTAATGGAGTTTCATCAGTTCCAATAGCTTTTTATGGTGATTTTGGTCTTAGGAACTTGTTCGGATGTTAATTTGAAGGTCCGTAGGTCATTACGGCATTAACTGGCGAAAGTTGGAAGGTTGGATAATTTTCTAAAAGTTTGACTGAGAGTGGACTTTTTGATATTGGGGTCAGATTCTGATTCCAGAAGTTGGAGTAGGTCCGTTTTGTCAATTATGACGTGTGTGTAAATTTTGAGGTCAATCGGACGTGGTTTGATAGGTTTCGGCATCAAATGTAGAAGTTAGAAGTTCAAAAATTCATTAGGCTTGAATCGATGTGTAATTCGTGGTTTTAGTGTTATTTGATGTGATTTGAAGGTTCGACTAAGTTCGTAATATTTAGGACTTGTTGCTCGACTAAGTTCACAGACCAAATTCTTGGGTTGTGAAACGTCAAATAAGATCGAATTTGGATAATTCTTGTATGGTTGGGCTCGTGGGTGAATGGGTGTTTGTGTTTTGTAACTTTTACCCGATTCGTGCCCGGAGTGATTTTTTGGGGCGATTTTCTTAATTCCTTACTAAATTCATAATTTCATTATTTATATTAGTTTCTTATAGTTATATTTATAGTATGTAATTGTTTTTTGCTAGATTTGAGCCGTTCGAAGTCGGAAAGTCGAGGGAAAGGCATTCTTATTGATTGATTGAGCGAGGTTTGAGGTAAGTGACGTGTCTAACCTTGTGTGGTGGAAATTCCTAATTTGGCATTGTCGTGACAATTTTTGATATGTGAGTGTCGTGTACACGTGGTGACGAGTGCGTACACGGGCTAAATGCTGAAATTCTGGTTTTCGCTAAGTAGTTTCCTTTTTGTGCCTTAGTTGAGTTATTTTAACACTGGTAGCCATCATGTTTAGCCTAATTTCAAATGTCTACCTGCCTTATCTCTTGTTTGCAATTTGTGCTACATGCTTAGCTAAATTACCTGCTTTCTCGAGTCCATATTCATTATTGAACTGTGTGATCCCTTACTCGAAATTGTCATCCTTCAAATATCTTGTTTCAGTTGTTATGTCAGTTGTTATGTTTTGGTTTTCATGACTTTTGTTGAGATGATTGTTTGGTTGTGGCATAAGGTTTCTGTCGTGCGAATTGTTACTATGGCACGAGGTTTCTATCGTGCAGATCGTTATTGTGGCACGAGGTTTCTTTCGTGCGAGTGTTATTGCGGCACAAGGTTTCTGCCATATGGATTATTATTTAACATAAGGTTTCTACCGTGTGAATTGTTATTGTGCGGAGAGTTATTTGGCGCGAGGTTTCTGCCGTACGGGTGTTGTTTCCTCTAGTTGTTGTATTGTTTGTTGTTGTTGTTGTTGTTTCCTTAACTTGTAAGTTTCTTGCTTTCTTTACGTGTTGTATTTGTCTTCGTGATTCCATGTTGTTGTTTTCCATACATTCTTATTGTTTCATTCCTTGCCATTCTATTGTATCATTTTTATCTTCTGCCTTATTTACTATACTCGCGTAGGGCCCTAACCTAACCTCGTCACTACTCTATCAAGGTTAGGCTACATTTACTAGGTACCGTTATGGTGTACTCATACTACGCTTCTGCACAATATTTTATGCAGATTCAGGTACTTCCTACCAGATCATATACCTGTGAGTTAGCCCATACGTGGAGACTTCAAAGTATATCTGCCAGCGTCTGCAGACCTCGGAGTCCCCCTCTACCCTTATTATGTTTTTTTCCTTATCCTCAATAGACTGATGTATAGAGATATTTAGTATTTTCCTTTAGCACATGTGACTTATATATACCAGGTTTTGGGAGTTGTTTATACTTTGAGTTAGAGATTTTATTATACATGTCGAGCGGCAGCTTTCATTTATATATATATATATTTGTTGATGTTGAGATTTTAGTCATTATTTTAGTTATTTTCCGCATATTT
The DNA here is from genome assembly GCF_000393655.2 of Nicotiana sylvestris. Lineage (NCBI taxonomy): Eukaryota > Viridiplantae > Streptophyta > Magnoliopsida > Solanales > Solanaceae > Nicotiana > Nicotiana sylvestris. The sequence goes on from NC_091062.1 coordinate 172,695,327, forward strand.
ATTAGGCTTACCTAGTCTTAGATCCTAGGTTCCATCACGGCATCCTACGGAGGAAAACCTGGGTCGTGACTGTAACGACCCGGCCGGTCGTTTCATGAGTTACCACTCTGTTTTCCCCATTTTTGTTTCCTATTTCCTTGTTCATCTGTACTATGTGTTATTGGGTTGGTTGGCTGGGCTTCGAAGAGGTTTTGGTAAGGTTTGAGACACTTAGTCTCTTTTGAGTAAGCTTAAGTTGGAAAAATCAACCGGATATTGACTTATGTGATAAAGGGATCGAATGTGAGTTGCTATGGTTCGGATAGCTTCGGGAGGTGATTTGGGACTTAGGAGCGTGATCGGAATGTGTTTTGGAGGTATGGAGTAGATTTAGGCTTGAATTGGCGAAATTGGAATTTTGGCGTTTTTTGGTTGGTGGGTGAGATTTTGATATAGGGGTCGGAATGGAATTCTAGGAGTTGCAGTAGTTCCGTTGTGTCATTTGTGTGTGTGTAAAATTTCAGGTCATTCGGACGTGGTTTGATAGACTTTTTGATCGAAAGCGGAATTAGGAAGATTTTGGAATTCTTAGGCTTGAATCCGATGCAAATTCGGTGTTTTGATGTTGTTTTGAGCGTTACGAAGGTTGGAACAAGTTTGAATGATGTTATGGGATAGGTTGGCATGTTTGGTTGAGGTCCTGAGGGACTCGGGTGAGTTTCGGGTGGTTAGACGGATCATTTCAAGTTGAGAAAAGTTGCAGAAAATCTGATGTGAGTGTTGCAGACTTTTGGCCTTCGCGTTCGCGAGTGGGCCCTCGCGTTCCCGAAGGATTAAGATGGAAGGCTGTGAAGTTGGCCTTCGCGTTCGCGAAGGAGGTCCCGCGTTCGCGAAGAGTTGAGCTCAATGGTCATCGCGTTTGCGTGTGTTTAGTCGTGTTCGCGTAGAGGAAAAGCTAGCAGCTAGGTCCAGGTCGGATTAGTCTTCGCGTTCGCGTGTGGGTGACCGCGTTCGCGAAGAGTTGTGAAGCTAAAGGTTCGCGTTCGCGTGCGTTGGGTTGCATTCATGATGAAGGGAAAATTGGTCAACTCAAATTGTGCTTTGCGAACGCGAGGCATTGACCGCGTTCGCGGAGAAGGATTTTTAAGTGTTTAACAGAATGTTTAAAAGACCCATTTCTGCAATTTTGGGTCTATGTTCCTCCATTTTTGGGCGATTTTGAAGCTTTTTGAAGGGGATTGAAGAGGGAATCAAGGGGTAATACTTGGAGGTAAGATTTATGGACTTAATACTCAATCCTAATGTGATTTCTACCTAATTAATCATGGAATTTGTAGAATTTAAGTCTAAATATTGAAGAACTATGGCTTGTAATTGAAGACCTAGACTTGGGATTTGAGGGGTCATTTGTGGTTGAATTTTAGTGCTTTTGATATGAATTAACTCGGGGAGTCATAAGGATTCTATTGATGTAATTTTTATCGAATTCCAAGACGTGGGCCCGGGGGTCGGGTTTGGCCAATTTCGGGATTTGTGTTGTAAATTGATTTCTTTCGAGTGGGCTTTATTCCATTAGCATATTTTGATGAATTTGCACTGATTTAGGTTAGATTTGGAGCATTCGGAGGCCAATTCGAGAGGCAAAGGCATCACGGGCTAGAGTTTGGACCGAATAGAGGTGAGTAATGATTGTAAATATTGTCCTGAGGGTATGAAACCCCGGATTTCACATCGTTGTGCTATATTGAGGTGACGCACACGCTAGATGATGAGCATGGAGTCGTACATTGTTGGGAATTGTGACTTAGTCTGTCCCGAATGACTGTTTTACTGCGTATTTGATTGAAAACTGTTTGCTATCATCATGTTTTGGGCTGAATGTCATATTTGGGCCTCGTGCCAAGTGTTTTGGACCCTTAGGGAATTTTTACTACCATTCCTCACTATTTTGACTTTATACTTGTACTCAGTCATGCTATATCCTACTATTTTATAACTCAGCCATGTTTACTCTATTTTTGCATCTTAAATGATATTTTGAGTTGAGCATCATATTTTACTATGCCCGAGTGGCTTTTAGAGATTTCTAACTGAGTAGGGCCGAGGGTCTGTGTTATGAGGTTATTATGGGATCGGTCTGTGCGCCACAGCGGTATTATGCTGATTCATGATTTAGAGGCCGAGAGCCTGAGTTGTACGCCACAAGGTGGCTTGATATGAGGCCGGGGGCCTATTGATTATGCCACGAGATGGCTTGATATTGCGCTTGGGCAGTAAGGGGCTCCTCCCGGAGTCTGTACTCTCCCAGTGAGCGCGGGTATCCAGTGTGATATGTGATATAGCCCGAGGGGCTGATGTTGTTCCATGTTATTGCCCGAGGGGCTAATCCTGTTGATATTGGGCCCGAGGGGCTGATTTTATGTGTTTATCTTTTCTCCCTACTTTTCATTCACTTGTTTTATTGTTAAAAGATGTTTTAAAGAAGCTTATACTAAACTAAGGTGTTTTATGAGATTTCACTGTTTTGTTGCTTTGCAAAGGTTTTTTACTATCTCTTTGTAGCATTTTGCTGTGATTTTATGTGTTTTCTTATCGCTCAGCCTTCATTTATTTTTATTACTCACTGAGTTGGCGTACTCACATTACTCCCTGCACCTTGTGTGCATATTCAAGAGCTTCAGGCCCTGCTAGCGAGGGTTGATTACTTCCAGCAGACCGTGCGGAGATCACTAGGTAGTTGCTCGGCATTCGCAGCCCAGGGCTTCTCCTTCCTATCTTTATCTTCTTTTGTACTGAATTGTAGTAAACTATTTAGTCTTTTCCATACTCTTAGACTTATGTTAGATGCTCATGACTGGTGACACCCCGATGTCGCGCTGTGTTTGTTTCCGCAAATTGTACTATTTCACTGTTCTTTTGGGATTTAATCAGGTTAATGACTTAAATGAATTATTATATCTGTTAAAATTAATTGGGTTTTGTGTCGGATGGCCTTGTTTCACGATAGGTGTCATCATGACCCGGTCCGGGTTTAGGGTCGTGACAGTGACATTGCGGGTATCACTGATTGAATCCTCGTACTGATGCTAATTTCCTTGGGCCTCAACATTGTATGTGTTGTTAACACCATTATTTGGCATTTTTAATGGTTTTTTGCTAAGAACAAAAAATCAAACAAGTTAGTAACAGATGCAGGGATCAATTCAATTACATGGTTGTCTAAGCCCCACGGTGGGCGCCAAACTGTTTGCCCGTAAAATGGTATAGTTGAATTTATACGTGGTTTATAGACAAGTGATTTAATTTGATCCAAAAATAATAGACAAATTAGACAGAAATATAAGACTTAGCCTTAAAATCGAATTAAACGGCAGATATCTTAGTTCCAGGTGTAAAGTTACCTGGAGTAATAAGAACAGTGCAAATAAGAAAAAAAGTAAAATATTATTTGAGCTTTTGATGAAGTATAGTATATGCTTGTCAGAAATTCGTCTCCTAACATTGACGATAGAGCTCAATATTTATAATTACACTTAGGGAATAAGATTCTAGGATTAAGCTCCTCTTTAATGACAATTATGAGGGTCATTGAAGAATGTGTAACGATAGATAGTGAATGCCTTATTCTCTGTAATGGATCATGCACTTAATATTACAAAATATTTTGTATTGAATGTTACCGGATGGAAGAATTTATTTTGTCTTTATGAGTATCGTCCTCTCCGATGACAAGTGAGATCATTGCCTTCAGGTTTGGCTATCTTTTGTCGTCGGTTCCACGTGTCGCTTCCTCATATGATCATTAAATATGAGCATATTTTATCGCATACATCTTTGTATTAACTTCCTTACTTTTCTCGTGATGTACATTATAATTGTACATTAACACAGGCACTAGTATGATATGGTACACTGACAAGTATGCATATTTTGGTGGCAACGAGGAGTGGATGCAGTGACAATCGAGCCATATATAGTCAGACGAAATGAATAGATGCGCAGAAGAAAGGGGGAAAGGAGAGGGATTATCCAGTCAATAATAGTAGTAAATTCATATTAAAAAGAATTACATGGATCTAAATAAAAAAAAAATTAACAAAAAGGGACCAAGATAAAATTTGTTACTCTGAAATCAAAATTGATTTCCAAAAATATTGTACAATTTTTATGTCCAAACGCCTATTAAGTCTTGTTAATTGGTAGCGTGGTCTTTTTCGATCAGCGGAGCTTATCTTGTCAAATCTAACAAAAAAGCATCTATGATTTAAATTTCACTTACCATATTCGATAAGAGGCGTTGCTCTGATGGTAAGCAACCCCCACTTTTAACCGAGAGGTTGTGAGTTCGAGTCTCCCCAAGAGCAAGGTGGGAAGTTCTTGGAGGGAAGGATGTCGGGGGTCTATTTGGAAACACTCTCTCTACCCTAGGGTAAGGGTAAGATCTGCGTACACACTACCTCCCAGACCCCACTAAGTGGGATTATACTGGGTGGTTGTTGTTGTTGTTACCATATTCGATAAAAATCAAGATCAATTGTTTTCTTTTGGGGAGAAATGGTGCCCAAAAACGAATACATTTTGTCTTTTCTCGTAATGAAGAAACTATGTTAGTTTTAGGAGGTCATTCTCTTTACTAAGAGAATAAGTATTAATTTCTATAAACTCAGAAAATCATATAAGAATAAATAATCAATTATTGGATATTCGAAGTAAATGAGTAAAAATTGTGTCATAATGGAGAAGGGCAGTGACATAGAACATAAAACCTTTCTTGCTATATGATTTTCACGATTTGTATTACTAAGGTCCACCTATAATGGCATTGTAAAAGATTTTTTCCCTTAGCAATTCGTCTTGCTCGGGGTAACAAAATCTCGCATCCATTATTTATTGCAGTATAGATCTCCATAGATGCTTTCAGGAAAGGCAAGTGCAAGCGAAATTTTGTTACCTTAGCAAGACGAATTGCATTAGGGAAACTTCCTTACAATGTAAGTAGACACTACGAAGACAAATCGTGAAATTCATATGGTAAGAAAGACATCATGTTCTATTTCACTACCTTCCCCATTCATTCATCTAACTACCAATCATGAGTGGCCATATGAGATAGAGTTTTCATTCATTTATTTTAAGCCTCCAATAATTAATTATTTATCTTATTTGATCTTCTAACTTAAGAAAGTTAATACATATTCCCTTGGTAGAGAAAATTACCTCTCAAAACCAGCATGTCCTCTACGGTGATAGTTACTTCGCCCCAAGGAAAGAGACATGTATTTCTTTTTGGCACCATTTCTTTCCAAAAGCTAATAACTAATCTAGGTTTTTACGAATATGGTAAGTGAAATTTTGTGCGGAATTGTAGTTTCCAACTGCAAGAGGACCTGGAGCATTATGCCAATGGATAAATATGAAAGGAAGTGAAGGAAGAAGTTTATGAGAAACTCAAAAATATACAGAAGATGATCTTGTTTTGTAAGTAGGAGAAGGATGAAAATGTATTTTGAATAGGAACTAAGTTGATTGTATGAGAGAGAACGAAGAAGGCACAATTTATACTATTACATGTGATGTTTGTTGGACTGTAATTAGATAATGTAATCCTTACACAGATTTTATATAATATAACAAAGAACCAAATTTGGTAAAAAGTCAAAGGTTGTTAGACAAAACTTATTTTCAATCCTATTTCACTTAGATTCTTTCCTTCATTTTGTATGGGAGGAAATTTATGTTATATGAAGACTTACCTTACAAACTAAAAATTATTAATCAAAATTGAAACTGATTGGAAGAAATACATTTTGTGCTTTAGCTCTATCTTAGATTTGCATTAAGTATTGATTTACTGTCCCGGGCCACATAAGCTCGTGGCCCGCGAGGCTTAGACGATGTTGGGCCAGTCTGTGGGCCAAATAAAAATTATTCAAATATAGTTAGATCTTAAATTTAGTTATTTCTTAATGTTTAACTAATTAAGATTACATATAAAGTGTAAATCTAGATGAAATTGAAGATTTTAAGACAACCTAATCATAAAGAAGATTTAAATGTGCTTGATGAAGATAATGTGCTCGTGTTGGATATGTCATTGCTGCCGTGAAAGATGTTTTATTAATTTATTTCGAATTTTGACTTTTAACAAATGAAACATTGTCCTTCCTTTTTTGTATTTTATTGTAATCTATTGAGACAATTTCAAAAGTTATTAAGTTTTTAGAGGAGCTTTCTATCCAACAAGATATTTTTTGACTTGTAAATAACTATTTTATTTTTTTTAATTTTAGATAAGAACTTAAATAAAAAATTAAGAAAATGGGGGGTATTTACATATATACCCGCTTTTTGTGTCACGTTTTAACTTGTGTCCGCTTTGCAAAAAAAATTGCAAGCGTACCCGCTTTTTCGCATAACTTCAGCATACGGGGCTGAAGTAGCAAAGGCAATCACGCAAAACTTCATCATTCTAGTAGCCGGGCCTGAAGTTCAGCTCTAGACCTTAAGTTTTTGTTTTGTAACTGGCGAATTTCAGCTCTAGAGCTGAAGTTTTTGTTTTATATATGGCGAACTTCAACTCTAGAGCTGAAGTTTTTGTTTTTGTAACTGGTGAACTTCAGCTTTAGAGCTAAAGTTTTTATTTTGTAACTGACGAACTTCAGCTCTAGAGCTGAAGTTTTTGTTTTGTAACTGACGAACTTCAACTCTAGAGCTGAAGTACATTTTTCTTGTGGCAGCAACACCATTTTCATTATCGACGTCTTCATTGAACACATGAGCAAGCGTTACGAAACATTTCTGTGTAACTGTCGTCTTTGTCAATCTTACTTACAAGTAACACTGCAATTGGTGCTCAAAAATTTAATTTTTGGAATTGAGGTTTCCAACTCATTGTTGTGCAATAAGAAACAAAATGTGATAATGATGATGGGTGTATTTCTGTGACAAATACATCACTGTGACTTCGTTCTAATTGAATGGGTACAAAAAAAAAATAGAGAAGTAGATAGCGAAAAATTGAGCAATGAAGATGAAAGAAGTCAAGCCTTTCACTGGTTAGACGCTAGTATTCAATAATTGAGACAGTAGCCTTTTTCTCTCTAGTCCAGTGATGGTGATGGAGAAGGAGGAGGAGAAAGGGGGCTGAAGTTGTTTAAAAAGTGGGTACAAGTTAAAAGTTTTTTAAAAAATGGGTATAGATTAAATGGAGGCGACCAAATAGGGCACCCCGTGCAATTTTTACAGAAAATGGTGGGCAGCCCATTAGGGGTCGCAACACACATAGGCTCGCTCTGGGCTAAGCATTTATGGAAATAGCACGGCTTAGGCAGTTTTCGGACTGGTCATTCAAAAATAGCCAGCATTTGCAAAGTCATTAAAAAATAGCCACTATTTTGCTGCAACACGGACCGGTCCAGCATAATATACTGAAGATCGGTGCACCTGTGTATGAACTTCCAGCATATTATGCTGGAACTCCAACATGCGAAAAGTTCCAGCATAATATACTGGAGATTAGAGCAGCTGTGAATGAACTTCCAGCATATTATATTGGATCGGTATATTATACTAGAACTCCAATATATTATGCTGGAGTTCCAGTATACTTATGCTAGAACTCCATTATAATATGCTGCAGTTCTAGTATACTTATGTTGGAACTCCATTATAATATACTGGAGTTCCATTATACTTATGTTGGAACTCCAGTATATTATGCTGGAATATTTTCCGGATTTTTGAACAGTGTTTTCGCTCAGATTTATCTTTACATGAAAAGTGGCTAAATTTCAATTACTTTTGAAACTGTGGCTATTTTTTAATGATAACTTGTAAATCTGGCTATTTTTGAATTTCTCCCATCAAAATGGTGCGCCAGCCTGATCCAACCCGCCAAATGTCAAGGCCTATGTGGGGTTAAAATAGCACGGGCTAGACAGTTTTCGGACTGGTGATTCAAAAATAGTCAGCGTTTGCTAAGTCATTGAAAAATAGCTACTATTTTGCTGCAACAGAGACCGGTCCAGCATAATATACTGGAGTTTGATGCACCTGTGTATGAACTTCCAGCATATTATGCTGAACCGGTATACTGGAACTCCAGTATATTATACTGGAATTCCAGTATATTATGCTGGAGTATTTTCCGGATTTTGAACAGTGTTTTCGTTCAGATTTATCTTTATATGAAAAGTGGTTAAATTTCTATGACTTTTGAAACTGTGGCTATATTTGAATGATCACTTGTAAACCTGGCTATTTTTGAATTTCTCCCCTGTGTGGGCTGCACTGGGCCTGCCCATATTGACAGTTCTACCTTCAAAGCATCCGATAAGATTAAAATGAAATGGTAAGATTAGAAATTGATTATCCATCCAAACACAAAAGTGATATTCCTTGACCCAAGGGAGTAATTGTTTTTTGAATAGAAGGAAACTTTCTTTTAATCCAGTTTTCATAACACAGTTCTTGAATTTTTGCAAAAACTTCTTGATTAAAACACACACATTTCGGGAAAAATCTGTGCAATGTTGATAAAGGTAAAAGACCTGACATTTCTAGTTTATTCTTATTTGTATTGTAGCGTTTCATGATTTTATAATTTCATTCCACAAGATATTGGACCTGCCTATTTTACCTTTTTGCATCTACTTTAATCGCACAACCCTAATTATCTTAAGTATAGCTCAAGCATGATTCATAAGAATGTAAAGCTAGAGATATACACTTGTAAAATTACTTGATCAAGCCACACATAAAATCTCGTTATGCAGCCCCACCTTGCTTTGCTATGACAGCTATGTCAGCAGACAAGTTAGGATGAGTGATTTTATTTTGTGTCTCACACAGACACTAGTTGTGTGAGACCTCTTTTTATCTCACATATTTGTGGACCCGTGTCTTACACATTTAGGTCCACAAAATTTTGGGACTCACACAGTTATGAGACAAAAAAGAAGCCCCACACAACTAGTGTCAGTTATACGAGCCACAAAATAAAATTTTTCTGTTAGGATCTTCTTATGTTAAAATCGCATCGGATAGTACATGTAATAGTTTGGCTAGCCTGGGAAACCTTTGTGCTCTAAAAAGCACTAATTTCTCTTGTAATTTTGCTGATGGCTCTACTATATTTTATAAACTCCCGTTCAATCGTGTTGTTTCTTAGGTCGATAATTGAGTAAACTTTTCCCCATCACTTCCGTATTCTTTGTAATTCAGGTAAAAATAAAACTTAGTGTGGGTGAACAAAAATTATTAGTTGTATTCTCGTAATTCCCGAGCCCATCATGACTTTTGTATCACAAGTGTTTGGTATATGAAGTATTTTTCAGGGCTGTTTTTTCTTTTTTTCACGAGTAGGATTTTGAAAGAATACGAAGAAAAAGGGATCACGAAGTTGGAACTTTTCAGGACCTATTTTGTCATTTAAGCATTAGCTATTGTCAGTTTCAAACTTTCATGACGGCTCACTCCTCCTTTCCTATCTTCCTTCAAAGTGCCACCGAGCCTCCAGCCATCCTGGCAATAAAGTGATTATAGAGAAGCTGTACAGAGCCATTTTGCATTTATGCGTGATTTGGGAAAGAGTCACACTTTAAAAATATAATAAGTTATTCTAATATAATTATAATGGTAATTTTACGGTTCGAAATTAATTATAACCTATAAGTCAAACAAAAATAATTTCATCGTTGCTGCAATGTTTTCATCAACTCCAGTGCTTCCTTCGACAGAGTGACTACTAGAAGGTCCATATTACCTGTTCACCATGTTTGAAAAGGCTCATGCGTAGGACCTACCATCATCATAAAAATAGGCCATAGACACCAACGTCCAGCCTGTCTCCCATTTTGTTGCTTTTATTACTGTCCGATTCCCTTAATCAATTTCCATTAGATTTTTCTGTTATGGTTCTTTTTCGTATTTGTATCTTAGCTTTTTTCTCGATGTACTCTAACTCACATACAATAGGGATAACGTCTACTAGACTGTTTGACCAAATTTTTTCAATCCAAAACTACTTTTTTAAAAATTCAGATGTTTGGCGAAGTTTTTGAAAGAAAAATTTTTTGATGAGAAACACAAATAATTTTAAAAAAAGCAGAAAAAAGTAGCTTTTGTAATTTTTAGATTTATAATTTTACCGTTTTAGCCTATTATTTTCATTTTTATCAAAAGATTTTTCTGGAGTTTATTTCATGATCCTTTTATTTGTCCAGTAAGTTCCAAATCACTTTGAATTTAACATCCTTCTTACATCTCCCCTCCATAGATTCCAAGTCAAGGTAAAAGTTACCAAACCTGAATATGAAACCCAAACCTGAAACAGACACCAAAGAAAAAACATTAACAAATTCAACTAGCAAATAAACAAAAAGTTTTTAAAAATAAAAAGATAATGGAAAATATACGAAGAAAAAAAATTAAAAAATCAATATTACCTTGGACGAAAGATGATGAACAGATGCTAAAGCACGACGAACGCCGGAACGCAGATACGGCGAACGAACGGGAAACGCCAAAGCATAATGGAACGATGAACGCCGAACACGACGGGAAATACAAAAGCTGCGAATGAACACAAAAAACGAAACAAGTCACGCAACTCCACTAAACACCAAAAAAGCCCACACAAATTTCTCAACCATATCCAATGCCTTATGATGTTTTAGTTAAAATTTAATCAAATTTAATTTCCTGGTTATTTTTATGGAATTTAAAAGTCCAAATTGTCCTTCAATTGCATCAGTTACTGCAAATTCATATGTACAAGGGAGAATTCTACTACTTCCGTACTGTATCAAAATTGCCATAGCTTTCGTTTCGTCGGAGTAGTAAAAACAGCAGCTGGAATCTGACACCATCGCCGGAGAACTCTCAGGAGATGAGCTTCAGATAATATATGAAAATCACCAACCTGTAACCACGGAAACGGAAACTTTTCCATAGGTTATACTTTGGACATTCTGGAAAGCCGGCTAGGACGCGGTTGAAAGTCACCTCGACGTCTCTGATGATGCGAAGAAGGCCTAATAAGAGCTGCCAGAGCTCGTTTTACTAAATCACCTTCAACAGACCAGATTCGCACCAGTGAGTTCGTCATCGCCGATCGCCGAGCATTCAATCGGCTAGGTGAATACGAAATCGAAGGAGTATTTCTCATATTCTTATGCATACTACACCTGAACGAACCAGGATGCGTCGTCGGAGAGCACAAGCACGTCCTTTTCGGAATCAGCTTCCGAACCACCTGATCACGCTGAGACACTGCCACGGAACGGCGAGGAGAGCTAGATCTATCTATGGAGAACTTAACGCTAGGCGTAGAATTCATCGGCGCCAGCGCGTGGAGATTCACGCGCGTCGGAGAAGCCGATCGGTTGAAACAACCTGACGATTGAGACGAATAAAAGCTAGAGGTCCTGTACGAAGCGAACGACGTCGCATCAGTTGCCGCCATGGTGTTGCAGAACCGGCCGGTAGGTGAGATTGACCTCTCAAACGCCGATCTCAGCCTTCTAGAGGAATTCGCCATTGTAATTGGAGAGCTATACAAACAACTTATGAATGTATTGATTTTTTTTTCTTTTTAAAAGTGCCCTAAGGCTTTTCAGTTGGGCAAACTTAGCGAGTCTCGAAGCGTAAATTTATAGCAGGGAGAAGAGGATGGGCGAATTGTAGATAAGTGGAAGGTTTAAGGTTTAGTTAGGAAAACGAATTTTAAGTCTCGTTAAAGTAACCATGGTAAAGAGTTAACCCGGGGGTGGAGGTTGAATATGAGATTTTCAATGGACAGCGACCGGTAGAGCAAAATGATAATAATTGGAGCCGTTTTGGCGGACTGCTTATGTAGTTGCAGAGGATAAGGCACAATACCACCAGGTACATAAATTTTTTATTTTTTTTAACACCTCCCAATTTCGGCCACATTTGTTGTCTGAATCTTGATTATTCAGATCTCAAACATTAAGTTTATTTATTTTTAAAGTCTGAAACTTAATTATTCAAATCTTAATCATTAAGTCTGTTTATTTTTTTTACTTCACAACTCCTTAATAGGTCAAAATAGATTTGTATGATTAAGATAGAGACTTAATTTTATTAAGAAGCTATCATCCATATTCATTATTAATTATCGTCACTGCCTACCATTATCAATTATCACCATGTCACCGCCACCATCATTCTCAATCATAGCCGCCACCATAATCGACTACCACCACCTACCATCTGCACCACTCCCATCACCATCATTCTCAAACACAAACATACTAATCCACATCAACTACCACAACTAATCATCACATCACTATCAACAACCATAACCAGCACTGCACATCATTCTTAACTACCACCACTTACCATTGCCTCCTCAATCACAATTATTACCACCACCGGTCATTACTAACCATCACCACTCACCATCAACTTCCTCAATCATAATCGTTACCACTACTAACCACCACTAGCTACTACCCTGAACCATAACCATCAACCAACCTACCACCAATCACGCCTCTAGTGGGCATTCACAAGCATCGATGTTAGCCATCACCAACAGAAACTACCATATTTTAAAAAAATTATATATTTTATTGATGAAACATTAGAATATTAGATTAATTAGTACTCCCGCAGTTTCAATTTAGATGATATACTTTCTTTTTTAGTCTGTTCCAAAATAAATGATACATTTATAATTGTGAAAATAATTCAACTTTAAACTTTTTATTTTACTCATTTACCATTAATGAGAAGCTTTTATAACTACAAAAATGACATGGCCCCACAAAGCGTTTACCCCTTAAGCTTTTAAGACCACAAATTTCAAAAAAAAACTTTTTTTTTATTAAACTTCGTGCTGAGTCAAACTACCTCATCTAATTTGAAACGGATGAAGTATTTTATTTGAATTTTATGTTTATTAATTTTCAAATAAAGATAAATTTTATATATTCAGATGTTAAAAATCAAACAGCCTTAATCATTTAGTATTCAGACCTTTATACACATCTTAATATTCAAATGTGTATTCAAATTCAGACGTCTTAATCTTAAAAAAAAACAAATGAGGCCTTAGAGGGTTCTATAATGTTTCCATACTTTCCCCCAGCAGGACTCGAACCCAAGACCTAACGATCGTGGGTTGAGGTGCTTTTACCAACTGAGCAAGCCTCACTTGTCAGGTACATAGAGTTCACCAATAACAAACTCAGTGTAAGTGTAATCTCGTAAGTGAGGTATGAAAAAGATAGTATTTCTGCAGATTTTGTTGTTACCTTGTGAAGTAAAAAGGTTATTTTTAGTAGACTCTCGACTCAAAAAAAGCATAAACTCAGCAATAATGAAAAAAAAATACATTAGTAAAGAAATCATGGGAAAAGAAAAAGTAACAACGGCAAGATATTAAGAAAATCGAAACAAAAGAAATACTCCCTCCGGTTTACTTTAAGTAATTTTTTGTCTTTTTTTGTGGTTCGCAATATTTAATTTTTTTAGATATCAAAAAAGAATTAACTTTCCAGAATTGCCTTTGGACTAAAGAGTCTAGGAGTAGTTTGTTATATTTTCAATAAATAAATTAATATAATTAATTTTATTATTAATTAATGCTAAAAAGTAAATTTCTTAATATGTATAAAAATTATTTAAAGTGAACCGAAAAGAATAATATGTAATAATAGAAATATAAAAATAAAAATATACGAGAATAATACTATAATTGCTTAACTGAAAAGAGTGACAACCGCAAGATAATGGAAAAGAAGGTACATAGATTAGAGCTGAACGATAATAATCCTCACCCGTTGATCTTAAACTTGAGTTATTTTAATAGACTCTCTTGGGATAAGAACTAATTTACCTTTATATTGCCCCTTTCAAATAAAATCTAAAATAGTTAACATTTTCATCAGAATTAAAAAATTTAATGCTAGCCGCGGCAATTTTCCCCCTTTTATCTGCGGTAATGTGAGAAAGCTCACACAAATAAAGTTATTCCAATTTTAATTTATACTTTTTAAAAAAAAAAATTGATGATAACATTAATTGAGCTTGCTTAAATGATTAATAGTTGAACCAACTTGGTTAAGACTTAGGTATAATTGTTATAGTTGTTATTTATTTCACTTTGTTAGAATCCCTTTTTCTTGTCATTGCTTAACGATGAAAAATTTTATGCAGCTAACCGAAGAAGAAATGTTACCCTCATTAAGTTTTTCCTTAGCAACAAAAAATTATCCCCTAAAAGTTTAATTATTGGCCGGTGGTCTAATAATTTCATAGAATATCTTATTGTGTTAGAGCTTTGTATTGGTCAAAATTTGACCGTCACGATCGAATCGATCAACGTCCCGTCTAAGAGACCGGTCAATGAAGATAACATAGTCCACTCTGCTCCCTTTTCCCGACATCCGTCGAGTCGGAAGGAGCAGCGCCTAAAGGGACGACCAAGAAATATTGGAGGCAGGCGAGCGTCGGACCAAGCAAAGAGCAAGGGTACTTTGACTATATATAGCAAGGAAAAATCTTTGATTGGGGGGGGGGGGGGGGGGATCCCTCCTTTCTCTCTCCGAAACTCTCTTCTAACATTCTTGATAGGAAAGAAGCAATCTATAGAGGAATATGTAAATCAATCTCCCCATCGATCGATGGGAGACACAATATAGAATTTCAATAAGATCATTTACATCTCTTTTATCTTATACACGATCTATGTTATTAGCTCTTTGATCTGGGATTAATTATGTCTGACTAAGATTTACCCCTTCATCTCCTTTGATTGATTTGTTTAAAAAGGTTTCGATATCTTTTGAGTCAAACAATTTGGCGCCGTCTGTGGGGATTTCTTAGTGAAATTTCCTAGTCTCTCCCAGATCAAAGGCAAGAAATACGATCACCCACCAAAAGTAGCGCGAAGGAAAAACCCAATCCACGCAAGTCAAAGGCGCAGTGCGGTAGGGGGAGGAAAGCCAGCAAAATTACCAAACTCAGAAATCTTTGCCCCATCAACCATCGATATGCCAAACAAGACGAAAAACGTTACCAACCTGTTCTCCTCCATCGGACAACCGGACGGGGGCAAGGAAAGTATCACTCTAACTCACCTTCTGCTCTCTGCTCAAGTAGGGACACAAAGGCCGCGCAGGCGAACGAATAAAGAAACACCTCAGTGAAAAGGACGAAAAACCACTGCAAAACAACTGTGATACTCCCAAGCCAGAAGGCGAGAGACAGACAAGGAAACTACAATATGTGCATAGAACGAACCTAAGCGAAACAACAACGTTTCACATTCTCCAACGCAGCATCCTCCGTTGCGAGCAATGTCAAATGATTTGGGACTCTCCCAGAAGATATCCTGCTCTCAAAAAATTGGGACTAACGACGGGTTAGTATTTCGATAAGTTCGAAATAACACCATTTAAGGCCAAGGGCCTTCGCCAAAAAGAGAAGAGTTCGACCTCGATCGAATGACGACGGGTTACTATTTCGATAAGTTTGAAATAACACCCTTTTAAGGCCAAGGGCCTTCGCCAAAAGAGAAGAGTTCGACCTCGATCGAACGACGGTGGAGGAAGATTCAATTTGAGCCAACAATCGCCCATTTTTTTACCTCCAGTGTTGCGACCCGATCTCCTAGAACCGATGCCTCTTGATCAATCTCGCTGATGCGCTCCTCGAGCCTTGCCTCCATGAGGGTAGACATCGCTCTTTCCGACTCCTGTTTGGACAGGAAGATGCGGATAGTGTTATCCAAGGTCGCTGCCCTCGCCGAATCCGCAGACCAAGCACTCTCGATGCTCTCCAACCAAGCGACCTTGCTCTCCAGCGCGGTCAATTTCCCAATCCATTCCATGCCCATCGCCTCGACCTTGATCAAGTTCTGATCTATCTCCGACTGCATTGACCTCAATCTCTCCTACAGATGCTCACATTCTGCGGCGGCTCCCTTACCCAACTCGAGCTCCTCGTCCTTCATTCGAAGCGGCTCCTCAAGCACACTCCTGCTACGGATAGCTTGCATCAACTCCTGGTCCCTTTTCTCCAACTCCTCACCAAGAGCCCGATCACCCGGGTTTACCCTCAGCCGCTCATGCATCTCGCGGCACTTGTTGTGATAGCGACGATATTTCTCCAACATCTTCAAGAAAATCTTGGCCCGAATGTTGGCCCTGCGAATGCTTTCCACTTCCATCATATACGTCTGAAAAAATGTGAAGACGGATCAGAATCGTATCATCAAGAAAGGCGAGGGAAAAGCGAAAGTAAGCATAACATACCCTTAAGCCCATAGCGGCCACCTCATCTATCAAATCAACATCAGGAATGGACCGAAGGGCTGCATTCTCGGCTACAGAACATAACATGCTAAACTGCGACACCATATCCTCCGTGTCCTCCAAGAGATATCCGAAGGGATCTCAAGAATACGAGCCGAGCCTCTCGCACGAACCACCGAGTGAGTAAGGCCCTCCTCAAACATCCTGACATCATCACGGTCGAGGTCCGATTCGGATTCGTAATCGTTGACCACCACGCCTTTCCCTCTTTCGGCAGTCGAAGAGGAAGCACGACCAACTGTAGAGGATGAGGGAACGTGATAACTAGGGATTTTGATACATTTTATACTCCTTCATGCTTAAATTTTGATTAGAAATGTGTACAAAATAGTCCCAAATGCTCACAAGTTGTGCTTGATTGCAGGATTGATCAACAAGGTGACAAAATGTCAAAGATCATGTCAAAAAAAGAGTGAAACTTGCACAAGTATCAAGACAAGACAAAGCTTAGGCAAAATAGGGCCAGTGCAGCCGCACATCATTCTGTGCGGCTCGCACAAATGAGGTTCAGAGAGGCTGCTATTCAGGCAAAAGGCAATGCGGCCGCACGAGGTTTTGTGCGGTCCGCACTGGTATCAATGCGGCCGCACTCGATTTAGTACGGTCTGCAAAGCCAAGGTTCAGAGAGTAGCCAGTTCCAAGTTTGAAGCCCAATGCGGTCCGTGCTCCATTTCATGCGGACCGCACTAGAAGCCATCGCGGCCGCACTAGATTCTGTGCGGTCCACATTGCCCGAGTTCAGAGAGCCATTAATTCAAGTTCAGAGCCCTAGTACGGCTGCACGTGATTTTGTGCGGTCCGCACTAACCCCACAAGGGTATTTTTGTCCAGATTTTTTAGCTTAGTATAAATAGCTTCTTTTCCCATTTTTAGGTCATCAGATAGTTTGGACTGAAGGCTGCGCTTGTGACTTCGATAATTTTAGCTATTTTGAGTAATTTTAGCTTCATTTCAATATTGAATCTTCAAGTTTAATTTAGCAATTAATTAATATGAGTTTTTCTTCATCTATTTCTTTATTTTCTTCTCTAATTATGAGTAGCTAGACCCATAAGCTAGGGTTGTGGCTCAACCCTAGTGTGGGTAATTGATGGATCTTGTGTTTTAGGGCTTGATTGACCATGGGTGTTTGATATTTGGATTACTTTCATGTTTAATTGCTGAATTAGTGGTTGCAAACACTAGATTATGTTTAGTTGATTTTGGCTCTTCTTGAGAAAGAGAGCCTAAGTCTCTGAAATTGGTCCAACAAGGAATTGAGGCGTACTCAAGAGATTGATAGCCCCAATTATAGGGTTAAACCTAGACATAGTAATACCCGACTTGAACCTTGATTGCTTGTGCAAATTTGCATACCCAATTGGTCTTGAGAAAGTCAACTAGGGCAAAATCACTCGAACTATCGAGAGGTGTAGAGTGAGTAGAATTGTGCAATGGTTATATCATACTCCCCAAATGTGACAATCATGCCTTAGACTCAAGTATCCGTCAATTGACCACCTAGGCAAAAGTCACTATCCTAGTGCCTTTTATCCATTTGAACAACTCGCAATAGTTTAATCTTAGCTTATTTTAGTTCAATTGATCATTGTAGTTCTATACAATTAGAAGTAAATCATAACCCAAAATGTTTAGAAGTGCAATTAAGAGCAAATACACATTTTCACTTTAGATAGACACCCGACTCCAACTTCTAGCTCCCTGTGAAAATCGATCCCGACCTTAATCGGGTAAAAGCCATTTTGACCTCTCTCGCTACTCAATAGTAGTGCAGGGTTAGCCACGATCAGTATGTCCGAAATTATAATGGCGGCCCCAGAAGTATGATCTTCCGCCGCGACAGGCTGCTGACCACTAACAATGGTGGGATCTCCGATTGAGCCGAGGCAACGACTGGTTACATCCCTACGGGGGGAGCCACAACAACCCCCTCTCCAGATCTAGTCGTAGGAGAGTCATCTAAATGAATCACTGTTGGGGGCAGAGTTTCAAACTCCACTCGCCGTCTCTTCGATGGATCCTCCTCTTCCCCAGTGGACGAAGATTCACCCGTCGGGCGAGTAATGCGGGCCGGGACTTCGGCCTGAGAAGTAGCCCTCGTAGGAGTAACCAAGGCCGCAGACTCAACTGAAGCAACCTTCGACGAAGGTCGAGCGATGGGTATCGTGATAGGGTGAGTAGATGAGGTCGGCTGATGAAAAGCTAACGGAGGAGCCCTTGCTCTTCGCACTCTCCCTAACATAGACAAACAGCACATAAAAGCCAAATAAAAAAGCTAGGAAGAATAGCAAATAGAAACGTCATCTCACCTGTAAGAGGCCTGCGTCCGAACCTTTCATAAAAGGTCGACCACGTAAGAACCCCCACTGTATGGGGAAGGATGGCACTCACCCATTCACGAATACCTTCGACAGGCGGGGGGGGGGGGCAATCTATCAGCTACAAAAACACGATAAAGTTTAGTACCATAACAGAAAATGGTTGGGCATCTCACCGACTAAAAATACAAATTTACGCGCAAAGTTCTACTTCTCAGGGAATACCGTTGGGTCCGCCACAATGTGCTCAGCCGCACGTAAAAATAGTTCTCGTAGAAATGATTGTTAGTCCTATCGTCCATCTTCACCGCTAGACTCCTCGACCACCGAGGACGCATGTGAATCATCGTACCGCGAATAAGTTGAGGGGCGAAGATGTTGAACATATAGCCCAAAGTGACCTCACGACCGGCGAGTTCCGCGAACTTAAGTAGCATAAGGAATAACTTGTACAGATACGGTGAAAGTTAGGCGGGTCATACCTCGTAAAAACGGCAGAAATCCACCACCAACAAAGGAAGAGGAAATGTATACCCAATAAGAAAGGGGTAGGCATAGAATGCGCAGTACCCGGGCGGTCGAAATGAACTATGTCGTTCCCAACCTCCGGCCGCATATCGACGTAATTGGGGATTCCCCACCTTTCATTCAACTCTGCAATGTTCCTTTCTCTCATAATGGAGTGGACAGGTTCCGGTTCCACCCCGGCGCGAGTACTGAAGTCGTTCAACTCTCTCCAAGGGCGAGGCAGGATCTCAACCTCCGACGGGACCTCCTCATCTTCCACCGCATCTACCTCTCCGGTGGCCTAAGCAGCACTTTCCAGTGCCAGAACTGTGGCAGGAAGATCGGTGCGAGAAGAATCACCAGTCATTTTAATCAGAAGATACGCCAAAGAGACAACAAAAAGAAAGGGTGAGAATTTTCAATTAATAAAAGGGCAAACAAAAATTGGAGTGTCAGGAAGAAAATATATCTGCAGAATTCTTTCGAGTAAAAGGCAAAGAAGTGTGTCAATCGAATGATAAGTTCTTTCTATTTATAAGAGACATAGATATCCTTAGCACGAAACCCAAGAGTCCCCAAACGAATCTGATAGGGCACGAAATGTTTCAGTTCCCCAGGAACGTGTGTCATAATGGCGGTACCACAAAATGACGCTTTGATGCCAAACGACCTTTCGGTTCCGCAACCACCACAACGGTCCATGGGTATCGAAAGAACGCCATCACCCCGCTTAAAAACCCAAGAAATGTATCTAAGGAATGAGAAGTCAGAAGTCAGATTTTGCTCGACTTCGTAGCGATCATGATCCGTCTGCCGATCCCGACAAAGAACGACCCCGACAAACGGAGGGACTAACTGTATTGGTCAAAATCTGACCGTCACGACTGAACCGATCAACGTCCCATCTAAGAGACCAGACAATGAAAGATAACATAGTCCACTCTATACCCTTTTCCCAACATCCGTCGAGTTGGAAGGAGCAACGCCTAAAGGGATGACCAAGAAACATTGGAGGCAGGCGAGCGTCGGACCAAGCAAACAGCAAGGGTGCCTTGACTATATATAGCAAGGAAAAATCTTTGATTGGGGGGGGGGGAGGGCTCCCTCCTTTCTCTCTCCGAAACTTTCTTCTAACATTCTTGATAGGAAAGAAGCAATCTATAGAGGAATATGTAAATCTATCTCCCCATCGATCGATGGGAGACACAATATAGAATTTCAATAAGATCATTTACATCTCTTTTATCTTATACACGATCTATGCTATTAGCTCTTTGATCTGGGATTAATTATGTCTAACTAAGATTTACCCCTTCATCTTTTTTGATTGATTTGTTCCAAAAGGTTTCGATATCTTTTGAGTCAAACAAGCTTGACGCTCCAAATTTTACGGTATGATGTATTAATGGCTTGAATTATTTTTTGAAAGCGAACCAAATGTAACCAATTCAAAGTTAGTTTAAAGTTTAAATGGTTTAGAGCCCATTTGGATTAGCTGATTGTAAATAACTGATAAGCTTGAAGTGTTGAAAAGTATTTTAAGTGCTGAAACTGATTTTTTAAATAAGTATTTACCTGTTTGGATAGACGTGCTGAAAGTGATAATAAGCAGTTGATGTGTTTGGTAGAAATGTGTTGATAAGCTGTTATTTTGTTAAAATGACTAAAATACTCTTACAAACTTTACAAAAGTTAAATTAAAAAGTTTCTTCCTAAAGAAAAGAATGAACAACGAATATGGAATGAAGAGAAATTTAGAAAATTTATTTTGAAAAAAATATTTTGTGAATTAAAAAATATTATTAAGGATAAACTAGTAAAAGTCTTGGTCAAACTAAAAATGCTTATAAGCTGAAAAGTCATAAGTTGGGGGTGACCAACTTATGACTTATGACTGATTTTAGCTTATAAGTCTTGACTTATAAACACTTTGAATATTTACCAAACGTATAAATAAGTTAAAATATACTTATAAGTCAATTTGACCAACTTATAAGCTTAGCAAAACACCCTCTTAGTTTGATTGGAAGAGTAGGATTTGATTTGATTTTCTCCTCAACCCAAGCCATTATACGCTTATATTTTATTGTTCATAAAGATATCTTTGATCTTTTAAAATGCCTTAAGTTACCCCCTTGCTTCATATGCGGGGAAACCCAACATACACATACGTCACATGCATGAAAGGGACTATGCGCCAAAAGCATAAATGAGAATTGTTTTTTAACTTAAAACTTTTCTGCCAATGAGTTATTAATAAAGAAAACAAAGAAAAAAAGAAATCCCCCCCCCCCCGAGTTATTAGCCTATTATAAGGCAAAGAATTAAGTTTTTTCGCGCTTTTATTTTATGTAACTTAGGCAGATTGTATTTATAGAAAAAGTACGTAAGAAAAATTAACCAAGTACATTTTAACTTTTGTACGAATTTACTTGGTATTACATTTAACAATTCATTTAGTCCACAAATGACCAACCTATCACCAATATTGGCATCGACAAATTAATGATCCAGTTTTTTTTATATCTTTCTAGTGATTGCCTATTAAAATCGGATGATGTAAATTATATTTACAAAACAAATTTCAACAATACATGATCAATTTGACTATATATGAGCTACCAAACTTTTATTATTGGATGAGATCTTCTGTGTTGATGGTCCCAATAGAGTAAGGAATGGATTGGATTTGATCCATAAAAATTGGAAGATATCCATTTCTAAAGGCAATTTAGGTCAGAGACAAAGAGGATAAGATCACCAAAGCTAGGGGCGGAGGGAGGATATAAGTTACAGGTTCGATCGAATTCGATAATTTTTATTTAAATTTTGTATTTATATTAGAAAAATTATTTCGTAAATATTCATTTGTGAATCCAGTAATTATAATGAGTTATGAGTTCGCCAGAACATTTAAAATCCATAAATTTTAAATTCTGATTACCAAAGCCACGGAGCGATGAGATTGAGATTAACTCCGTGCATTCGGCGGATAGACTCTAACCTACAAATTTGGTTGCTAGTGGTTGCTTGGATAAGTCATAAGGTTATCCAAATCATGCCTAGATGATAATTTAAATTTCAAATTCACAATTTTTCCTCCCATTATTTCTATTTCATTTTTCAAAGGCTTTTACAAGAAATGTTTTTCAGAAAGTATCAATTTTAAAGCTCATGTAATTGTAATAGTTCCAAATTTAAAGAAAAAATAAAAGAAAATAAATCGAAAAGCAAAAACTTATAAGCATTGCCGCTCTCTTGATGGTTACACAGTCATAACAAGTTGCAAAGTCATTTGGTTCTCTAGTGATAAGAACAATAATGTTAATTAAATTGGTGTTGACCTTATAACCTACCCTTTGGGATATACTAGCGTTGCTTTACAAAACTCTTTAATGTATTGTTTAGTTTCATATCTTGTTTTATGGAACGTTATATTATACTTCCTTCGATCCATAATAAGTGACCAATTTACTTTTTTATTTTGGTGCAAAATAAGTGTTCATTTATATAATCAAAAAAAAATTCAATTTATTTTTACCAAATTACCCTTATATACATATCCCTAAAAAGTTTTCTTCCCTAAAAAGTTTTCTTACTCCTCACATTAAATATTTAATTAAGGGTAGTTTAGTCATACTAGATATTTTTATATAGAATTTAGTATTTTCTTAATGAACGTGTCAAAAGCAAATTAGTCACTTATTGTGGACCGGAATGAATAGTCATTTTGAATGATGTTGGTTGCTAACTTGCTCCTCTCACAAACTGTATTAGTTCCTTCCAAAACATATATACGACCTTTTGGATATGGATAATATCTCTACGTTTTCTTATTCAAGATTTCTCATTAATTCACACGATAGGTATTCATAAATTGATACGAATACCAAGTTAACATTAATTGTGAAAAAGAAAAGAAAAGTAAAATATACTTCATCCGGTCCATAATAAGTGACCATTTTACCTTCACGCCTATTAAGAAAATACGAACTTCTAGAGAAAAAAAGATATATTCATTAAAGTAACCTCAATTAATTGTTACCTTGACACATTGAAATATGTAAACAAGGCCAAATTTTGAAAAAATAAAATTAATTCTTTTTTGATTATGTAAATGGACACTTATTTTGGACCAAAATAAAAGGTAAAATGGTCGGGGCATTTGCATCTATACCCGCTTTTTGGGTCATGTTTTAACTTGTACTCGTTTTGTAAAAAAAATTGCAAGCGTACCCACTTTTCGCGTAACTTCAGCATACGGGCCTGAAGTAGCAAAAATTGCTGAACCAAATGTTCTGAAGTTTTATTCTCTATTTGCTGAAGTTTTTGTTTGTAATTGCTGAACTTAATTAAGCATTCTAGTAACTGAAGTTTTATTCTTTATTTGCTGAAGTTTTTGTTT
This sequence comes from Nicotiana sylvestris, assembly GCF_000393655.2. Taxonomy (NCBI): domain Eukaryota; kingdom Viridiplantae; phylum Streptophyta; class Magnoliopsida; order Solanales; family Solanaceae; genus Nicotiana; species Nicotiana sylvestris. Next base: position 172,718,882 of record NC_091062.1, read on the forward strand.
GTAATTGCTGAACTTCAACATGTGTTTAGCTGAAGTTTTTCACGTAAACTTAGTGTTGACTGAAGTTTTTGTTTGTAATTGTTGAACTTAAGCATTCTAGTAGCTGAAATTTGTTCTCTATTTGCTGAACTTCAACATGTTTTAGCTAAAGTTTTGTTCAATATTTGCTGAACTTCAGCATGTTTTATGCTATCATGTAGTAATTGATTTTTTTTGTACAGATAATAAGTTTTCATAAGTTGAATTAGTAACTTAAAAAACTAGACAAATGATTTAGCACAACAGGTTAAAATGCATTGATAATGTACAAAGCTGAATCCAATAAGTTACTATCATCTTCTTCAAAACTTACTTTAGAAAAGTTATTTATAATTTATTTTAAAATAATCTAATAAACATATTTATGGCAATCATCCCCATGAACTGAAGTTTCATAGCAGCACCAACAACAGAAGAAAGGAGAAGAAGAAGAAGAAGAAAGAAGAAGAAAAAGAAGAAGAAGAAGAAGAAGAAGGAGGAGGAGGAGGAGGAGGAGGAGAAAGGAGGTTGAAATCATTTAAAAAGTGGGTACAAGTTAGAAAAAAAAAATATAGGTTAAATGTGGGCGACCAAATAAGGCGCCCCATGCAATTTTTACAAAATAATCACTTATTCTGGACCAGAGAAAGTAGTTCTTATTCGTGAAGATCTTATTTTGGCAAAATAACTTTACATGTTCGTAGAATACATTATTTACTTATAACATATTTATAATAGATATTATTTTCGGTAAACTAGAAATTATAGTAATTGATTTGGCGACAAGAGTGAGAAGAAGACTGGAGCTTGATGCAACTATGTTAATTATTATAACATGATCAGATTAATGGGAATAGCTATGTTGTGTTAAGTTATAGTACTATTTTATTAAATTGAAAGAGATATCAAAAAGTAATAAGGTGGGGGCTATTGGTCTAACTGTGCAACTATGTTAATTATTGAAATTTTTACCTTCTACAGCAAAGGTTAATACCTTATTTATTTTAAATAAATACTATTTAAAAAAATTATATTCTATAGATACCTTTTAAGGTTTATAGCAAAATATTTAGTTTTGGTTACCTCCTAGCCCTAAGCCACTAAATACGCTAATCAATTAAACTATTTTCTCTCTCTCTCTCTCTCTCTCTCTCTCTCTACTTTGATACATCACATTCTCTTCCCCCAACCCATTAAAATTTCAAATCTCTTCCTCTGATCAACTTTCACTAATGGCTGCAAAGAAGAGTCCACGCAATCCAGAGCTGGTTCGCAGAGTGGGAAAACTTTCCCGTTCCAAGATGTACCACAAAAAGGATCTATGGGCAATCAAGAAGAAAAATGGCTACCGACATTAAACCTATTTGTGTGCAAAGCCCCCATCCCATTATAACACGCACTGATTCTCGAAGATTGCTATGTTCAAGATTCTCACCAACAATCTTTATACCAATAAAATTGATTTTCTCCTCCCTCCATTTCTCTGTCCCTTGTTTTCTTGATTTGTAGATATATTAATTATCAGTCAAAACTGATTATTGTGCAAAGCCCTCATCCCATTATAATAGATGCACCGATTCTTGAAGATTGTTATGTTCAAGATTCTCACCAACAACAGCAACCGCCAACATTAAACTGATTCTTGAATAACAGTCGCCGACATATAATTCGGTTGGTTTCTTCTTGAACAAAGACGATGGAGTTTGGGGCTGAGCAACTTGATTATCTGTTAATATATTTCAATGTATTTTCATGTATTTCATTGTATTCATTGTCTTTTTTTTCATTGTAATTTAATGTGTCTCGTTGTATTTCATGTATTTCATTGTATTCACTATTTTTTCTCATTGTATTTCAATGTATCCCGCTATATTCTATGTATTTCATTGTATTCACTGTCTCGCTATATGCCATGAATGTATTCATAAGTTTTTTTAATTAATATAATTTATGTATTCAGATGTATTATATAATTTCTCTGAAGATTGCTATATTTTTGGGGTATTTTTCGGTTGATAATCTTTTTTATAACTGAAAATACAAAATTTGTATGTTATAATTGAGTTTGTTGAGTTATATTTGGAGTCTATTATGTTAATTGATTCACTTTCCGTTTTAAAAATAGTGTAATCCCATGTTTCACCCCGTGAATACAGTCGAATACAATAATCTGTCCAGCTGTAATCCCATATTTCACTCCATGAATACAGTCGAATACACTCGAATACAATAACTGATTAGCTGGACTTCCCTGATTCACGCCTATTTTTGCTACTATATTAATGAATACAATAGCCTAAATACATCAAATATATCTTATAACAACATAAAGTATCTATAATTCGTAATATAGCAAATGGTATCTATAGATGGCTAATTACTACTAAAAGATAGTGCTTTATGAAAATTTCCCTTAATTATTCTAACATGATCAGATTAATGGGGATGGGGATAACTGTCACGACCCGGATTTTTCACTATCGGGAGTCATGATGGCGCCTACTAATGTGAGCTAGGCAAGCCAATTATTGAACCATCTACCTTTTTACCAATCTTATTCTCTTTAACAATTACGAAGAAATAACATTTAAACGGCGGAGTATAACATAAGCGGAAGAAAACAATAAGCAATCTGAACATGAATATCTATTACAACTGTTTGAGTTTCAACTACCCAGAACTGGTGTCACAGTTTCACAGACGGTCTAAGAATTCTACAAATAAAGTTCTGAAAGAATTAAATACAACACTGTCTCTGGAAATACATGTAGAAATAGGAAAGTAGATAGAAGGAGACGTCAAGGCCTACGAATGCCTGCAGGGCTACCTCGGGTCGCCTGTTGAACAAGATTCAGCAATCTCATTGCGGTCCGAAGTCTACAACACTGGGGTCTGCATAAAAGAGTGCTAAGTGTTGTATCAGCACAACCGATCCCATGTGCTGGTAAGTGCCCAGCCTAACCTCGGCGAAGTAGTGACAAGGCTAGGACTAGACTACCAAATAAACCTGTGCATTTCAAATATATATAGCGGAAAGAAAATACAAAAATAAACAAGTAAAGATGGGAGGGGGATACCTGCTTCGGGAAATAACAGGTAAAAACAGGATATCAAGAGAACTATAAAGGAATCAAAATCCAACCACTAACAAGAATAGGGAAAACAAAGGCAGATTTCACTTTCTTTTCACATCTTGTTGCACGCGTGCAACCCGATCCCATTTCTTGTATCTCGTGGTAGGCGTGTCACCCGCTCCCATTTCATTATATCTCGTGGCAGGCGTGTCACCCGCTCCCATTTCATTATATCTTGTGGCAGGCGTGCCACCCGTTCCCATTTCATTTATCTCGTGGCAGGCGTGCCACCCGCTCTCATTTTATTATATCTCGTGGCAGGCGTGCCACCCGTTTCAATTTCATTTATCTCGTGGTAGGCGTCCCACCCGCTCCCATTTCATTATATCTTGTGGTAGGCGTATCACCCGCTCCCATGTACAAGCCAACAACAATCATAAGGAATCCCGACAAGGGAATAATAATAATAACAAACAATATCCCGGCAAGGGAGAAACATCTATAACCAAACTTGGTACAACATCTAACTACCTCAGCTATAACCAAACTTGTTACAACAGCTAACTACCTCAGCTATAACCAAACTCGTTACAACATCTAACTACCTCAGCTATAACCAAACTTGCTACAACACCTAACTACCTCAGCTATAACCAAACTTGCTACAATACCTAACTACCTCAGTTATAACTAAGCTTGTTACAATACCTAACACAAAGAATCAACAACCTAAACATCCGTAATATCAATTAAGAACATAATGCAAGGGAACCACAACTCAACAATAGCCCTGCAAAGGGGCAACATAATGATCTCTTCTCTTTCTCACTTTTACTTCACAATTCACTTCACAACTGGAGCCAACGCTCCTCAATGTTCATAGGTCACAATTCTTTCCACAACTTTACACAACAAATAGAAATCTTCACCAAGGCATGAATAATACAACGAAGTTATGAAAATCACAATATAAGACCCACAGTCATGCTTGACACCAACGTATAGATACTCGTCACCATGCCTATACGTCGTACTCAACAAGAAGCAAATAGCAAATAGGACACAACTCCTAATCCCTCAAGCTAAGGTTAAACCAAACACTTACCTCGAACTTTCACGGTCAACTCAATCCTCAAACACCGCCTTTCCTTTCGAATTCGGCTCCAAATCAATTGTATCTAGACATAATCGATTTAATAACATCAATAAATGCTAAACAATCCAATTTCAATACTTAATTATAGCTTTCTAATCATTCTTCCCAAAAATCCAAAAATCGACCCCGGGCCCGCTTGGTCAAAATACGAGGTTCGGACCAAAATCCGATCACCCATTCACCCACGAGCCCAAATATATAATTTGTTTTGAAATCCGACTCCAAAATGAGGTCAAATTCCCAAATAATCAAAAAGCTCTAACTCTACCCAAATCCCTAATTTTCTACCCTTAGTCACACGTTTTAGGCCTAGAAATTTGTGGGTATTGATAAAATGAAAGAAAACGAGCTTAGGATTACATACCAATGAAGCTAAGGTGAATTTCTTCTTCAAAAATCGCCCAAGAGATGTGGAGTAGATGAAGTTTGTGAAAAATAATGAAAATCCCGTATGTCATTTTGTTTTTGAAACTTAAAATAACTGGGCGAAATTGGTCATCGCGTTCGCGATGAGTTAGGTCTGACTGACCTTCGCGTTCGCGGAAGATGGCTCGCGTTAGCGGAGCTTTGGCTCCTCAAGCCTACGCGTTTGCGGGCTAGTGGCCGCGTTCGCGATGCACAAAATAGTGACCCCTCCCCAGGCCTTAACCTTACGCGTTCGCGAGTGCATGGACGCGTTCGCGAAGGGTATTCCCTCCTCAGCCTCGCGTTCGCGTCTCAAGCTTCGCGTTCGCGAAGAAGAAATCTGGCACCTGGGAAATTTGCCTTACGCGTTCGCGAGAGGGACCACGCGAACGCGAAGAGTAAAATCCCTGGGCACTGAACAACAGAAACCTATAACTTTTTGAGTTCCAAAAACCTTCCGAAACATTCCCGAGCCCCCGGGGCTCAAAACCAAACATACGTACTAACTCAATAATATCATACAAACTTATCCGTGCGATCAAACCGCCAAAATAACCTCAATAACAACGAATTAAACCTCAAAATCAATGAAATATTTCAAAACTTCTTAAAGCATCAAACTTTGCATTTACGGTTCGAATTACGTCAAACAGATTCCGTTTCTTACCAAACTCCACAAAATCACCTTAAATCATATATAAGACCTGTACCGAGTGCCGGAACCAAAATACGGGTCCGATACCAACATGTTCTAATCGAAATTCATTTCAAATTCCTTTAAACAATTTTAGAAAATAATTTTCTTTAAAAATTCATTTCTCGGGTTTGGGACATCGGAATTCGATTTCGGGCATACGCCTAGTCCCATATTTTTCTACGGACCCTCCGGGACCGTCAAATTACGGGTCCGAGTCCATTTACCCAAAACGTTGACCGAAGTCAAATTTATTCATTTTATAGTTAAAATTTATCATTTTTCACAGATTTTCACATATAAGCTTTCTGGCTACGCGCCCGGACTGTGCACACAAATCGAGGTGGTGCTAAATCGACCTCGAAAACACAAAATTCAATTTAAAAGCAAGTGATGACCCATATCTTTTGGGTCATCACAATAACTATGTTGTGTTAAGTTATACGCTTTTCGTTCCAGTTTATGTGAATCTATTTCATTTTTGGTTCGTTCCAAAAAGAATGACCCATTTCTAAATTTGAAAATAATTTAGCTTAAATTTTCAATTCTACCCTTAATGAAAAGGTTTTATAATCACACAAATACTCTGGACCCCACTCTGACATGTTTAGAACCACAAATTTCAAAAATATTTATTTTTTCTTAAATTTCGTGCCCAGTCAAACAAGTTCACATAAATTGAATCGCAGGATTTACTATTTTGTTAATTAAAAGCGATATAAAAAAGTAACTATTCGTGTGTATGTGTATTTTTTGGGGGTGGTTGTGTGTGTTGTGGGGGGGAGAGGGGATGGGGGTAAATGGAGAGTCAAGAGTCAACAAGGATTAGTTCCGGCTTTAAGAATAAAGTTTTTGAATAATAAAAAGCATCAATGAAGCTTCCAAATATTTTCTTTTTATAGATCGAATCATCGCAATATAATATACACTTGAAAGTGTTTAATAAATTATCGTTGTATACCAAATTGCTTAAGGTACTATAAATTAATTTCACAATTATTAATATACACTTGATAATGTTTAATAAATGATCGTCGCATACCAACTTGCTTAAGATACTATATAAATTAATATCATATGATCATAACCACACATCAGTCTAGGAGCCAATTTTTAGGAGCGTACTGGGTTTAAATTTTAATTGTGATAGGTAAGGGATTCAAACCGGATTAGGGGATTAGGGCATGTGTAAACACAGAATGCCAGATCACAAATAATACATGTTCTTTTGTAGATACCAATGAAGTACTTCGCTGTTTATTTTCAAAAGAGGATAGTTTAGGCCACGTGTTAATAACGTCAAACAATGATATTTTTCTTTTCTTGTTTATCCTTATCATTAACTACTTATTTTCTAAATTATTTTTAAAATAAAATTATAAAATATATACTTCATTTATTTTTTCTTCAAAGTGGACAACTAAAAATAAATGACGGGAGTAATTACTTTTGTAATGATAATGTAGTGATATTAACTCCTATTTATTCATTATCTTATATCACGCCACATTCATGTACCCAGTACCCAACCTTTTTGTTTTTCAAAATGGAGAGTCAATAACTGTATAGCTCCAACTTTAGGACTATATGATATTTTGATTAACGCAAAGCATCAACGAAGCTTCTAATTACTTGTTTATCTATTTGAATCGTGCCAATAATACAACTAATAACGTTTAATAAATTAGCGCTGCACACCAGCTAGCTTAAGATATTATAAATCAAATCCTATGATCATGTTTAGGTGCCACCTTTTGGTGGGTACGGCTTAATCAAGAATTTAATTATGTTAATTAATTAAGCGAGTCAGGTAACTCCGCATGTGTGAGATTGGTTACATTGTCGATCCCAAGCGCAGATAAAAGAGGAGGGTTGCGATGGGCTGACAACCAACGTAAAACTTGTCAAATCATGATGGATCTTCATATTACAGGAACTTAACGAAAGAAATGATGATTCATATCACCGATCCTAACTTGTTTAGGACTGAGACTTAGTTGTCGTTCGTAATTAAGCGAGTCAAGTTAGGGTTAAAACATTTGCTAGAACTTATAGCATATTTGACCAAACTTCTAACATAAGCTTATTTTAAAAAATGCTTTTCTCAAATGTTCTTTTCAAAAAGTACTTTTGGTGAGAATCACTTTATATTTGACTAGTCAATTTGAAAAATACTTTTAAGCATCAATTAGTATTTTGCAAAGCTTTTAAAAAGTACTTTTAAATGTATATTCTCAAAAGTGTTTTTTAAAAAAATATTTTTGGGGAGAAACTACCGTTTTCAGCGTCTTAAAAATAGCTTCTGTTTCTACTCAAAAATACTTTTTTTTCTTTTAAAAGCTTGGCAAGCACTTTTTATCTCAAAAAAAAAATCTTGGCCAAACAAGCTATTAATTAAGGGCATGAAAGATAATATGCTAGTTGTATAACAGAACATTTTCTTTTGTAAATATTCTATAAGTTCTTGGCTATTTCTTTAATCAAAGAAAAAAGTTTATGCCAACATAAAGCCAAACAACAAAAACATTTGTAGAACGAAAGAAAATTGGTTAGTTACTTAATGGGGGACTATTCCTTCAAGCAAAATTTGTAGTTATAAGTACGTGTATTAGCCCAACCACCTACCTCCACAATGGATTCTAGCATCCAATATTGTCTTTAACTCGAACATTTTGGACATCAAAATATTTTTAGCCACAAAAAGAACAAAGTAAATAGAACCTAACATTAAAAAATAGCAAAGACAAATGTTCAGGTCAACTTGCATGCTCCTCAAATTATTCTATCATATATTTGTTACTTCTTTGCCGATCAAGGCTTAGGCAAATGAGTTTACCAGCCGACTCTTAACACATTATGATATTTTATACTTCAATACCGTACAAGAGGAGAGGAGGGGGAGGGAGATTTGTGTGGTGTCCAATTTTTCGCTTAAGTTGTTTATGAAAGGACCTTGTTTTTCTATTTGTTCCAACTACTATTGTTGCGGAATAATAATTACAGAAATTAAAGAACACAAAGATTTTACGTGGAAAACATTTGGCTCAAAAGGTAAAAAAAACCACGACCTACTTTCCAGTAGGATTTTCCTGCATTTACAAAAACTCTTTTGTAAACCTAGGATTAACTCTAATCCCGTTGTAGCACACAGCCTCAACTGTTACGACAACTTCAAGTTAACTCTAACTTGAAAACTCTGAGCACCTAATACAATTGCTTCTAGATAAGCTGAAAGGTACAATATGAAAACACATACTACAATTGAACTAGAATAAAAGACACACACTTGGAACTGGTTCTTCTATCTGGTTCAAGTAGCTTCAGGTTTGCATGCTTGAATCACACATAAATTGCTTGGCTATTTTGCTCTCAATTCACGTTTAACTTCTGCTTATGTGCGTTGCCTGTAAAAGAGAACAACAATAATATTTATGGAGTTAGTAAATAGAGATTGATTAGAATACTGATGCCACTCTTCCTTGGTGGAAAACTTCTAGTTGATCTCAACCTCTAACTATATCCTTCTCTTAAACCGTGTTCTTTTTTTAGTAAGGAGTCTCTCTCCTTATCCAATATGCAAAGGATCAGAAGATATCACTTCTGGTAAGTTAAGTTTATTTCCTTCATGTGCACCTCACATGCTTGAGTTGACCATATCTGTGCTTCACTAGGATGAACCTGATCCATGTCTGAGTTCCTTTGTCAGTCTTCAAAACTCACCTTTACTTGGGCCAACACATTACACATTCTTATAAATTACCGAACCATATGTAACGTAGACACTTACCCTATACTTGTGTTAATATTCCCTTCCTCCGGTCACTCAAATGACAAACATTAATACTGCAATCTAGTGGCTGGTTTACTAACATAAAACTACAATGGCTATGATTGAAACACATTGATTGTTCAACCCTTAAAAATTTTGGGAACCTCAACATACAATACACCTTAGGCTCTTTGAACTGCCATAAGTGTTTCAGTATATACAGAAACTCCAATACAAGTTACAACAAAAACAATACATCTCTCAGCTAGTACTATTGCAAAAAGTGAACCAGACTACTCTTGAATTGGTTTATCCTCTTCAATTCCTTCGTCAAGTTTGTGCATATGCTCTTTTTTATAGACGCGGTGGCGCCTCTCTCTCGCGTATATGATCCAGAATGTAAGAGAAAGTAGCACTGCAACAGTCACCATTACAAGCCCAACATACACTCTTTTGCTATATTGCAGTAGACCAGGACAATGTATATTATATATGTCACCAAAAGTTTGCCTAACAAAATCACAATCTTGCAGTTCAACTAAGAATGGACCATAATTGTACAATCCATAACTCACATTTACAGCAGCAGCCATCTGACTGTAGAGGGTTGGAGTCAAACGGCCCGGTGTGACACAAATGCCGCTCGGGGAAACTTGACAAACATAGTTGTTCAAAACCTGCATTGTACGAAAACTAAATATAATCAAAACGAGTTTAAGTTATATATACTGACACTGTCTGTGCACAGAACATAATCAAACTTTATCATCTTTGGCAAGCAGATAGTCGCTCTTTTCTTGTTGTCAAACATGGAGGATGTACTCAGAGTCTCAGACTAGGTTAGACATGATTATTAATTTCCAAGGAAACTTCAAGATCATCGAGGCTGGAAATATTGTTAAGCAAATAATACTACCTGAGTTGCATTATCCAAGTCCACTTCAGCAGGAGAACAGGTGTGAGAAGTTAAGTCAGGATTAAACAGATTGCAAAGGATTGGCAGCAGAGGTCCTGTTTGATTGTAGTAGAAAGGAGCAAAGTTGGGAGAGAAATTGATGTTAGAGACATTTGTAATAACCTGGTTAACAATATCAACCAGGTTATAATTCACTTCCTTGCTTTTGGTTAATGTCTCTTGTGCAGTGGCATAGTCCGCGCAAGGCAATATGTCATCTAAAGTTGTATGAGCAGTGGGGTTTTGGATCCACTGATCCATTGCTACACAAGTGTCTGCAGTCACGCTGAAACGTTAAACAGATAACAATTTGAGTTGTTTCACAAACTGGATTTTCATAGACAAGATAGTTACAAATTAGACTTGAAAAGACTCATAAAAAAATACTAGATTCTCATTAACCATTTACAACAAAGACCTACTATATTGAGTAATCACTCTTTTTCATCATGTTGTCCTCCCAATTAGTTTCTGTACGTGGTCTGATTCGAATATATAAGTAGTTACAACCCCCCCAGGCTTAAAGTTTTCGATGAACAAGATAAGTACAAAAAACTGCCTACAGAGATAATATTCAAATCTCATTGCCATGTTAATCACTTCTAGAATGAGGCTGCTAGTTTAAGTTTAGACATTCTTCAGCAATCAGCGCCCTCTGAAAGATTCTTACACAGTAGTTTAGTAATACTGATACCTAAAGAAGCAATCAGGAAGTACCAGTCGAAAGAACGACTACCAAGACAGACAGCGCGCCTAACCCACACACTACTCATTTTCTTGTATTGGTGAATAGCTGCGGAAATCAGAATTTCTTTTAACTCCAATTTCATGTTAGGGATTAACTCCGTTTTATCCTGTTTCTAGGAGAAGCTGTATCCATAAGATGAAGATTTGCCTAATCTGATAAGAGATATCATGACTAGCTCTCAGCAGCCTAGTGAAACAGAATGGCGAAATTTATCAATGCTTACTTGTGGAGAACAAGAAATATGCCACATAAAATTAATGTCCCAGTGACAAGAATCCATCCAAAAATCACCAAGCTGCACAAACAAAATACGAATTATTTCAGTGAAAGAACTACAGAGGAAAGGAATGCAAAGACAAGAAACAGAACTCTGTAGTAACGAAAAATGTGCACTCACATATAGACAAAAACCTGCATACCGAACATTGAAAATACTGGAAGGAGAAAGGACAACCACATCAAATTTGTTAGCATTAAAATATGAAGAACCATTCAAATTTATGACATGTAAAATCTAGTGACAGATCAAGGTAGTCTTACCAAATCCAAGAACTATCAATAGAAGCATAAGAGCAGATAGAATGATGAGAGCCACTCTCCTGCACAAATGCAGCCACAGGCATTTCAGAGATATGAAATGAAAGAACATTCTTGAAATGCCATTCACTTACACTGATTGTATTAGGTGTTCTATGTCACCCTTATTGTCAGCTGTTTTAGTGGCAAGGGTACTAGCAGAAGAAGTAATCTTGGTTTGGATGTAATCAATGTCAGTTTGGACATTAGCAGGTATAGAAATGTTATCCACTGCAAGCTGTTTAGCAGCTGCTAGATAAACAGACACATTCATAAGATTATCAGCTGTGGCATTTGCCTGATGCACCACATAATCCAATGTGTTAATTGTACTGCTGTGAAACTTCTCTTGGCCTGTATACAAAATGAAACATCCAATGCTGCACATTGAAAAGCAAATACAAATGTGAGAATCAAACTCCAAAAGAGAAAGCAGATATAACTGTGTGAATATGCATGTTTGAATGGGAAATTGTTTGGAGTTCAATTTCTATACACTGCCGGAACAATATTTATACTATCAGGTCACTTTTACGATACTTACAAATAAACACTCATAAAAAGTGAGGTTAGTAACCTTGATATTGTTGGGTAGTTGAAAAGATTGGGAGACTATATATAAGTTGCAGGATCTCTTAATTGTGAGATGTCTTTCGTGTAACCACCAACCATAGGATTACTAACATGGAAACTAAGGCAGATTAACTGCTACAACAGGGTAAAATACACCAGTCATGTAAAAAAAAAATTACACTGTCGATATATATAAATTAAATCCATTTAGGAGAATGGGGAGAGAGAGTGAATACATTGCAGCAATGGTAAATAGTACGAGGAATATGAGGGAAAGAGCATAAGCCATTCGAGAGTATCCATAAGGTTCTCTTCTACAGCAACTGTAGCAGAGACCAACGAGCAATAAGCAAAGACCAAAGATCACAAACCAGACCAGCGCCGCAATAAAGAATGGAACTGCTGTATATGCCACAGACTGCATAGAAACAAATAATAGCATGAAAAAACAATTGAAAGAAAAAATTTCATGCAACTAAAATTTAAATCTATTTTATCTTTAGCTCTTTGGTTTAAGCTGGAAAATGTCCAAAACATTGAATAGTGACTCAACTTTACCAACCTGTTGAAAACTGTTTCTTCACCTACATTTTATATTTTGGCAGGATTTACTATTATCTAAATTACAAGAAAGGTAAAAATCTTGAAAACTTACAGCCCAGTAATGGCGGTCATTGATGTTCCAACCTCCAGTATATCTCTTAAAACCATTTAAAGGGTCTTTTCTATACGTTCTCTTAGGAGCCAATATAAGGGAAGAGCTCAAAACTGGAGGCTCAGCAATATTGGGAGCTTCAGCAAATATCCTTTTTGTACCCCTTGAAAACATGACCACAGCATCTTCATTCCTCCCCTCCCTATATTCATCTAAAATAAAAGATCTTCAAAATATAAGCTGGAAATAAAAGAGAGAACTTTTAACATATATATATATATATATATATAGAAAGTAAAAGAAAAGGCTAAGTACCTGATATGGGTGGTGATTGGAAATGAGACTCTGCTCCTCCATTGTTAAAGGAAGAGAAAATGATAAAAGTGGTTAAAAGAGAAAATAGCATTGGCGCTTTAGGTAACATTGTGATAGTGAGTTAATGATTCTTGTTCCTTAATGAGATTTCTTGGTAGAGAAAGTGTAACTGAGCTCAAAAACTTGCAAAAAATGAACAGAAACTTGTGCAGGTTGTAACTGTTCAAAAGTATATATGTATGAAAAGCAAATGCGTTTACACAGACGAGAGATGCAATTGAAAAATTATTACATTAACTTTTTTACACTATCAATATTTTAATGTGTCGTAACAACATGTCATATTTTGTAAGTACTAATCTCACTTATTATAAACAATTACGTATAATTATATCTCAAGTGATTGTTATTATTATACATGTATTTGTAAATAATGATTCTGGAAATTAGAACGTTAGCTTATAAACGTAAATATAAATAAAACAGAAATTAATTCGAGCCCACTGAATTCACAGTATTTCCTTAAAGAATTTAATCCCCTCCTAGTACCCAAGGTTATGGAATATTTCCTCCCAGGATAGAACAAATTACACACTGGTGTAGCGATACTTCAAACCCCAGTGTTTCGGCGAATACAAAGTTCGGCAGCAAATCACACTAACGGATGCTTTGTTTGTAGTTTAAAACAATGCAGAACAAGGGAGGAAAACTCAGAAGTCGAATGGAAATTCTGAGAGGAAGGAATGCAAATTATAGCCAACGTTGAGTTTTCGGTGAAGAGAAGATCAATAGCTCTCAATTCTATTTTGGTGTGTTTTTCTCCAACTACTGCTGTTCATATTTATAGCAGTCAGTTGTGAGACCCGCCCCCTCTCCATGGTGGAGCATGCACTAGCTTGTTATGGAGCAAGCACTTAGCCATGGTGGGAGGAGAACTAGGCGGCTGCTATTGCAACTGGTGGTACAATACACGGATTGGAACATATCCGTTACAAACACGGATAATATTACGTTAATATCTACTATTAACAAATAAATTTGGTCCAAAAAATTAATCAATCAATCGATCATTTGGCCAAATCCAAATCCAAAGCCAAAGCCGAAGTCGAAGCCGTAGCCGTAGCCGAAGCCGAGCCGAGCGAGCGACGACGACGGCGCGAGGCTTGCCTTCTTCTTAACTCTTTAAGAGCTACATGAAGTGCATTTGTATATAAACCCACTAAATTCCTTTTCCTCTATCAATGAGAGACAATGTCTCATTAAAAGGAGAGGGAAACTTAAAAATTTTCTCAAAATTTTCATTTCCCTCCATTTTCCATTCACTCTAATTTTAAGACTATTTCATCTTAAACAAAAACTCAACAATCCCCCACATGAATGGGGAATGGCTATATCATGGAAGTATGCATGAAAAACTTGTGTGATTTGCAAACAAGAATTAATTGCATCTGGATAAGTAGGTTTCCCTTTGAACTTTCCGTAGTGAACTTATGTCGGATATACTCGGTCAATCGGTAGATTTGATATCTTTGAACCGTCGAACTTTAGTGTATACCTAGACAACCATAAGTCACACAATCAATCCCTTAACCGTCTTTGGTTCTCATTGTTGTGTTCGTTTCAGCCATGAACACTGCCTGGTTTCATAAGTGCGTAGAGAATTGGCCTTGCAAAATTCTCCTTGAAGCGGCTAACACTTCACACTTACATAGGTGATTCCTAAACGTGTCATCCCGTAGATACACTATTTGATATACCATGTATCAAATTTAGAAATCATTAAAAAGCCTTAATGTTTTATCCTTGGTACTGAACATTGTCTCATCACGAGAATGGACTAAAATTTTTGTTGACAATGTTGAACCGTCATTAATGACTTTGTTTGATCTCCTTGAACCTAGATCTTGGGATCTCCAGTCTTCTAGGTAGAGTTACCGCCACAATGACTTGTTCTCGGCCATAGTCCCATTCCCCTCGATGATTTCTCAACTACCTCTCTAGTTAGGCCTTTTGTAAGTGGATCTGACACATTATCACTTGACTTTACATAGTCAATCGTGATAATTCCTCTAGAGAGAAGTTGCCTAACGGTTTTATGTCTTCGTCGTATATGACGAGATTTACCGTTATACATAACGCTCCCAGCCCTTCCAATTGCCGCTTGGCTATCACAGTGTATGCATATTGGTGCCAACGGTTTGGGCCAAAATGGAATGTCTTCCAAGAAATTCTGGAGCCATTCAGCTTCTTCACCGGCTTTACCTAAGGCTATGAACTCAGCCTCCATTGTAGAGCGGGCAATACATGTTTGTTTGGACGACTTCCAAGATACCGCTCCTCTACCAATAGTGAATACATATCCACTTATGGACTTCGAATTAGTTGAACCGGTGATCCAATTTGCATCACAATATCCTTCAATCACCGCAGGATATTTACTGTAGTGCAAATCAAAGTTTTGGGTATGTTCTAAATATCCCAAAACTCGTTTCATTGCCATCCAGTGAGATTGACCTGGATTGCTCGTGTATCGACTCAGTTTACTTATAGCACAAGCTATATCTGGTCGTGTACAATTCATGATGTACATTAAGCATCCCAACACACGAGCATAATCCAATTGTGATATGCTTGCAAACACGTACGAGTCGTTATAGTCGGGTTACGAACGCAATTTGTTAAATCAGAGTGTAAACACAATATAGACAGAGTTACTACACCATTTATTTATCTTTAGGCAATACATAGACAGTTCATCCACTAAGCTACTGTCAGATGTTCCATTATATATATTAAACAACTACATGATTCTGATTTAGAGGAAGCTAAATAATGTATATATACAAATAAAATTCAGAATATAACTAAGATAATTCAGAACTTCAACTCTTCATTTCATATTCATGCTTCAATGCTTTGGCCTTTGTTCTTTGCTAATGCAAGATTCACGTCAATTGGAGTCTTTGCAACTTTAAAGCCTAAGTGCTTGAATTTTTCAAGTACTGTCTTAATATAATGAGATTGTGACAATGCCAGACCTTGAGGAGTCTTTTGGATCTTAATCCCCAGAATTAAATCTGCAACTCCCAAGTCCTTCATATCAAACTTGCTAGTTAGCATACGCTTAGTCGCATTTATGTTGGCAATGCCATTACTCATTATCAGCATATCATCCACATATAGGCAAACAATGACTATGTGATTTGGAACATTTTTAATGTACACACATTTATCACATTCATTTATCTTAAAACCATTTGACAACATTGTTTGGTCAAATTTCGCATGCCATTGTTTGGGTGCTTGTTTTAGTCCGTAGAGGGACTTAACAAGTCTACATACCTTCTTTTCTTTACTTGGAACTACAAATCCTTCAGGTTTTTCTATGTAAATTTCTTCCTCCAAATCTCCATTTAAGAAGGCTGTCTTTACATCCATTTGATGAATTTCAAGACCATAAACTGCAGCTAAAGCTACTAGCATTCATATGGACGTAATTCTCGTCACTGGAGAATATGTATCAAAGTAGTCAAGACCTTCTCGTTGTCTATACCCTTTGACAACAAGTCTTGCCTTGAATTTATCAATAGTGCCATCATCTTTCATTTTTCTCTTAAAAATCCATTTAGAACCCAAAGGTTTATTTCCAGGAGGAAGATCAACCAATTCCCATGTATGGTTGTTCAATATGGATTCTATTTCACTATTGACTGCCTCTTTCCAGAACAATGATTCCGAAGAAGACATAGCTTCTTTAAATGTTCGAGGCTCATTTTCCAATAAGAAAGTCACAAAATCTGGTCCAAACGAAGTAGACGTTCTTTGACGTTTACTACGTCTTGGATCCTCCTGATAAAATGTACTTTCTTTTGTTTCTTCCCGAGGTCGTTTAGATCCTTCACCAAACAACTCACATTCCTTTTTATACGGATATATATTTTCAAAGAACTCAGCATTATCTGATTCTATAACCGTATTATTATGAATGTCAGGATTTTCTGATTTATGAACCAGAAATCGATATGCTTTACTATTGGTCGCATATCCTATGAAAACACAATCAACTGTTTTCGGTCCTATTTTTACCCTTTTGGGTTTAGGAACTTGTACTTTTGCCAAACACCCCCACACTTTAAAATAATTCAAGTTGGGCTTCCTTCCTTTCCATTTTTCATATGGAATGGATTGTGTTTTGCTATGGGGTACTCGATTTAGTATTCGGCTAGCCGTAAGAACAGCTTCCCCCACAAGTTATGTGGCAATCCAGAACTTATCAACAATGCGTTCATCATCTCCTTTAATAAACGATTCTTTCTTTCCGCAATCCCATTG
Organism: Nicotiana sylvestris; assembly: GCF_000393655.2. Taxonomy (NCBI): domain Eukaryota; kingdom Viridiplantae; phylum Streptophyta; class Magnoliopsida; order Solanales; family Solanaceae; genus Nicotiana; species Nicotiana sylvestris. The sequence goes on from NC_091062.1 coordinate 172,736,152, forward strand.
GATTGGGGCGTGTAAGGGGCTGTTGTTTGATGAATAATTCCATATTCTAAACATATTTGTTCAAAAGGAGATTCATATTCACCACCCCTATCACTTCTTATCATTTTGATTTTCTTGTTAAGTTGCGTTTCAACTTCATTTTTGTATTGCTTGAATGCGTCTATTGCTTCATCTTTACTATTAAGTAAGTAAACATAGCAATATCGAGTACTATCGTCAATAAAAGTTATGAAATACTTCTTTCCACCGCGAGATGGTATTGACTTCATATCACAAATGTCTGTGTGAATTAAGTCTAAAGGATTTGAATTCCTTTCTACCGACTTATAAGGATGTTTAACATACTTAGATTCCACACATATTTGACATTTTGGTTTTTCGCATTCAAACTTAGGCAATAGTTCCAAGTTAATCATTTTCCGCAAGGTTTTATAATTGACATGACCCAAACGTACATGCCATAAACCATTTGACTCAAGTAAGTAAGAAGAAGCTGAAGTCTTATTATTATTGTCAACAACTATTACATTGAGCTTGAAAAGGCCCTCGGTGAGGTAACCTTTTCCTACAAACATTTCATTCTTACTTATTACAACCTTGTCGGATACAAAAACGCACTTGAAACCGTGCTTTACAAGAAGTCCAGTAGAGACTAAATTCTTCCTAATTTCGGGAACATGAAGGACGTTGTTCAAAGTCATGACCTTGCCAGAAGTCATCTTGAGAAATATCTTCCCATATCCTTCAATTTTTGCTGTAGCAGCATTTCCCATAGAGAGCGTCTCTTCGGGTCCAGCAGAAGCATATGTAGAAAATGCTTCCCTCACAGCACAAACATGGCGAGTGGCTCCAGAATCAATCCACCACTCCTTTGGGTTTCCTACCAGGTTGCATTCAGAAAGCATGGCGCACAAGTCATCAACATCATCATGCTTTTCTACCATGTTTGCTTGACCCCTTTGCTTGTCTTTCTTCCGAGCACGACACTCCGTAGATTTGTGTCCGGTTTTCCCACAGTTGTAGCAGTTTCCACTGAACCGCTTCTTGCTTGGGTTGTATTTCGGACCAGAAGCCTTCTTTCTCTTTTTGTTATCTTCAACAATATTTGCTCCCATTATTGTTGAATTTCCACGGCCTCTCCTTTCAGCAGCTTTATTGTCCTCTTCGATTCTCAATCGAACAATGAGATCTTCAAGGGACATTTCCTTTCGTTTGTGTTTCAAATAATTTTTGAAGTCCTTCCACAATAATTTTTGACAAGACCTTCAATTATAGCCAACGTTGAGTTTTCGGTGAAGAGAAGATCAATAGCTCTCAATTCTGTTTTGGTGTGTTTTTCTCCAACTGCTGCTGTTCATATTTATAGCAGTCAGTTGTGAGACCCATCCCCTCTCCATGGTGGAGCATGCACTAGCTTGTTATGGAGCAAGACATGGTGGAGCATGCACTAGCTTAGCCATGGTGGGAGGAGCACTAGGCGACTGCTATTGCAACTGGTGGTACAATACACGGATTGGAACATATCCGTTACAAACACGGATAATATTACGTTAATATCTACTATTAACAAATAAATTTGGTCCAATCCGAAGCCGAAGCCGAAGCCGAAGCCGAGCCGAGCGACGACGACGTCGTGAGACTTGCCTTCTTCTTAACTCTTTAAGAGCTACATGAAGTGCATTTGTATATAAACCCACTAAACTCTTTTTCCTCTACTAATGAGGGACAATGTCTCATTAAAAGGAGAGAGAAACTTAAAATTTTTCTCAAAATTTTCATTTCCCTCCGTTTCCATTCACTCTCTTTTTAATATCTTTCTATATTAAAAAGAAACTCAACAGTGATCTCATAGGGTAAAAAGAATTTCACAATGTCAGTGTAACAAAATTAAACTTGAGTTCAAAAGTTTGGAAGCATAACAGGGAACTGGAGAAAACATGTCCATTGCCCATAATTTAAGGACACTCTATATATTCCAGACTATTGTATAATCTTTTCCTATTTCACCACTATATATATATATATATATATATATATATATATATATATATGGGCGGGTCGGGTTGGATATGGGTGGATCGAAAACGGATAATGTAAAAATGGATAAATTATCTGACTCGGCCCATATTTAATACGGATAAAAAGATAATTTATGGCTTCTTCACTTTTAAGAGAATTCCTAGTCTCCCAAACTAGAGGAGTCCCTAATTTGAAACTTTACAAATATAAAAGTTAAATCCATTAGGTATCCATTTTCTAAGTGAATAATATGATTCTTATCCATATTTAATCCGTTTTTAAAAAGTTTGTTATCCAATTCATTTTTAATGGATAATATGGGGATAATTATTTTCTTTTAATCATTTTGCCACCACTAACTAAGTTCATACTCAATTAATTGATTTCTCTGTTAGGAAAGAAATAGAATTATATTAGTAGTAGACGAGTAGTTAATTTAGGACTATAAACTATTAGCGCTATAGTTTAACTTGTAATTATAAACTGGAACATCTTAACTTAAGTAGTTAAATTATATGAATGCTAAAACGTCACACAATTAATCGGGTCCAAATTAGAAAAGTAATACTTCGTAGTTATTGCCACATTAAGCAATTAATATATTAAAGTTGTGTTTTGTGTTGAAACTGACCTACAATTAAAGAACTGTTCCCGACATGGTTGCATTTAGGGGTGTACAAAAGAAACCGACAAACCGCACCAACCCAATAATTCGATTCAAACCGAGAAAAAAAACCCGACTATGGTTTCGTGTTGGAAAAAAAAAACCCGACCATAATTAGTTTGGTTTGGTTTTAAATAAAGAAAGTCAAATCGAAACCAAACCAACTCGACATTACATATATAAAATTTTTAGATATATTTAATATATAAATATACTTATTGTGATGTAATTTATAAATATTTCTTAAAAAATTTCATTATTTCAAGGTTGAACTTAGAACTTTTGAATGTTCCAATAAGTTTTATAGTCATTAATATTAGTAAATTAAATAATGCTAACAAAAGCCAAACCATCATCAAATCAATAGAAATGCTACCAAAAGTCATTCAATTCAATACTATGAACGGGAATGTATTGAATATTTATTTTTTGTTTTGCAGTAATTTAGATAAAAATGCATAAACTATTTTTGTTTTTTCTGTAGCGTTTAGTCATGTAACTAATACTCCCTTATTAGTCTACTTATTTTAGCATGACTTAGTACTTTTAGATTATGCTTATTTTTATTATTGCTTTTTTAATTAGCAATATTCATATTACATAATTTTATTGTCTTTATTATAGAATATTTTAGGATAATGTCATGACACATCTCATATTTCGTATTATTTTCTTGGAAAATACTTTATATAGTTGTATCTTACTAGGATTAAAGAAATATTTTGAGTACAATTTATATGTTTTGTTCTACGAAGATTTTACCGGGAAAAAAATCCGAAACCCCCGGAATAACTCGAAAATCCGAGAGTGAAAACCCGAGTTTTATTGGGTTGGTTTGGTCTTTAGATTTAATAACCCGATACAATTGATTTGGTTTGGTAATTGTAAAATCCGAACCAGCCCGACCTATGTATACCCCTAGTTGCATTGTGGAATTTTTGTTTGTCTCCGTTTGATTAAAAGTTTGCATTTTGTTTTTCTTTTAATCATGTAATAATGCTATCTCAGTAGTTCAATAATGCGAGCTCAACTTTACATAATTACACTTTAATGGGGAAATTCCTCACTAAAACTTAATCATGTACAAATATGGGATTCCTAAGCTCCATACACAAACAAGTTTGTCTTCTATTTATTTTTTAAAATTTTATCTTTTTTTTTGTATGGGGATCTTAGCTCCTTTCTTAAATGCCCTAAGCACTAAACAAATCGAACTTAAGATATATTTTCTGGGAATCAAAAAACAGTATTAGATAATTTAATTGGAAAAACGTGAGATTACTACTTAATATCATAAAAAAATTGGTTATGGAAAGCTTAAAGATTTTTTGTGATTTATCCAATTATTGCAGAGGGTCAGACTCGAGATGATGATTAAGATTCGTTTATATAACTTAAAAAACTTAGGACCTTTTTTTTTTTTTTGTATATGTTGCAATAGCGTATAGGATTTGTGTTGTAATCCATAAACTTTTTGTTTCAAAATTTTATTTCTTGATAAAAAGAAAATACAAACAGCTTTAGTCTTTGGTGGGCCAAAAAAATGCAGCAACATTTTACGGGCTCATTCTCCTAGAATTACAGAGCTCCACAAAGATGATACACTTTTTGACTTTGGATACTATTGTGGGCCCAAGGGCCAATAAAGTGGACCCCATCACTGATTCACCTCAATTACCGCAAGACCCATATGTTGCTCTACTCTGATCCTGGTTCTGTTCCCGCCCTTAATTTTCACCTTTTAAATTCAAGGTCAAATGTCACTTTTTCTGTTTTTTCTCTCTCTCTTTTGTTTAAAGAAGAAAAGAAGGTGTCTCCAACTTCCTTTCAACGAAAACAATGAAGTGAAAATGGAGGAGAGATATGCAGGGGTTATTGCGAAGCGAGCGAGAGCGGTCGCGAACATAATTTACATCAAGCTGTGTTACGGGACTCCTCTTTGTCAATAATTTTAACTAGGTATGCAATAAGTAAAATGAAAATAAAAATATTAAGCACAAATATAAAACACTGCTTATCAATATAGCAACGTATACAAACGAATGTTTCAGTCTTGTTGAGCGAAACAACCGCAAGTCATCCTTAGTTGTCACTGTATGGGTCCAAATTTGGCAATCACGACCGTTACCGAATAGGACGAGGAACAAGGTTATCATGACGCAACGTCTGATGGTCGTCGTGATGAAGGACGACGACCAAGAGCGGTCAGTCGAGATAAGATATCAACGGTAGTTTAAACTTAATAGGAGACAGTAAGAATATACTTTCGAATATTCTTTATATTGTACTTTTTAAGGTTTCTTGGGAGACTATCCTTTATAAATAGGAAGAGTTAGTAAAGAAAGAGGGGATCCAGACAAAAGACAAAAGACAAAAGAACACTTTATAAAAGATTCATCTAAGAGTAAATACCAAAGCAACCTTGTTCATTGATTGCACAACCAAAAAAAATATATACATCATTATACAATATTGAGAAGATCCAAAGATTCCTCAATCATCTCATACTTATTTCCTTTCTACACCGATCACATTTATTTAGATTGATTGCACATTTAAGCTGTCACATTTATGAGCATTTAATTGATTCCAACATATTAGCTAACATCATCCATCTCGCTTATTTCTTCTATCATTTGATCTAGATTTATTATTCTTAACTGAGATTCACCCTTCTTCTAATCATAAGATTGGTTTAGTCAAAGGGTTTAATATCTTTTGGTCAAACAATTTGGCGCCGTCTGTGGGAATTTCTTTAGTTAAGATTTTAGTTTCATCTAGATCATAAAAAGGGATATCCATCTCTTCCTAGCTTGGCATAAACTAACAATGGTAGGAAAAGGAGATGCAAGGTTAAAGGCAATAACACGTGTTACAACCAACATCCTGAACACTATCAACGAAGAAGGTAGGGAAGACAACGAAAACGTGACACCAAACGCTACACCTAGGAGAGACGCTTCACCTCCCCCGCATGAAAGCGTAACTGTTTCGCGCGAAAGGGAAACCTTCATATCTATAACAGGAGAGGCACCACCGGCAGTAAAAAGACTACTGAAAGAGTGGCTAACAAACACTCTGAACAACATACTTGACAAACCCGCTTAAAGGGAGAATAGAGACATTGCACACATAGATGTAACGACAATCGCCGGCGAACAAGATGCCCCCCGCACAGGTAACACTCATACTACTGTTGACGCATGTAATGACGCACTCGCTGCCATTCTAAAGAAAATGGAGGAAATGGAAAATGAGAATAAGACACTCCATGACCAGATTAAGGAGCATCAAGAAAGGGTCGACAAAATACCAGGCGCCCAAAGTTGTTACCAAAACGGGACATTGGTCGATTCATCGAGAAACCATACAATGAGTAAGCATCCCCCCACGCCATTTCAAAAACCTTCAAAATGCCACCATACCTGAAGATATATAATGGTACTAAAGACCCAGAAATGGAAAGTTAGAAAAAACTACGGTCAATTGAATTTGAATCAGCCTATCTTTATTAAAACTCTTCTAAAGTTTATTGAAACCCTATTTAGACTTAACTTATGTAATTCAGGCATAGAAACTTAACCAATTACTGATTAAACAACTAATCAAAAACTAGCAATCAGATGAACATGCAGCTATGGACATAAAAACAAAATAAAGCAACAATTCAACAAAAAACCTAAACGAGCCTGGACTTTAAACAAATTAAACATGCTTTACTTAAAACGGATGGCCGAAAACAATTAACAGTCACAAGAGGAAAAGAGAAGAAATCTAAACATGCTATCTAAACAAACAAAAACATGAACATGCAGAAAACAAACAAAGATAAGATTTAAATGAACAAAAAAAAGAAGATTTACCTAAATTGATCCGAAATTAAGTCAAATTGGAAAACTCATCCAAAAATCCTCCGAAATGGACTTTGACTACCATTAATCGATTGTTCTTAACAAGAACAGTCGACTAATGGAGGTTTTAAGTCCATTCGACCAACCACAGACCAGGAAAAGAAGAAGAGGAATATTAGGATTCTTCGGAATCACCAGATTTAAAATTTGAGGCACTCAAGGATGATTCGAAAGAGGTTAAAGGTGGTTTGGGGCTTAGAGAGAGGTAAGGGTCCTAGGGTGTGAGTTTGAAGCGATTTGGAGAAGGTAGGGTCCTGTTTGAGTTTTTTTTTATTTAAGATTCGAAAAGGCTGGGGATGATTTGAAGAAAAAGGAGTAGATATTTGGAATGGGGATGTGAAGGGGAGTTCGTGGTATCATTTTGGGGGCGATTGGACCACTGGAACCGCCGTGAGGCGATTTCCGGTGGTGGTTCATGGTGGAGGCTGCGTGGTGTTCATGGGCGGCTAGGGTTTGGTATTATCTTCAGAGAGATGGAGAGTGAGAGGGTTTGGTTTGAGGGGGGTAGGCTCTCTTTCAGACAGTTAAATATTAAGGGAGAGTTCAGTTCCGAGTCGTTGGATGATTAAAATCCAACGGCTGTGATGTGGTGTGACCAAAACAAGGTCGTTTGGGATTAAACGGGGCTGGACCAAGTTAGTTGGTGTTGGGCTTGGGTTTTGGGGTGGATTTGGCCGGGCTTGGGCTTGGGATATAATTTGGGTTGGTTTGAAGACCCAATTCCGGAAAATTAATACCCCCTTCTTTTATTTTCAAAATCTTTTCTTTTTCTTTCTTTTTCCTTTTTATAATTAAAAATTCTAACAACTAAAAATCCTAAATTACCTAAAATGTGGAATTAAACTAATTAATTAATTATAAAAATTATAAACATCACTTAACTCTAGATTTAAAAGACAAAAATTAATAAACTAAGAATTAAAAGATAAAAATGTAAAATGAGCTATTTTTTGTGATTTGTTTTCAAATTTTATAAAACAAATAATTACTGATTAATTCTAAAAATATAAAAATAAATCCTAAATGCATGCATGATATTTTGGTATTTTTTCATGATTTAAATAAATTAAACATGCACAGAAAAATGCAAATAATTCAAAAAATTCTACAAAAATTCCTAAAATGGCCAATAATTAACAAAAATCTTTTTTTCTTGGGATTTTATAGGAGTATTTCAGATGGGGCAAAAATCACATGCTCACAGGTGCCTCTCTTTGCTCGGAAACACGAAGGGTTTTCGGGCAAAGACAAAATGAGCAACTATGAGGGATTTTTGCCCGTTTGAAACTCGATGAGAAGCACTTTTGAAAAGAGTCTGACCGAACCTGGCTTCAGAGGTTGCCTACATATCCTTGGCTATAAAGGAATCAGGTCAGTGTAGTTCTGGAAGTTTTAGTAGCTGGGATTACCGAGAAATTGTGATTTCACTGCCGTTGCTGCTGTTTCTGCTTGCTGAGCTCCTTATTACACCAAAATCAAAAGCTAAACTAGCTAATCCTATCAACTACGAGTTACAAGATTCCTATCTATAAGTTTTCTGAAGCTTGGCCTTGAGTCTTGGATGGTTCTTCCTGCAGACTCTGATCTGAATCTTGATGCTCGTTAGCTGCAACCGCTGGATCAAGGCGGGACATACGAAGCTTGTGACTTCAATCAAATTTTGAGTAGTTCGCATCTTATCTCCACTTCTGCGCCTTGAGTTCAACTTCTTTTCTTATTTCTTCTTTTCTTTTATTTGGGTTGAGACTTCTTCTTTTGCTCGTCTCAAACCTTGTGCCTCACGGTGAAAACATGTTAAGGCACCAAAACAAACAAACAAATGAAATTTTTCTGCCCCAGTTTCCACTAGGAAAATTTCGTGAGTTATTGTAACAAAATCTAAACTATAAGGATTGTGTATCCTTGGGAAAAAGAGATTAGGGAGTGGATTCCTAAATTTGAAAAATTGTCAGGTTATGCTAGAAAGATGACCGGGTTATGCCGGAGAAGAAAAAGATCATTGGGTTATGCTGGGGAGGTCCACGAGTTATGCCGGGAAAGGTCATCGGGTTATGCTAGAAAAAAAAACGGTCCTCGGGTTATGTTGGGGAGGTCCAGGGGTTATGCTGGGAAAGTCATCGGGTTATGCCGGAAAAAGGAAAGGTCCTCGGGTTATGTCGGGAAAGTCATCGGGTTATGCCGGAAAAAGAAAAGGTCCTCGGGTTATGCCGAAAAGAAAAGGTCCTCGGGTTATGCCTGGGAAGTCCACGGGTTATGTCGGGAAGAAAAGGCCCTCAGGTTATGCCGGGGAGGTCATCGGGTTATGCCGGAAAAAGAAAAGGTCCTCGAGTTTTGCCGGAAAAGTCATCGGGTTATGCCGGAAAAGGAAAAGGTCCTCGGGTTATGCCAGGAAGTCCATGGATTATGCCGGGAAGAAAAGGTCCTCGAGTTATGCCGTAAAAAGAAAAGGTCCTCGGGTTATGCCGGAAAAAGAAAAGGTCCTCAGGTTATGCCGGGAAAATCATCGGGTTATGCTGGAAAAAGAAAAGGTCCCCGGGTTATGCCGGGAAAGTCATTGGGTTATGCCGGGAATCAACTAGGGAGTGGAACCCTGTAATGGAAAAGAATAACAGGTTATGCTGGGGGCGATTAGGGAATGGGACCCTATATTGGGAAAACGTAGCTAGAGATTGGAGGCCCTATGCTACCATGGTTTTGAATTTTCTTCTTCTTTCTTTTCGTTTTACTTTTGATACTTTATTCAAGAGAATGCATGAAGAGTTTGAAAGGGACTTCCTTTTTTGGGTTAATCTCTGCTGCAAGACCATTTTGATCTCTGCGCACCTTGCTTTTATTGCACCTGCTCCTTGCAAGGTTATCTTAGATTGCACTTGTTTTCAAATCAAAGAACAATTTGTCAATTTGAAACGGTGGTTTCAAATCAAAGAACAATTTGTCAATTTGAAACGGTGGTTGATTTTGTGGCCTTGATTATTTTGACCACTTGATCCCGGACCAACCCTTTTGCTGAAATCTTTTACTGCTTGCTGGCTTTCTGGAAATTGATTTCTCTTCTAAAAATAGGGTAACTTGACTTTCCCAAAATTTCGCATGATGGTTCACCCGTGTAGGGATTTGGCCTTTTCATCTTATTCTGCCTTTATGGGCACTTGACTTTGGATTTCTTTCATTTTCCATGATTTTGATTTTGGAGCATCGACCATCATGGCCAGTCGGGATCGACTTGATGCACCCGCTGAGGCTGGATTCTTTTCTTTGGATTTGGCTTTGTTAAGCAGAACCCTGTAAACCAATCTTGCCACCTTTTCTTTGTATTAGTCTCGGAAAAGAATCGGACCGAAAAGGATTCAAAGAAAAGTAAACGAAGGATAAGAAAGTGAATTTAAAGAGAAGTGTCCCTTTCGGGAAGGATGAGAAGGACTTATCTGAAGTGCATGCAGACTTCAATAGACAAGACATGCTTCTTGGACTGGATACCCGATCTGTACAACCATGCATCTTCTCATAACCCCTTGATTAACCAAGTTTTAAAACCGAGAAACCTTGCTAGGACTCCTTCAGTGCCCATGGTTGTAAGAGATTCTCTCTTTTCGATCAATGGCGCCTTTTGCGGGTTTTCGCCAATTGACCTCTCTCATTTCTCTCCTCACCGTCGCCTTGTAGTGCTCTTTTTATGAGTTTTCACTAACAAGACTCTCTCATTTTTCAATTTCTCTGCTCACCATCGCCTTACGGTGCCCGTGGGTTTTCACCAATAAGACTCTCTCATTTCATTTATCTCATCTGGTTGCATTGGATCCAAGCAACCACATTTTCAGATTTTGAACACCTTTCACCGATTGATCTAAAGGACTTGAACAAGGTTTGGGTAAAAAGAGCTTGGATCGAATTACAACTTTGGAACCATTCAGGAGGGATCATTGTCGAACCATTATAACATCTGCCCCAGTTTCACTTTGGGAGAAATTGGATTTTTGTTTTGGTGTGACTGAACCCCAGAGAGAGGCTGCCTACGTATCCTTTTAGAATCAAGTCGAACGTAGTTCAGGAAAACATTTTGTTTTGTTGTTTTTTTACAAACATTTTCAAGTTCCAAAGAAGGTAATGAAAGAAAAGTAACCGGATCAAGGGGTTAGCAAAGGATTGGAGTGTTTGGGGTAGTGAGAATGAAAGCCTTCGTCATCCCAATCGGATAATGTTGTTATTGCAGAAAGACTAGACATAATACCTTTTGACTGCGTCTGCATTTATAGCTGTTTCGGGGTCATTTCCTTCAATGTCTCCTAGGTATAACACCCCTCTTGGCAATATTTTTCTGATAATGTATGGGCCCTTCCAGTTAGGAGCGAACTTTCCTTTTGTGTGGGGGAGAATACGCCTCAAAACGAGTTGCGCCAATTCAAAGTTTCTAGGCCGGACTTTCTTGTTGTAGGCACGGGCCATTCTTTGTTGATACAATTGCCCGTGGTAGACTACGACCATTCGCTTTTCATCAATCAGGTTTAACTGTTCCAGACGGGTTTTGACCTACTCACTGTCCTCAATTTCAGCTTCAACAATGATTCGAAGAGAATGGATTTCAACTTCTGCGGGTATTACGGCTTCAGTGCCATAAACCAAAAGATACGGGGTTGCTCCGACTAATGTGCGAACAGTTATACAATATCCCAACAATGCAGACAACAACTTTTCATGCCATTGCCTGGAACTTTGGATCATCTTTCTCAGAATCTTCTTGATGTTCTTGTTTGCTGCTTCAACGACACCATTATCTTTGGGCCGATAAGGGGTAAAGTTCCGATGCGTTATCTTGAATTGTTCGCATATCTCCCTCATCAAATGACTATTCAAGTTTGCAGCATTATCCGTAATGATAGTTGCAGGAATACCGAAACGGCAGATGAGATTGGAGTGCATGAAGTCTACCATAGCTTTCTTGGTGACAAATTTGAGAGTAATTGCTTCAACCCACTTTGTGAAGTAGTCGATAGCGACCAATATGAATCTATGCCCATTTGAAGCTTTGGCTTGATCGGCACAATGACATCCATACCCCAGGCAATAAATGTCCAAGGTGCTGACATGGGATGCAGTTCTGTAGGTGGTGCATGAATTAGGTCACCGTGCACCTGACACTGATGACATTTTTGGACGAAACTGAAATAATATTTTTCCATAGTCATCCAATAATAGCCCGCTCAGAGGATTTTCTTTACCAAAGCGTACCCATTCATGTGAGGTCCACACACTCCTGCATGCACTTCACACATGATTCTTCCGGTCTCTTCGACGTCAACGCATCTTAACAAATTGAGATCCGGAGTCCTTTTGTACAAGACCTCACCGCTCAAGAAGAAATCGCTTGCGAGCCGTCTAATGGTTCTCTTTTGGTCTCCATTGGCTTGCTCGGGATATTGTTTCATTTTCAGAAATCTCTTGATATCATGATACCATGGCTGAACATTTGGATCCACCTCGATCGTGTTGCAGTAACCATGCCTTTCCCGGATTTGGATTTCCAACGGGTCAATGTGGAGATTGCCTGGATAAGGCAACATCGAGGCCAAAGTAGCGAGTGCATCGGCCAACTCATTGTGAAAATGAGGAATGTACCTAAACTCGACTGACTTGAACCGTTTACTAAGATCTTCCACATGTTGCCGGTATGGAATAAGCTTGACATCCCGTGTTTCCCATTCTCCTTGAGCTTGTTGGATAATCAAGTCTAAATCTCCCATGATTAACAGTTCTTCAACATCTTGGTCGATTGCCATATTTATACTCATAATGCAGGCTTCATACTCAGCAGTGTTGTTCGTGCAGAAAAATCGAAGCCAGGCTGTAGCTGGATAGTGCTGACCGGTGGGTGAGATCAAAATTGCTCCAATTCCAATGCCCTTTGCGTTCACAGCTCCATCGAAGAATATTTTCCAAGCATTGGTGTCTTCTGATCTTACCTCAACTGAATTCACCTCCTCATCCGGAAAGTAAGTACTCAGAGGTTGATATTCATTATCAATAGGGTTTTCGGCTAGGTGATCTACTAAAGCTTGGGCTTTCATTGACGTGCGGGTGACATAGACTATGTCAAATTCAGTGAGCAGGATCTGCCATTTTGCTAACCTCCCTGTGGCATCGGCTTCTTGAATATGTACTTTAAAGGATCCAACCTGGTGATGAGGTAAGTGGTATAGGCCAAAAGGTAATGCCTAAGCTTCACCCAAGTTAGGGCGCAACAAGTCCTTTCCAATAGGGTATATTTGGCTTCATAACTTGTGAACTTTTTGCTCAAATAGTAAATTGCCTGCTCTCTTCTCCCGGTCACATCATGTTGCTCGAGGACACATCCGAAAGAATTCTCCAAGACTGTCAAATACAGAAACAAAGGCCTCCCGGGTTCAGGTGGGACCAAGACTGGCAGATTCGACAGATATTCTTTGATTTTGTCAAAGGCTTCTTGACACTCATCCGTCCATTTAATTGCTGTATCTTTCTTTAACAGCTTGAAGATGGGTTCACATGTAGAATTCAACTGCACTATGAATCGGCTAATGTAGTTCAACCTTCCCAGCATGCTCATAACTTCTTTCTTAGTTCTTGGAGGAGGTAAATCCCAAATAGACTTTATCTTTGTTGGGTCTAGCTCAATGCCCCTCAGACTGACTATAAATCCCAATAGATTTCTAGACGGAACCCCAAATGCACATTTAGCCAGATTTAGCTTCAAATCATACTTATGCAGCCGCTCAAAGAACTTTCGCAAGTCCTGAACATGGTCATCCTGTATTCTGGATTTAATGATTACATCGTCCACATACACCTCAATTTCTTGGTGTATCATGTCATGAAAGATGACAGTCATGTCCCTCATATAAGTTGCCCCAGCGTTCTTCAAACCAAAAGGCATGACCCTGTAACATTAGGTGCCCCAGGGTATGGTGAAAGCTGTCTTTTCCGCATCCTCTTCATCCATCAACACCTGATGATATCCTGTATAACAATCCACGAAAGATTGTATCTTATGTTTGGCACAGTTATCAACAAGGTTGTGGATGTTTGGCAAAGGAAAATATTCCTTGGGACTTGCTTTGTTCAGGTCCCTGTAGTCAACACACACTCGGGTCTTCCCGTCTTTCCTTGGTACGGGAACTACATTGGCCAACCATGTGGTGTATCGGACCACTCGGATCACTCCCGCCTTCAACTGTTTTGTGACCTCTTCTTTGATCTTGTCACTGATATCAGTTTTAAACTTCCTCTGTTTTTGCTGGACAGGGGGACAATCGGGGTAAGTCGGCAGCTTATGGACCACCAAATCGACACTTAATCCTGGCATGCCATCGTAAGACCAAGGCAAACACATTTTTAAATTCGAACAAAACTTGGATCAATGCATCCCTGGATAACATGTTTGAATATGAGCATGAAGTCCACAAGCATGTCATGTTATTTAAAGCTGCATTATTAGAACTGAAAGAAGAAATAAGAAAAAGTAACAAAAAGCAGAAAGAATAAAGAGAGATGAACGATGAAATATTGGTTTCATTTCATTGAATATTGAAGATAACAGGGTTTACATTTGAATTTAAAGACAGTAAACTAAAAAATACATTCGAGATACACCCTGAAATAACTCGTGATGCAGAAAAGGTGGCAAGACTGGACTACCGGGATTCCCGCCTGATTGAGAACGAAGTAGCCTTCCAGTTTTGCAACTTGGCATCAGACCCCATATACAGTACCTCAGCGGTGCTCGAGCCTTCTCCCGGCTGAACCATGTGGGTTTCATACAACATCTGCCTCATAGCCCTACAAATTTCTTAAATTTCCTTGGTCGTGAATGTCTCATCTTCTTCTTCTTCATTGTACTTGGGCCTGACGAAGGTTTCGAACAGATGCGGGATCGGCTGAGGCAAGACCTAACCGTTGTTATTTTGCTCATTTGCCCATGTTTCATCAGCTGGAGTGGCTTGGAAACCGACACCAAAGAACTTCTCGCTAGCAGCTAGAGTGATAGGTTCTGTGATTCCTTGCAATGACGTTCCGAGCCTTCGTATTTCCCAACCTCCCTTCGCAATTCCCAGTTCGCATTTTCCAACCTCCCTTCGCAATTCCCAGTTCGCATTTTCCAACCTCCCTTCGCATTTTCCAAACCAGCAGAGGTCGGGGTTCGCAATTACGAACCCCTGTTCGCAATTCCCATATCTGCAACCTGCAACTTTTACACTTGGACGATTTTAAACCCATTTTTCACATCTTTTCAAAGTGAGATTTCAGATATTTTATCTACCTTCACAAAGTATGGGTAAGGTTTGCGTACATATTTGTTACGACCCGAATTTTTCACCCTCGGGAGTCATGATGGAGCCTACTAATATGAGCTAGGCAAGCCAATCCCTTAACTACTTACTTCATTATCCAATTATTTCTTTTTAACAAATATAAGGCGATAGCATATAAACAGCGGAACTTGAAATTAAAGCGGAAGACATCAATAAAATATCTGAAATCTATGTCAAAGGCTGATGAGTAAAGTATGTATTTTGCCATAAAAAATGAACAACAACAATATACCTAGTACAGTCCCACAAGTGTCGGGTGGGGGGAGGAGGAGGAGAGGAATGGGGAGGGCTGAAGAGTGTAATATTGTGAGGTCATCACTTGTTTAAAATGAAATTCTGCATTCCGAGGCCTTAAAACCTTCTTTTAGCATCACCTCGATTTGCATGCGCATCATGAGCGCGTAGCCGGAAAGCCTATATGTGAAAATCTGTGGAAAATGATAAAATTTGGCTTTAAAATGAATTAAGTTGACTTCGGTCAATATTTTAGGTAAACGGACCCAGACCCGTGATTTGACGGTTCTGGAGGGTCCGTAGGAAAATATGTGACTTGGGCGTATACCCGGAATCGAATTCCGAGGTCCCAAGCCCGAGAAATGAATTTTTAAAGAAAATTATTTTCTGAAATTGTTCATAAGGTTTGGAAATGAATTTTTATTAGAACGTGTTGGTATCGGGCCCGTATTTTGGTTCCGGCACTCGATACAGGTCTTATATATGATTTAAGATAATTCTGTGATGTTTGGTAAGAAAGGGAATCCGTTTGACGTGAATCGGATAGTTATTGAGAAAATTGTAAATTTGAAGTCTTGAGAAAGTTTCATGATTTTGATGCTAAATTCATAGTTGTTGATGTTATTTTAGGGATTTGATTGCACGTGCGAGTCCGTATGATGTTTTTAGGGTAGTGTGCATGTTTGGTTTGGATCCCCGAGGGCTCGGGTGAGTTTTGGATAGGCCACGGGGTGAGCGAATTGGTGGTGGAATCAAGGGGTAAAACTATAGTTGAATCGTAAATTGTGTTCGTGGCATCGAGGTAAGTTTTGGTCTAACCTTAGCTTGAGGGATTAGGAGTTGTGTCTATTTGCTACGTGTTAATTATGGAGTACGACGTATAGGCATGGTGACATGTATCTATACGTCGGTGTCAAGCATGCCTGTGAGTCTTGTGTTATAAATTGTTATGACTCCGTTGTGGTTTATTGTGCCTCATCCAATGTTATAAGTACAATTTCAAAATTTAAAAAGTGTAAAAATATGTTAAATGTAAAAAGTAGATTAGCAAAGCATCAATAATAACATTGAAAAGTAGTAGAAACGTACAGTTTAGATATTATTTTCTAATTGTTTAAAAATAAAAATCACAAACCATGCCTGATCATTTCCTTGGCAACCATAATTGACGTATTTGAGAGAAAGGGTTGAGGATAAGAGCTTCCTTCTTCACATTGGTCTGCGACCACAACCTCGAAAGCTTGATAGACTATATGTTCACTTCCTTCCCTAGCTTCGAGACATGGGACTGACGGGTCCCGGTAAATCGACTGCTCGTCCTTTCCATGGACTATAATCTCCTGATCTTCATATTCAAATTTCACTATCTGGTGGAGAGTGGAAGGTACAACCCCTGCTGTGTATATATTTGTATATATTTGTTAGTGGTTGGATTTTGATTCCTTTATAATTCTCTTAATATTCTGTTTTTTCCGTTGTATATATTTGAATTGCAAAGGTTTATTTGGTAGTCTCCTCCTAGCCTCATCACTACTTCGCCGAGGTTAGGTTGGACACTTACCAGCACATAGGGTCGGTTGTGCTGATACGAAAGTATGCACTATGTGCAGATCCTGGAGCAGCTCTTGGACCGTAGTTGGAGGCTACCTTCAGTCCACGCGGAGATCCAAGTAGACCTGCAGGCGCCGCGGGCCCTGAAATTTTGTGAAAAATGCTAAGTTTTGAGTCTAAAATGAATAAATTTGACTTCGGTCAATATTTTGGGTAAACGGACTTAGACCCATGATTTGATGGTCCCGAAATGTCCGTAAGAAAATATGGGACTTGGGCGTATGCCCGGAATCGAATTCCGAGGTCCCAAGCCCGAGAAATGAATTTTTGAGTAAAATTATTTTTCTGAAATTGTTAAGGAAAATTGAAATGAAAATTGATTAGAACGTGTTGGTATCGGGCCCGTATTTTGGTTTCGACGCCCGGTACAGGTCTTATATGTAATTTAAGATGTTTCTGTAAAGTTTGGTTAAAATCGGACGTCGTTTGACGTGTTTCGGAGTTGAAATCTTAAATTTGAACTTGATGAAGTTTTTGGAAAAACTCTTGATTTTGAGGTTTGATTCATTGTTTTTGAGGTTAGTTTGGCGATTTGATCGCACGTATAAGTTCGTATGATGTTGTTGAGTTAGTGCATGCGTTTGGTTGGAGCCCCGAGGGCTCGGGAGCATTTCGGAGGTGTTTCAGAATGGTTTTAGCCTTGTAAAAGTTGCAGGTTCAGGAAGTTGCAGGTCTATGAACCCTCTAGTGCGGTCTGCGAGAAATTGCGTGCGACCGCGGAGGGGCCAACGCGGCCACGGTCCCCTTTGTGCGGGGTGAAGTGGAGGCTGTGCGGCCACAGTCGCCTTTGTGCGGTCCGCACAAGGTGCTGAACTGCAGTTCTTCAGGGAGGCCTGTGTGACTGCAGTCCATTTAATGCGGTCCATGGTGGAGATCCGCGGCCGCAGTCCTTTTTATGCGGTCCGCGGTGAGGGTCTGAGAGGGGTATAAATAGATGGGATTTTCAGTTATTTTCACTTTTCAAAACCCCAAAAACATTAGAGCTATTTTTCAAACAACATTTCTTCTCCAAATCAATTGTAAGTCATTTTTAACTAGTTTTCTTTAATCATTAACATCTTTTAACATAGTTTCAACTTAAAATCAAAAATTTTCATGTGGGGAAATTGGGTGTTTTGGGTAGAACCTAGGTTTTCCAAAAATTAGGGATTTGGACCTCAATTTGAGGTCCGATTTCAAAATAAATTAACATTTGGATTCGTGGGGGAATGGGTAATCGGATTTTGGTCCGAATCTCGGGTTTCGACCATGTGGGCCTGGGAGTGATTTTTGACTTTTTGGGTAAAACTTTGGGAAAACGCATTTTCATGCATTGGGGTTGATTCATTTAGCACTTATTGATGTAATTAAGTAACTTATGACTAGATTCGAGCGGATTGGTGGTGGAATCAAGGGGGTAAAGCTATAATTGAGGCTTGAGTAGTGTTTAAAGCTTCGAGGTAAGTGTTTGGTCTAACCTTAGCTTGAGGGATTAGGAGTTGAGTCTTATTTGCTACGTGCTAATTGTCGAGTACGACGTATAGGCATGGTGACGAATATCTGTACGTTGGTGTCTAGCATGACCGTGAGTCTTTATATTGCAGATATTCTGATCTTGTTGTATCTTTCATGCCTTAATAATGATTTCTATATGTTGTAAAAAGCATGTGAAAGAAATTGTGATCTTTGAACTTCGAGAAGCATTGGCTCGAGTGGTAATACGAATTGTGAAAGTATATAAGATAAATGGAACCCTTTGGAGCATTGGCTCAAGTAGTAAAGTGAGTTATAAAGTAAGAAGTGAAAGAAAGAGAAAGAGTTATTGAATGGTTCCCTTGCCGGGATGCTTGTTGCTTTGTTGATTATCTCCCTTGCCGAGATGTTGAGATTTATTGATATTGTTCCCTTGCCAGGGCATAGATGTTTAATTGTATTCCCTTGCCGAGATTTCTATTATTATTATTATTATTTATTTAATCCCTTTCCCCTTGTTTGTGATTATTGTTTGGTGAGGAACAGTGATAAAACACGAAGGGTGATGCCGTGCATTGTTTGCTAATATGAGGAAAGAGTGATAAAACACGAAGGGTGATTCCGTGCCGCACGATGTACCATTCCATGCCGATTTTATTGATTATATGGTGAGGAAAGAGAGTAAAAGCACGAAAGGTGATGCCATGCACATTATTAAGATACGATTGATTTGGTGAGGACGAGAGTAAAAGCACGAAGGGTGATGCCGTGCATTTGTTGATTTCTGATTTCCTTGTTGATATACGAGTTATGTTGTTTCTTTCATTACTTGCTATTGTTTGATTTACTTCGAGGTATTAGATTTCCTTACCCTATTTTGCCTTGTGATTGTTGTTTGGGTGAGGAAGAGCGTAAAGCACGATGGGTGATGTCGTGTATTGTTTTGGTGAGAACGAGAGTAAAAGCACGAAGGGTGATGCCGTGCAAATTGTTGATTTCCGCTTCCTTGTTGATATTCTAGTTATGTTGCTTCCTTCCTTACTTGATGCCTTTCTATTCGGAACTATATTCTCCCCCACAACATGTTTCCCCTTCCCGCATTGACTGGTTATTCCTGTATCTCTTTTCCGCTGTATATATATATATATATATATATATATATATATATATATATGAACTGCACAGGTTTATTTGGAGTCTGGTCCTAACCTCGTCACTACTTTGCCGAGGTTAGGCTGGACACTTACCAGCACATGGGGTCGGTTGTGCTGATACTACACTCTGTGCTCTTTTGTACAAATCCAGGCCTTGGACAGCAGCAGTAGTGCGGGAGCCAGCCTTCAGTCCAGTGAGACACGGAGGTAGCCTTGCAAGCGTCCGCAGGCCTGGCGTCTCCTATATCTTTTATTTTTGTCTGTTATCTCATGTTTCCGAGCCAAACAGTTTATATTTTTCTTTCAAATGGTTGTATTTAGTACTCTTAGAAGTTTGTGAGTAATGTGACACCAGTTCTTGGGTAGAGGCATATGTTGATTTCCGCATTATTGTTCAATTTCTTTAATTTACGTCTTCCGCATATTTACTTAATTCCGTTATTTTCATGATATTACTGATAATTGCCAAAAGAAGTAATTTGTTAATGAAGTAGCAGTTAAGAATTAGCTTGCCTAGCTCACATTAGTAGGCACCATCACGACTCCCGAGGGTGGAAAATCCGGGTCATGACAAGTTGGTATCAAAGCTCTAGGTTACATAGGTCTCACAATTCACAGACAAGCTCAGTAGAGTCCGAGGGATCGGTACAGAGACGTCTGTACTTATCCCCAGAGGCTATATAGTTAGGAAAATTTCACACTTGTTCTTCCTTGTTGTGCGAATTTGTTCCTCAAATGCTGATTGGATTTCTACTCTATTCTTTCGTAGATGGAAAGAACACGCACTTTCTCATTTACCGCTCAGCAACCCGAACCCCCAGCAGTAGCTCCCGCTAGGGGCAGAGGGCGAGGCCGAGGCCGTGCCGGAGGCCGAGGTAGGGGCAGAGCTCAGCCCCGAGTAGCAGCACCAGTGGCGGAGCTTCAGGTTGATTTTGAGGAGGTTCCGGCCCCAGCAGTTCCGGTGGGCCCATCTCAGGTCCCAGAGGGATTCATTGCCACCCTAGTTCTTCAGGACGCTCTGGTCCGATTGGTGGGCCTCATGGAGAGTGTCACCCGAGCAGGTTTGCTTCCTGTAGCACCAGCCACTTCTCAAGCTGGAGGGGGGGGCTCAGACTCCTTCTACGCGCACTCCGGAGCAGGTAGCTCCCCAGGTCCAGGTTCCAGCAGTTCAACCAACTGTGACAGTTCAGCCGGGTGTAGTGGCCCAGACCAGCGATGGATCGGCTATGTCCGCCGATGCTTATGGAGGCTGGATAGGTTCACCAAGCTCTTCACTTCTATATTAAGCGGTGCATCTACTGAGGATCCCCAGGATTATCTGGATAGTTGACGAGGTTCTTCAGAACATGGGGATCGTTGAGACCAATGGAGTTGATTTTGCTACCTTTTGTCTGTTTGGATCCGCCAAGACTTGGTGGAGGGATTATTGCTTAGCTAGACTAGCCGGTTCACCATCTTTGACTTGGGAGCAGTTCACAGCGTTATTTATGGAGAAGTTTCTCCCTGTGACTTAGAGAGAGGCTTTTTGGAGGCAGTTTGAGCGCCTCCAGCAGGGTTCCATGACGGTCACCCAGTATGAGACCAGGTTCATCGATCTAGCTCGCCATGCTCTTGTCATACTTCCCACCGAGAGAGAGGTGAGGAGATTTATTGATGGTCTTATTCAGCCGATTCGTCTTCAGATGGCCAAGGAGGCCGAGAGTGAGATCACCTTCTAGGAGGTAGCCAATGTGGCTCGTAGAGTTGAGATGGTTCTGTCATAGGGAGGTGGTTATGGGTTAGATAAGAGGCCCCGTCATTCAGGCAGATTCAATGGTACCTCGTCTGGAGGTAGAGATTCATATGGTAGAGGCCATCCTCCTAGGCCCTTTCAGTTAGCTCTCCAGGTCTCTCATGGTACTTCAGGTGGTCATGGTTCTCAGACGCACTATTTTGATCAGCAACCTTACTGTGCACCACCAGCTCCCATCAGTGCACCGCCGCTTCAGAGTTTCCAAGGTGGTCATTTAGGTCGACAGGGCCAACAGTTTCAGCAGTCGGGGGCTTGTTACACTTGTGGTGATCCCGATCACATTGCCAAATTTTGCCCTCGAGCACCAGGTAGCTCTTAGCATCAGGGTTCTCGTGCTATGGTACAGGCACCAGGCGTTCCACAGCCCGCCCAGCCAGTTAGAGGTGGGGGTAGAGGTGCTAGAGGTGGAGGTAGAGGTCCTAGAGGTGGAGCTCAGGCCGCCAGAGGTTGAGGCCAACTAGCAGTAGGCCATCCCAGAGAGATAGTTCAGGGTGGTGGGGCACAACCCTGATGTTACGCCCTTCCAGCTAGGCCCGAGGCTGAGGCTTTAGATGCAGTCATTACAGGTACCATTCTGGTTTGTGATAGAGATGCTTTAGTGCTATTTGATCCAGGGTCTACGTATTCGTATGTGTCATCTTATTTTGCACCATACCTAGTCATGCCTAGTGATTCATTGAGTATTCCTATTTATGTGTCTACACCGGTGGGTGATTCTATTGTGGTCAATCGAGTCCATCGTTCTTGTATTGTGGTGATTGGGGGTCTTAAGACTCGCATGGATCTGTTGCATCTAGACATGGTCGATTTCGATGTTATATTGGGGATGGACTGGTTATCCCCGTACCACACTATCTTGGACTGTCATGCCAAGACTATGACCCTAGCATTACCGGATTTGCCCCGTTTAGAGTGGAGAGGGACTTCTAGTCATCCTACCCGCAGTGTTATTTCGTATGTGAAGGCTCGACGTATGGTCGAGAAGGGGTGTTTGGCCTATTTGGCGTATGTTCGCGATTCTAGTGCTGAGGTTCCCTCTATTGATTCTGTGCCTGTTGTTTGCGAGTTTCCTGAGGTATTTCCTTCAGACTTGCCGGGTATGCCACCCGACAGGGAGATTGATTTTTGCATTGATTTGACTCCGGGAACCCAGCCCATTTCTATTCCTCCATACCGTATGGCCCTGCCTGAGTTGAAAGAGTTGAAGGAGCAGTTGCAGGACTTGCTTGAGAAGTGTTTCATTAGACCCAGTGTTTTGCCTTGGGGTGTACCGGTGTTGTTTGCTAAGAAAAAGGATGGTTCGATGAGAATGCGCATTGATTACCGGCAGTTGAACAAGGTTACAATCAAGAATAGGTATCCACTGCCAAGGATTGATGATCTGTTCGATCAGCTTCAGGGTGCCAAGGTATTTTCAAAGATTGACTTGAGATCTGGCTACCATCAGTTGAAGATTAGGGCATCCGATGTCCCTAAGACAGCATTCCGCACTCGGTACGAGCATTATGAGTTCTTAGTTATGTCATTCGGGTTGAGAAATGCCCCAAAAGCTATTATTTTATGAACCGAGTGTTCAGGCCTTATTTGGACTCATTCATGATAGTCTTCATTGATGATATTCTGATATATTCCCGCAGCCAGGAGGAGCATGAGCAACATCTCAAAGTGGTTCTTCAGACTATGAAGGATAGTCAGCTATATGCGAAGTTCACGAAGTGTGAGTTCTGGTTGAGTTCGATTGCATTTCTGGGTCATGTCGTATCAGCAGAGGGTATTTAGGTTGACCCGAAGAAGATTGATGCAGTCAAGAACTGGACTAGACCAACATCAGCTACAAATATTCGGAGTTTCTTGGGATTGGTAGGATACTATCGTCGGTTCGTGGAAGGGTTCTCATCTATCGCAGCCCCAATGACCAGGTTGACCCAGAAGGGTGCCCAGTTCAGATGGTCGGACGAGTGTGAGGCGAGCTTTCAGAGGCTTAAGACAGCTTTGACTACGGCACAGGTGTTAGTATTACCCACGGGTTCAAGGCCTTACACAGTCTATTGTGATGCTTCCCGTATTGGGCTTGGTGCAGTGTTGATGCAAGATGGCAAGGTCATTGCCTATGCTTTGAGACAGTTGAAGATTCATGAGAAGAACTATCCAGTGCATGATTTAGAGTTGGCAGCCATTGTTCACGCATTAAAGATTTGGAGGCATTATCTGTATGGCGTGGCATGTGAGGTGTTCACGGATCACAAGAGTCTTCAGTATTTGTTCAAGCAAAAGGAGTTGAATTTGAGGCAGAGGAGGTGGTTGGAGTTGTTGAAGGATTATGATATCACTATCTTATATCACCCAGGAAAGGCCAATGTGGTGGCCGATGCTTTGAGTAGAAGTCAGCCAGTATGTGCAGTCTTGCTTATATTCCAGTCGGTGAGAGGCCGCTTGCTTTGGATGTTCAGGCTTTGACCAATCGATTTATGAGGATGGTTATTTCTAAGCCTAGTCGAGTATTAGCTTGCACAGTTGCTCGTTCTTCGTTATTGGAGCATATCCGTGATCGGCAGTTTGATATCCCCATTTGCGTGTCCTTAGAGACACGGTGCAGCGTGGAGGTGCCAAGCAGGTTACCTTAGATTCTGATGTAGTTTTGAGATTGTAGGGTCGAGTTTGCATGCCTAATGTGGATGGGCTTCGGGAGTTGATTTTATAGGAGGCCTATAGTTCCCGGTACTCTATTCATTCGGGCGCCGCGAAGATGTATCAGGTTTTACGGCAGCATTATTGGTGGCATAGAATGAAGAAGGATATTGTTGCATATGTGACCCGGTGTTTGAATTGTCAGCAAGTTAAATATGAGCATCAGAGGCCTGGTGGTTTATTTTAGAGGATTGAGCTTCCCGAGTGGAAGTGGGAGCGGATCACTATGGACTTCGTTACTGGACTTCCGCTGACTCGGAAGAAGTTCAACGCAGTTTGGGTCATTGTTGATAGGCTGACCAAGTCAGCGCATTTAATTCCTGTGGTAGTCTGCTATTCATCCGAGAGGTTAGCTGAGATCTATATCCGGGAGATTGTTCGCCTTTATGGTGTGCCGGTATCTATCATTTCGGACCAAGGTACGCAGTTTACCTCGTGTTTCTGGAGGGCAGTTCAACGAGAGTTAGGCACCCAGGTTGAGTTGAGTACAACATTTCATCCTCAGACGGACGGGCAGTCCGAGCGGACTATTCAAATTCTGGAGGATATGCTCTGAGCTTGTGTTATTGACTTTGGAGGTTCATGGGATCAGTTTTTGCCTTTAGCAGAGTTTGCCTACAACAAAAGCTACCAGTCGAGTATCCAGATGGTTCCTTATGAGGCTTTATATAGTAGGCGGTGTCGATCTCCAGTTGGATGGTTCGAGCCGGGAGAGGCTCGGTTGTTGGGTACAGATCTAGTTCAGGAGGCCTTGGACAAGGTCAGGATCATTCAGGATAGGTTTCGTACAGCTCAGTCCAGGAAAAAGAGCTATGCAGATCGTAAGGTTCGAGATGTGGCTTTTATGGTTGGTGAGCGGGTATTGCTCCAAGTGTCGCCTATGCAGGGCGTAACGAGATTTGGGAAGAAGGGCAAGCTTAGCCCTAGGTTCATTGGTCCGTTTGAGATTCTTGATCGAGTGGGAGAGGTGGCTTATAGACTTGCATTGCCGCCGAGCTTATCAGTCGTGCATCCATTGTTCCATATGTCCATGCTTCGGAGGTATCACGGCGATCCATCCCACGTGTTAGATTTTAGCACTGTCCAGTTGGACAAGGACTTGTCCTATAAGGAAAAGCTGGTAACTATTCTAGACCGGCAGGTTCGTCAGTTGATATCCAAGAGCTTTCCTTCTGTTCGTGTTCAGTGGAGAGGTCAGCCTCCTATGGCATCGACCTGGGAGTCCAAGTCCGACATGCGGAACCGTTATCCTCACCTATTCCCCGACTCAGGTACTTCCTTCTTCCGTTCGTTCGAGGAGGAACAGTTGTTTTAGAGGTGGAGAATGTGACGACCCAAAGGGTCACCACCTGTTTCCTTATCCATTCTGTGCTTCCGAGGCCTTGAAAACCTCATTTAGAGTTGCCTCAATTTGCGTGCATAGTACCGAGCGCGTAGCCGAAAAGCTTAAATGTGAAATTTTGTGAAAAATGCTATGTTTTGAGTTTAAAATGAGCAAATTTAACTTCAATCAACATTTTGGGTAAACGAACTCGGACCCATGATTTGACAGTCCCGGAGGGTCCGTAGGAAAATATGGGACTTGGACGAATGCCTGTAATCGAATTCCGAGGTCCCAAGCCCGAGAAATGAATTTTTGAGTAAAATTGTTTTTCTGAAATTGTTAAGGATAATTGAAATGAAAATTGATTAGAACGTTTTGGTATCGGGCCCGTATTTTGGTTCCGACGCCCGGTACAGGTCTTATATGTGATTTAAGATGTTTCTGTAAAGTTTGGTTAAAATCGGACATCGTTTGATGTGTTTCAGACTTGAAATATTAAATTTGAACTTGATGAAGTTTTTAGAAAAACTCTTGATTTTGAGGTTTGATTCATTGTTTTTAGGTTAGTTTGGCGATTTGATCGCACGGATAAGTTCGTATGATATTGTTGAGTTAGTGCATGTGTTTGGTTAGGAGTCCTGAGGGCTCGGGAGTATTTTGAAGGTGTTTCAAAATGGTTTTAGCCTTGTAAAGGTTGCAGGTTCAGGAAGTTGCGGGTCTCTGAACCCTCTAGTGCGGTCCGCGAGAAATCATGTGCGACCGCGGAGGGGCCAGCATGGCCGCGAACGCCTTTGTGCGGGGCACGGTGGAGGCTGTGCGGCCGCAGTCACCTTTGTGCGGTTCGCACAGGGTGATGAACTGCAGGTCATCAGGGAGGCCTGTGCGGTCGCAGTCCGTTTATTGCGGTCCACAGTGGAGCTCAGCGGCCGCAGTCCTTTTTATTTGGTCTGCGGTGAGGGTCTGAGAGGGGTATAAATAAACGGGATTTTCAGTTATTTTTCACTTTTCAAAACCCCAAAAACATAAGAGTCGATTTTTCAAACAACTTTTCTTCTCCAAATCAATTGTAAGTCATTTTTAACTAGTTTTCTTTAATTATTAACATCTTTTAACATGGTTTCAACTTAAAATCAAAGATTTTCACGGGGGGAAATTGGGTGTTTTGGGTAGAACCTAGGTTTTCCAAAAATTCGGGATTTGGACGTCAATTTGAGGTCCGATTTCAAAACAAATTATACATTTGGATTCGTGGGGGAATGGGTAATCAGGTTTTGGTCCGAACCTCGAGTTTTGACCACGTGGGCCCGGGGGGTGATTTTTGACTTTTTGGGTAAAACTTTGGGAAAACTCATTTTCATGCATTGGGATTGATTCATTTAGCACTTATTGATGTAATTAAGTAACTTGTGACTAGATTTGAGCGGATTGGTGGTGGAATTAAGGGGGTAAAGCTATAATTGAGGCTTGAGTGGTGTTCAAAGCTTCGAGGTAAGTGTTTGGTCTAACCTTAGCTTGAGGGATTAGGAGTTGAGTCTTCTTTGCTACGTGCTAATTATCGAGTACGACGTATAAGCATGGTGACGAGTATCTATACTTTGGTGTCTGGCATGACCGTGAGTCTTTATATTGCATATATTCTGATCTTGTTGTATCTTTCATGCCTTAATGATGATTTCTATATGTTGTAAAAAGCATGTGAAAGAAATTGTGATCTTTGAACTTCGAGAAGCATTGGCTCGAGTGGTAATACGAATTGTGAAAGTATATGAGATAAATGGAACCCTTTGGAGCATTGGCTCAAGTGGTAAAGTGAGTTATAAAGTAAGAAGTGAAAGAAAGAGAAAGACTTATTGAATGGTTCCCTTGCCGAGATGCTTGTTGCTTTGTTGATTATCTCCCTTGCCGGGATGTTGAGATTTATTGATATTGTTCCCTTGCCGGGACTTAGCTGTTTAATTGTATTTCCTTGCCGGGATTTCTATTATTATTATTTGTTTAATCCCTTGCCCCTTGTTTATGATTGTTGTTTGAGTGAGGAAGAGCGATAAAGCACGAAGGGTGATGTCGTGCATTGTTTGCTATTGTGAGGAAAGAGTGATAAAGTACGAAGGGTGATGCCGTGCCGCACGATGTACCATTCCGTGCTGATTTTATTGATTATATGGTGAGGAAAGAGAGTAAAAGCATGAAGGGTGATGCCGTGCACATTATTAAGATACGATTGATTTGGTGAGGACGAGAGTAAAATCACGAAGGGTGATGCCGTGCATTTGTTGATTTCTGATTTCCTTGTTGATATCCGAGTTATGTTGTTTCTTTCATTACTTGTTGTTATTTGATTTACTTCGAGGTATTAGATTTCCTTACCCTATTTTGCCTTGTGATTGTTGTTTGGGTGAGGAAGAGCGGAAAGCACGAAGGGTGATGTTGTGTATTCTTTTGGTGAGAACGAGAGTAAAAGCACGAAGGGTGATGTCGTGTATTGTTGTGGTGAGAACGAGAGTAAAAGCACGAAGGGTGATGCCATGCAAATTGTTGATTTATGCTTCCTTGTTAATATTCTAGTTATGTTGCTTTCTTCCTTACTTGATGCCTTTCTATTCAGAACTATATTCACCCCCACAGTATGTTTCCCCTTCCTGCATTGACTGGTTATTCTTGTATCTCTTTTCCACTGTATATATATATATGAACTGCATAGGTTTATTTGGAGTATGGTCCTAGCCTCGTCACTACTTCGCCGAGGTTGGGCTGGACACTTACCAGCACATGGGTTCGGTTATGCTGATACTACACTCTGTGCTCTTTTGCACTGATCCAGGCCTTGGACAGCAGTAGTAGCGCGGGAGCCAGCCTTCAGTCCAGCGAGACACCGAGGTAGCCTTGCAGGCGTCCGCAGGCCCGGCGTCTCCTCTATCTTTTATTTCAGTCTGTTATCTCATGTTTTCGAGACAAACAGTTTATATTTTTCTTTCAATCGGTTGTATTTAGTACTCTTAGAAGTTCGTGAGTAATGTGACACCAGTTCTTGGTTAGACAAGTCACATACCTCGACTTTCTCCAATCTAATCCACTAGTCGGTTTTTTCCTCGATTATTCAATTCTGAATGGCTCAAATCTTGCCAAAATAATATCAACAACAACAACCAGAAAAATAATAATTACAAAACTAGTTCATGGAAGCAAAAGTGAAATAGATCCGAATGCAAGATGGAAGAATAATCAGTTGTCAGAGCAATACCAAAAAGAAAATCATAAAAAGGTGTCAAGAAAAGGAACTATTGTAAACTAAAGAAACAAAAATATCTTGGATGAGATCTGGATGAAACATAAAAAGAAAGTTCCAAACGTTTTGGCCAAAAGCACAACAACAATCAAAGAAAAGTAATCAGAAAAGAAAAACTAAAAAAGGTTTTGAGTAATCTACATGGTACTATAAAATCCTGCAGTAAAAGAAAACTACTCAACCATAAGACAACCAAATGAAGCAATGAGTAAAACTCATTTCACATATCAAGATTTAAATCTAACATCTTTAATCAAAAAAAATAAACTACCATAAAACAAAGATCAAAACTTTACTAGACTAAACCTGAATTAAAGTTATTTACTTTAATGAAATACTAAACTGCCACAAAATAAAGATCAAAACTTTAACAACTAAACCAAATTTTTAAAAAAAAGTATAAGTACCTCAAATAAGTCCAAAAATGAAGAAAAGGAGAATTCGCAATCTAGAGTTGATAAGGTCTTTCAATAAATAGTGATTGCATATAAATATATAAGTTTAATGAGTGAACTCACCTACCCAATGTGGACATTTATGGATGGAGAGAAACAAACTTTTGGTGACATGGTCTAATTTTCTTCTGTAAACACTGTGGTTTACCTCTTGCAGTCAAAGTACGACTGTTCTTTATTTATTTATAAGATTCCAAGAATACTGCCCTATAAAATAAATTTCGATTGGCCTCAAATTTTGCACACAAGTCATAAATGACATAATGAAGCTATGAAATTTTTTAGAACTGGATTCTGATCCATTTATCAAAAAGTTAACTCCTCGGTCAAACTTCCAAACTTAAATTTCATAATTTCGCCATTACAAGCCTAATTTAGCTACGGACCTCGAAATAATTATTCGGACACAGTCCTAAGCCAGAAATTACCATACAGAGCTATTAGAATCATCAAAATTTCATTCTGGGGTCGTTTACATATATTTCACCTTCCGGTCAAATTATTCAACTTAAGCTCCCTTCTTGGAGACTAAGTGTCTCAATTCATTTCAAAACCTCACCGAACCCAAACCAATTACCCCGGCAAGTAACATAACAACTGTAAAGCATGAATGTAACAATAAATGGGGAAACAGGGTTGTACTATTCAAAACAATTGGTCGGGTCGTTACATTCTCCCTCTCTTAAACAAACGTTCGTCCTCGAACGGGTTTAGAAAAATACTTGGAGTCTCAAATAGGTGTGGATATTTGCCCCGCATATCCCGTTCAGTCTCCCAAGTAGCTTCTCCGACTGGCTGGCCTCTCCACATCACTTTCACTAAAGCTATATTCTTTGACCTTAACTTTCTTACCTGCCGATCTACAATTGCCACTGGCTCTACATCATAAGTCAAATTACCCTCCAACTGAACTGTACTGAAATCCAAAATATAGGACAGATCCCCAATATATTTCTTAAGCATAGAAACATGAAATACTAGATGTACACCCGATAGGTTAGGTGGCAAAGCAAGTTCATAAGCCACCTCCCTGATCCTTCTAAGTATTTCAAAAGGTCCAGTATATCTAGGACTCAACTTTCCTATCTTCTCGAATTTCATAACACCTTTCATAGGCGAAATCTTCAGTAAGACCTTCTCACCAATCATGTAAGATATATCACGAACCTTTCTGTCGGCATAACTTTTCTGTCTAGACTGCGCCGTGCGAAGCTGTTCCTGAATCAACTTGGCCTTGTTCAAGGTATCATGAACCAAATTAGTACCCAATAGCCTAGCCTCACCTGGCTCAAACCAACCCACATGAGATCGACACCATCTACCATATAAAGCTTTATACGGAGCCATTTGAATGCTCGATTGGTAACTGTTATTATAAGAAAACTCCGCTAGCGGCAGGAACTGATCCCAAGAACCCCCAAAATCAATGACACAAGCACGTAGCATATCCTCTAATATTTGAATAGCGCGCTTGGACTGTCCATCCGTCTGAGGGTGAAATGTTGTACTAAGCTGTACCTGTATGCCTAGCTCTCGCTGCACTGCTCTCCAAAACTGTGACGTAAATTGTGCGCCCCTATCAGAAATAATGGACACTGGCACACTATGAAGATGAACAATCTCATGGATATAAATCTCTACTAACTGCTCCGCAGAGTAAGTCGTCATCACTGGAATGAAATGATCTGACTTGGTCAATCTGTTTACAATCACCCAAACTGCATCAAACTTTTTCTGAGTCCGTTGAAGCCAAACAATGAACTCCATAGTAATCCGCTCCCATTTCCACTCTAGAATCTCTAGCTTCTGAAGCAATCCACCTGACCGTTGGTGTTCATACTTCACCTGTTGACAATTTACGCACCGAGCTACATACTCTACTATGTCCTTCTTCATTCTCCTCCACCAATAGTGCTGCTTCAAATCCTGATGCATCATTACAGCACTCGGATGTATGGAATACCGCGAACTGTGAGCTTCTTAGAGAATCAACTCACGCAAACTATATACGTTAGGAACACACAACCGACCATGCATACTTAGTACCCCATCATCCCCAAGAGTTACATCACTAGCATCACCGTGCTGAACCGTGTCCTTTAGGACAAGTAAATGAGGATCATCATACTAGCATTCCTTGATGCGGTCATATAAGGAGGAGTGAGAAACCATACATGCCAGAACCCGATTGGGCTCCGAGACATCCAATCTGACGAACTGGTTGGCTAAAGCCTGAACCTCTAATGCTAATGGCCTCTCTGCTACCAGTAAATATGCTAGACTACCCAAACTTTCCGCCTTCTAACTCAAAGCATCGCCCACCACATTGGCCTTCCCCAAGTGATACAATATGGAAATATCATAATCCTTAAGTAATTCTAACCACCTTCGTTGTCGCAAATTAAGGTCCTTCTGCTTGAACAAATATTGTAAACTCCGATGGTCGGTATAAACCTCACAATGGACACTGTACAAATAATGCCGCCAAATTTTCAAGTCATGAACAATAGCTACCAATTCAAGGTCATGCATAGGATAATTCTTCTCATGTACCTTCAGCTGTCTAGATGCGTAGGCAATCACCCCACTGTCTTGCATTAACACTGTGCCGAGACCAATACGCGACGCATCATAATATATAGTATAAGACCCTGTACCTGTAGGCAACACCAACACCGGAGCAGTAGTTAAAGCTGTCTTGAGCTTCTGGAAGCTTTCCTTACATTCCTCGGACACCTGAACGGAGCCCCCTTCTGGGTCAATCGGGTCATAAGTGTAGCAATAGAAGAGAAACCCTGTACAAATCGATATAATACCCTGCCAGGCCGAGAAAACTCCGAATCTCCATAGTTGAGGATGGTCTGGGCCAACTCTGAACTGCCTCTATCTTCTTCGGATCTACTTGAATCCCCTCACTGGACACTATGTGCCCCAAGAATGCCACCGAACTAAGCCAGAACTCACACTTAGAGAATTTTGCATAAAGTTTCTCCTCCCTCAATCTCTGAAATACAATACCCAAGTATTGTGCATGTTCCTCCTGGCCACGTGAGTATACCAGGATATCATCAATAAATACTACGATAAATAAATCAAGATAGGGCCGAAATACACTGTTCATCAAGTTCATCAATGCTACTGGGGTGTTGGTTAGCCGAAAAGACATCACAAGAAATTAATAGTGACCATATCGGGTCCTTAATGCTGTCTTCAAAATATCGGAATCCCGAATTTTCAATTGGTGATACCCAGACCGCAAATCAATTTTTGAGAATACCTTGGCACCCTGCAACTGATTAAATAGGTCATCAATATGAGGTAATGGGTACCTTTTCTTCACTGTAACTTTGTTCAGCTGTCGATAATCAATACTCATACGCATGGAGCCATCTTTCTTCTTTACAAACAAGACTGGGGCACCCCAAGGTGATACACTGGGCCAAATGAAACCCTTATCAAGCAACTCCTATAGTTGTTCCTTTAGTTCTTTCAATTCTACTAGGGCCATCCGATATGGTAGAATAGAGATGGGCTGAGTGCCCGGTAACAAATTGTCACGACCCTAACCCGAACCCGGTCGTGATGACGCCTCTCGTGAAGACAAGGCCAACCAATTGAACCAAATTCTTATTTTTTTTCTAAATAGCATAAATATAGTCTAAACATGGTTTAATAGCACTAAATAGCGGAAATATAGATACAATGCGAAAATCCAACCCGACACAGCCCTAACCGGGGTGTCACAAGTCATAAGCATCTACGAGTCATAATGCAAGTCTGCTAGATCCAATAACTAGTACAAAAATTTGAAAGGAATAGAAAAGACAAGATAATAGAGACACAGGGCTACAGACGTCAACAACTACCTCATAATCCCTGAAAGCCGCTTAGAACTGGAGGAATCAGCACTTGGGAGCGGAACCAGCAACGCCTGAATCTGCACAAATGGTGCAGGGAGTAATGTGAGTACTCCGAACAAGTGAGTAATAAATATAAATAATGACTGAAGATAAGAAATCACGTAAAAACACAAGGCATTCCATACTGAAGCAGTAAAATCACTTTAAATAGTAAAACAGTGAAAAGTCAAGTAAAAATCCCTTTTTCCAACAAGTAAAACAAGTAGTTTACAAGTGAGTAACAAATGGAAATTCGCCCCTCGGCCATAGGTATCAACAAAGCCGCCCCTCGGGCAATATCTTAGAACAGTACCAGCCCTTCGGGCTCAATATCATAACAGTGCCAGCCCTTCGGGCTTAATATCAGAATAGTAATAGCCCCTCGGGCTCAATATCAGAACATAATGGGTACCCGCGCTCACTAGGGGTGTACAGACTCCGGGAGGGGCCCCTTACGGCCCAAGAACAATATCAAGCCATCTCGTGGCATCAAAACTAGGCCCTCAAACTCATATCAATCAAGCTACCTCGTGGTGTATATAAGTATCTTAGGCCCTCGGCCTCATATCAGTAACAGTGTATCCTCATAACTAGGCCCTCGGCCTTTAATCAGTCCAAAATCATCACAATCCCCCCGGGCAATAGTAAAACAATATTTCTCAGCCCAAAACATCATTTAGAATATCATTTAAATCTCAAAACTGAGTAAAATGGCCGAGTAGTAAAACAGTGGAAAAATAACATGACTAAGTTCAAGTAATTAGTCAAATAGTGAGGAAATGATAGTAAAAATCCCCGAAGAATTCAAATAGTTGGCACGGAGTCCAAATATGGCAATTAGCCCAAAGCATAATGAAAACAAATAAGTCTCAGTCAAATACGCGGTAAAATCATCAATGCGGGATGGACCAAGTCACAATCCCCAATAGTATACGACCACACGCTCGTCATCAAACGTGTGTCTCATATCAATATAGCACTAC
Source organism: Nicotiana sylvestris (assembly GCF_000393655.2). Classification (NCBI taxonomy): domain Eukaryota; kingdom Viridiplantae; phylum Streptophyta; class Magnoliopsida; order Solanales; family Solanaceae; genus Nicotiana; species Nicotiana sylvestris. The sequence goes on from NC_091062.1 coordinate 172,769,966, forward strand.
GATGTGCAAATCTAGGGTTTCAAACCCTCAGAGCATCATTTACAATCATTACTCACCTCGAACCAGCTAATTCTTTAGCTCGCGGCGCCTTTGCCCCTCGAATTGGCCTCCACGTGCATCGAATCTATCTAAAATCAGAACGAATACGTCACAATATGCTATGGAAACAAAGCCCAAGCAAAAACAATCAAAAAACATTAAAAATCCCGAAATTAGCAAAACCCGAGCCCCGAGACCACTTCTCGAAATTCAGAAATTTTTACATCAACGGATTCCTTATCTCCCCACGAGTTCATACATACCAAAAGTTCTCAAATCTGACCCCAAATGGTCCTTCAAATCCCCAATTAGAGTCTCAAATCCCAAGCCCTATTTCTTCCATTTTTAGCAAGAATTCAATAATTTTCTAGGTGGATTTCACAATATAAACGAGTTTTAGGTCCGAAATTCTTAACTCCAAATATTTCTGGTTGAATCCCTCTTCAATCTCCTTTAAAAAGCTCTCAAAATGATCAACTATGGCTGAAAAATGGACCCAAATCGCGGGCAAGAGGACTTAAAAACATTCTGCCCAGGCTTCATCGAGGTGTACCTTGTGCTGTGCAGGTTGTTCATCCTCTTACCATTTTCCCGGTTGTACACCTTCTGTTAAAACGCCTATAACTCCTTGTAGAAATATCCAAATGACAAACGGTTTGAATATTTAAAAATAAGACTCGACGATCTTTCATTTGATAGGTTGTACACCATATAAATCTTTATATATTCCAAGATATTAGCTTCTAAAGTGCATCAGAAAATTCTGTCAAAACTGATCCACCAGCCATATTCGATCTATCATAACTTTCTGATAGAATATCCAAATCCTAAATGGTTTAACTTTTTGGAAACTACAATGCAAGGGCTACAATTTTTCTGATTCCTTATAGATTTCAAGATATGAGCTTACAAACTGGACTCCTCGCACCAGAAATTTTCTAGTGCACAGCTGAAGCTCAAAAAAAATCTGCAACTTTTCCAAAGATGAAATAGTCCGTTTATCCACCCGAAACTCATCCGAGGCCCCCGGGACCTCAACTAAAAGCACCAACACATCCTAAAACCTTATTCAAACTTGTTACAATCATCAAAACGCCTCAAACAACATCAAATTACTCAAAACACATCGGATTCAAGCCTAAATTTCTAAAATCTTCCGAAATATGTTTTTGATCAAAAACCCAACCAAATCACGTCCGAATGACCTGAAATTTTGCACACACGTCCCAAATGACACAACGAAGCTACTGCAACTCTCAAAATTCCATTCCGACCCCTATATCAAAATCTTGCCTATCAACCGGAAATCACTAAAATATCTACTTCGCCAATTCAAGCCTAATTCTTCTCTACAACTCCAAAACTCATTCCGATCACGCTCCTAAGTCACAAATCACTTCTCGAAGCTAACCAAACCATAAGAACTCACATCCGAGCCCTATAACACATAAGTCAACATCCGGTTGACTTTTCCAACTTAAGCCTTCTTAAAAGAGACTAAGTGTCTCATTTCTTACCAAATCCTCTCCGAACTCAAACTAATCAACTCGATCTCATAAAACACGGATAACGAAGTGTAAAGAAGCTGAAATGGGGGAAAACAGAGCGATAACTCATGAGACGACTGACCGGATCGTCACACAAATCAATACCAAAATCAATATCCCTATCGGGTGGTATACTCGGAAGATCAGCTGGAAATATATTTGGAAAATCCCTAACTAGTGGAACTGACTCTACGGTAGGACTATCAGCACTGACATCTCTCACAAGGGATAGATAAGCATTGCACCCTTTTTCAACCATACGCCGAGCCTTTAGAAAGGAAATAACATTGCTAGGAACAAAATTTAAAACACCTCTCCATAATATATGTGGTATACCGGGTATAGCCAGCATCACAGTTTTAGCGTGACAATCGAGAATAGCATGTGGGGCGACAACCAGTCCATGCCCAAAATAATATCAAAATCTACCATATTTAGCAATAATAGATCGACTCTAGTCTCAAAACTATTAATAATAATTAAACATGACCGATACACATAGTCAACAATAATAGAATCTCCCACGGGTGTAGATATATGCATAGGAGAACTCAGAGAATCACGAAACACTCCCAAATATGGGGCAAAATAAGAAGACACATAAGAATAGGTGGAGCCTGGATCAAACAAGGTTGAAGCCTCTCTATAACGAACCGAAATTATACCTGTGATGACTGAGTCAGATGCAAATGCCTCCGTCCTAGCTGGAAGAGCATAATATCTGGCCTGGCCTCCCCCTCTAGGGCGACCTCTACTCGCCCGACCTCCACCTCGAGCTGGCTGTGCAGGTGGAGTGGCAACTGTTGCAGCAACCATAATGTGAGAAACTCGAGGGCCCTGTGGAGCAGGTGGTGCCTGAGAAATCTGTGGAGGTGCACCCCTCCTAAGTCTGGGCAATCCCTCACAATATGTCGAGTGTCACCGCACTCAAAACAAGCCCTCGGAGGACACGACTGCTAAGACTGACTCGAGCCTGATCGACTAGACTGACCGCTAAAAGCATAACGTGTAGGAGGTACACTGGATAATGGCGATGCATAATAAGGAGCCGGAGGTCTAGGAGTAGGCGGAATGTCACTAGCAGCTGGAAGTGCGGAATGAATAGGGCGGCTCACATAGCCTCTACTATGAAGGGATGCAGTTGGGGCACGAGAATTATTATAGGTGCCAGAATCTCGAGGCCTCTTAGCCTCCCTCTCTTCCCTATCCCGGATTTGTATACCCTCTAATCTCCTGGATATTTCCACTACCTGTTGATATGTGATGTCCGTTTCCAGTTCTCGGGCCATGTTGTATCTGATGTTAGGGTTGAGCCCCTCAATAAATCGATGAACCCTCTCTCTGACAGTAGCAACCAAGGCTGGTGCATGCATGGATAAATCACTGAACCGGGCTGCATACTCCGAGACAGTCATAGAACCCTGGCGCAATTGCTCAAAATCCACGCGCCATGCATCTCTAAGACTCTAGGGAACATACTCCCTCAAGAACATATCCGAGAACTGAGTCCAAGTGAGTGAAGCTACTTTGGTAGGACTATCCAACTCATATGCCCGCCACCACTGATAAGCTGCTCCCATAAGCTGAAATATAGTGAAAGAAACCACTAGTTTCCGCAATACCTATGGTACGGAGGATACGGTGGCACTCCTCAAGAAATCCCTGGGCATCTTCTGACGCCAAGCCACTGAAAGTAGGTGGGTGATATCTCTTGTACCTCTTGAGCCTGAGTTGCTCCCCTTCAGAAACTGCTCCTCTAGTGTCAGCCTGTACTGGGACGACTGGCTGTACGGGTATGACCCCTGGTACATGATCAACCTGGACCCATAGCTCTGGGGTACGCGCGACGGGAGTCTGTGCTCCTCCCCCGGCCTGTGATGTGGCGGGAGCAAGTGGAATCAATCCTGCCTGAGCTAGAGTGCTAAGCATGCCCAGAAATTGAGCAAGAGTCTCCTAAAGTGAAGGGGCAGTAACAGGCGTCTCAAATGCCTGCTCTAAAACTGGAACTATTGGTGGCTCCTCTAAAGCAGCTCGTGCAGGTGCTCTGGCTGCACCATGTGGTCTCCCTCGGCCTCTGGCTCGGCCTCTGCACCGACCTCGGCCTCTTGCGGCTATAGCAGGGGGTATGGGGTGTCTGATCATCAGATCCAGTCGTACGTGTCCTCACCATCTGTGAGAGAATAGAAAGGCAAAAGTTAATAATTCGAAGTGAACAAATACGCACGATAAGGAATCAAATAAGTGATAATTTCCTAACAGTTCTATAACCTCCCGAAGATAAGTACAGACATCTCCGTACTGATCCGTTAGACTCTACTAAACCTTCTTGTGACTCATAACACCTATGAACCTAGGGCTCTGATACCAACTTGTCACGATCCCAACTTTCCCTCCGTAGGATATCGTGACTGCACCTAATCTCTAAGACTAGGTAAGCCTAGTGACATGTGGAATAATCCAATAAAAATTTAAAAACTCTCAAAATATCCATTAATCAGTACATAATAAAATTCCCAAAACCTGGTGAAAATACAAGTCACAAGCTTTTAGAAGGAGTTCTAAAATATCCCTAAATATCAAAGTCTAATAAAGATAAAGAAACAAGATAGTAAAGATAAAGTGGGACTCCTAGGTCTGCGGACGCTGACAGATATACCTTGAAGTCTCCACGCATAGCTAGCTCACGGGTACCTGGTCTGATAAGAAGTACCTGGATCTGCACACAAAAAAATGCGCAGAAGTGTAGTATGATCACACCACGGCGGTGCCCAGTAAGTGCCAAGTCTAACCTCGGTTGAGTAGTGATTAGGTCAAATCAGGGCCCTACTGGAATATAATAAAAGACAGGGCAAGAAGTTTAACAATATAATAGTAGTAATGACAAATGAAAACATGTCACATAAAGATTATGTCAAATTTTAACAACACAGAATAAGAGCAATTAATAATAACTTACTGAAGGGAAAACTTCAATTCAATAAATAAAGAGTCATAAAATAACTAGAAAGTAAATGCAGTCATAAAGAAATATCAAAAGGGGCACTCCTCAGGTACCGCCTCGTAGTCTCAAATCATAAATAATTCACAATATCTCATTTCCTTATATCACCGCGGGAGCCTTCACATTTAATTTTAAAGAAAATATTTTTTTCCCGAAATAGCATCCCGCATTTTAGCCACCTTTATCTCACCGCATGACTTTTAGTAGTTCCTCTACTAGCCACGCGTATCAAGCCATCCTTATCTCACCGCACGTGTTTCAACACCCAAACCTTATACCACCGCATGCGTATCAATATCACAATATATTACAATATGCACCTCAAGTGCTCAAATATTTCAACTGGCCAAAATAAATCAACAACCACAATATTTTCCACAATAAAAAGCTCACGGCTCAATCTCAATGGGTGTAAAATCTCAACAACTAATATTTCACAATTTATCACCTTGATTCCATACCAATTTTTACCATGCCAAATACTTCATATTAAAAATAATTAAATTAAAAAAAACACAACCTTCAAATAATGAGCACAAATAAAAGAAACAAGTTTCAATTTAACAGATAGGAAATTAGTAAGAAAAGGTTAGACGAATTTCAAGGATATGAAAATAATTCAATGACAATGAATATAACAAGAGTAAATGATTTAATTAATATGCAAAAGTGATCTACACAATTTAAAAGTATAACCTTCCATATTTAGTCCGGGTACACACTCGTCACCTCATGTACACGACTTTCAATACATTGTAATTCGCCCAATCCTAAAGGAAAGTCCCCCACGCAAGGTTAGACAAGTCACTTACCTCGACTTGCTCCAATTTAATCCACTAGTAGGCTTTTTCCTCGATTATTCAATTCTGAATGGCTCGAATCTTGCCAAAATAACAACAACAACAACAACCAGAAAAATAATAATTACAAAACTAGTTCATGGAAGCAAAAGTGAAACAGATCCGAATGCAAGATGGAAGAACAATCAGTTGTCAGAGCAATACCAAAAAGAAAATCATAAAAATGTGTCAAGAAAAGGAACTATTGTAAACTAAAGAAACAAAAATATCTTGGATGAGATCTGGATAAAACATAAAAAGAAAGTTCCAAACGTTTTGGCCAAAAGCACAACAACAATCAAAGAAAAGTAATCATAAAAGAAAAACTAAAAAAAGTTTTGAGTAATCTACATGGTACTATAAAATCCTGCCGTAAAAGAAAACTACTCAACCATAAGACAACCAAATGAAGCAATGAGTAAAACCTATTTCACATATCAAGATTTAAATCTAACTTCTTTAATCAAAAAAAATAAACTACCATAAAATAAAGATCAAAACTTTACTAGACTAAACCTGAATTAAAGTTATTTACTTTAATCAAATACTAAACTGCCAAAAAATAAAGATCAAAACTTTAACAAATAAACCAAATTTAAAAAAAATAATATAAGTACCTCAAATAAGTCCAAAAATGAAGAAAAGGAGAATTCACAATCTAGAGTTGGTAAGGTCTTGCAGTAAATAGTGATTGCATATAAATATATAAGTTTAATAAGTGAACTCACCTACCCAATATGGACTTTTATGGATGGAGAGAAACAAAATTTCGGTAACATGATCTAATTTTCTTCTGTAAACACTGTGGTTTACATCTTACAGTCAAAGTACGACTGTTCTTTATTTATTTATAAGATTCCAAGAATACTGCCCTATAAAATAAATTCCGATTGGCCTCAAATTTTGCACACAAATCATAAATGACATAATGAAGCTATGAAATTTTTTAGAACTGGATTCTGATCCCTGTATCAAAAAGTTAACTCCTCGGTCAAACTTCCAAACTTAAATTTCTTATTTTCGCCATTACAAGCCTAATATAGCTACGGACCTCGAAATAATTATTCAGACACACTCCTAAGCCCGAAATTACCATACAAAGCTATTAGAATCATCAAAATTTTATTCTGGGGTCGTTTAAACATATTTCACCTTCCGGTCAAATTATTCAACTTGAGCTCCCTTCTTGGAGACTAAGTGTCTCAATTCATTTCAAAACCTCACCGAACCCAAACCAGTTACCCCGGCAAGTAACATAACAATTGTAAAGCATGAATTTAACAATACATGGGGAAACGAGGTTGTACTATTCAAAACGACCGGTCGGGTCGTTACATCAAGTCATAGTAAAAGAGTCATGTCGTAACCAAAAAATCGTTCATATTGTGTCAGCCTTTGTGCTTTGCCATAAGTACGAGTTATTATTTCACTTCGTAACTATTTTTAGGTTCGAACGACTCCAATAAGAATGATGCAAAAAAAATCACTACGAGAGTTGAAAAAATATTAGTTTTTTTTCATGTAGTATTTCTTAATTAATATCTAACGATTATCTTTAATTATATAGAAGGTTTAAAATTTAATGTTATTTATATATAATTCAAATAACTCAAATGTTTAATATGGTTAGTGTCAAATATCAAAATGGAGTCATACTGAAAAAAAATAAATTCACTAGCTAAAGAATTATTTAAATTTTTAGATACCCAACTAAACTGAGTTTTTGAATTAAGAATAATATTTTTACTTCCATTATTATAAACATAATTATTATTGAAAAATAAAATTTTAGAAACTGAAATTTTAAAATAGAAATATTTTTTGAAAGATATCAACACACCAAATAAGAGTTCAAGTAGTAATACGAGAGTCAAGTCGTATCCAAAGAATCCTTCATAGTCTCAACCTTTGATTGTTTTGCCATAGATATGAGTTATTATTTTGCTTCCTGATTATTTTCAGGATCCAATGGCACCGCTGAGAATGGTACCAAAAAAGAAAATTCTAATAATTAGGAAATTTGAGAAATGGTTAATCTTTTTCATTTAGTGTTTCTTAATTTATATCCAATAATATCTATATTTATCAAGAAGGTTTAAATTCTAAGACTATTGACACATAATTCAAATAAATAAATATTTGACATGATTAGTGTCCGCGCATCCGCGCGGGTGCTAATACTAGTAGTATAAATATAGATAGATATAGATAGATAGATAGATAGATAGATAATGGCAAGGGAGCATTTATACTTGTAATAAATACTAAAATTTAATATGTAACCCTAAAATCACGAGTTGTTGAAGAGAATCCGCCCTATTGGCCAACCATGTTATATTAGCCAGTTGTGTTGATCACGTAGTTGATTGAATTAATTTATCTACTATTCACAAAGTTGACCGAATATATATCAACAAGTTACATATTTGGCCCGCCTAACAAAAATAATTATATTTAATAGATGAATATATAAAAAATATGTATAAAATATAGGGTGAAAATCATTTATATTCTCCAAATTTACTCTAAAAATCAAAACTCATCCTCCAACTTTGAACAATTATCATTTTCGTACTTTCATCCAAAGCAGTGTCTATTTTACCCTTGACCTTTTTAACTCTCCATATATGTAATACCTTTTTTTAATATTATTTAGATATTTTTTAATGCATGTATTTATTCATAAGTTAAAAATATTATATTTTATTCTATAATTTAATCTAAGTTCACTAAAATTATAAATAAAATAATTATATTATTAATTTGTTACAAAATATATTGCTACTTTATTATTATTATTATTATTTAAATATTACGTATATTAAAATTTAATGTATGTTGGTGTGTATCTGATTTTAAGTTCTTCTATTTTTATTATACTCTATGTGTATATAAATGTTTGAATTTTGATTGTTATTACTAGATTTTTTCTAAATTATAATTAAAGTTCATGTAAAGTGTAAATAGATAATTTTTGAAAATTTATTATAAAATTTACCTCTATTTTACGTCCATTATTTTTTTATTACCGACATTGTATAATTTATAAAATTTTCACTCTCTTTTATTCTCATGTAGATAGATTGAATTTTAATTTTTATTAATAAAATTACTAATACGAGCAAATTATTAATTGCAGTTTTTTATTTTTATATTTATTTTACTATTGAACATCATTAACTTATATGCTTGACTACTACTTATCACCTTTTTTGGTTTCAAATTTTTTTTAAGTTTGTCTATAGGTAAGCCGATAACATAAATTAAAATTAAAAATATCATTAGAATAAAAATAAGAGATGAAAATTGTAGAGGGTAAAATAGGCATTTTAAGAAGTCACCTTCGATATGAGGAGTAGTATGATAATTGATTAAAGTTGGAGGATGAGTTTGATTTTTAAAGCAAACTTGAGGGATATATATATATATATATATATATATATATATATATATATATATTTTAAAGCGGTTGTACTGTGTAGTTTCCCTATATCTATCTATCATATCTATCTTAAGGAATCATATGTCTCCCTTTATATACTACTCCTGTATATCAAAAAGAGTTTAATTACTTAATGCTTAGATAAGTTAGTTTGACTTGACACAAAGTTTAGAAAAGAAAACAATACTTTTAAAATATGTGGTCCTAAAAGCTTAAGTGATAAAAGCTTTGTGGGGCTATAATATTTGTGTGACTATAAAAGCTTCTCATTAAGGGTAAAATGAGTAAAATAAAAAGTCCAAAGTTAAATTATTTCTAAGTAGAGAAAATTATCATTCTTTTTGAAATGAACTAATAATGAAAGTGTATCATTTAAATTGAAACAGGTAATTTTGTATAAAAATAATAATTGGTAATCTTAAGAAAATAAAAAAGTAATCTTCTAACATGTCAAAATGCACTGATAGCTGTCAAAATATCTTTACACTGTCAATGCATATGGCTTAATGTAACGACCCAGCCGGTCATTTCATGAGTTACCATTCTGTTTCCCCTATTTCTGCTTCTTATTTCTTTGTTTATCGGTTCTATATGTGATCAGATTGGTTGGCTCGGGTTCGAAAAGGTTTTGAGAAGGTTTGAGATACTTAGTCTCTTTTGAGGAAGCTTAAGTTGGAAAAGTCAATCGGATGTTGACTTATGTGTTAAAGGGCTCGGATGTGAGTTCCGATGGTTCGGATAGCTTCGGGAGGTGATTTGGTACTTAGGAGCTTGATCAGAATGTGTTTTGGAGGTCCGGAGTAGATTTAGGCTTGAATTGGCGAAATTGGAATTTTGGCGTTTTCCGGTTGATAGGTGAGATTTTGATATAGGGGTCGGAATGGAATTCTGAGAGTTGCAGTAGTTCTGTTGTGTCATTTGGGATGTGTGTGCAAAATTTCAGGTCATTTGGGCGTGGTTTGGTAGACTTTTTGATCAAAAGCATAATTTAGAAGATTTTAGAATTCTTAGGCTTGAATCCGTTGCGAATTTGGTCTTTTGATGTTGTTTTGAGCGTTTCGAAGATTGGAACAAGTTTCAATGATGTTATGGGGTATGTTGGCATGTTTGGTTGAGGTCCCGGGAGCCTCGGGTGAGTTTCGGGTGGTCAATAAGACCATTTCAAGTTGTTGGAGATTGCAGAAAACTGCTGTTGAGTGTTGCAGGCAATTGGCCTTCGCGTTCCCGAGTAGGCCCTCCTGTTCGCGAAGGGTTGGGCCATTGATCATCGCATTCGCGAGAAGGGGAGCCGCGTTCGTGAAGGTTGGAGTCAGGAGGCATCACGTTCGTGAGAGATCAGACGCGTTCACGAAGGAGGAAATTTTGATCAACGTCAGTTTGTGCTTCGCGAACGCGAGGCTTTGACCGCGTTCGTGAAGAAGGTTTTTAATGTCTGGGCAGAATGTTTAAATAGCCATTGTCTGCGATTTTGGGGCTAACTTCCACCATTTTTTGGCGATTTTAAAGCTTTTTGAAGAGGATTGAAGAGGGATTCAAGGGGGAACACTTGGAGGTAAGATTCATGGACTTAATACTCGATTATAATGTGAATTTTACATAATTAATCATGGAATTTATGTCTAATATAGAAGAACTAGGGCTTGTGATTGAAGACCTAGAATTTGGGATTTGAGGGGCCATTTATGGTTGGATTTTGATGTTTTTGATATGAATGAACTCGGGGAGTGATAAGGAGTCTATTGATGTAATTTTTATCGGAATCCGAGATGTGGGCCCGGGGGTCGGGTTTGGCCAATTTCGGGATTTGTGTTGTAATTTAATTTCTTTCAAGTGGGCTTTGTTTCCTTAGAATATTTTGAATGTTTTGCACTGATTTTGGTTAGATTTGGAGCATCCGGAGGTCGATTCGAGGGGCAAAAGCATCATGAGCTAGAGATTTGGACCGGATAGAGGTGAGTAATGATTGTAAATGTTGTCCTGAGGGTATGAAACCCCGGATTTCACATTGTTGTTCTATATTAAGGTGACACACACGCTAGATGACGAACGTGGAGTCGTGCACCGTTGGGGATTGTGACTTAGTCCATCCCGAATGACTGTTTTACCGCGTATTTGATTGAAAACTATTTGATATCATCATGTTTTGGGCTGAATGCCATATTTGGGCCTCATGCCAACTATTTGGACCCTTAGGGGATTTTTACTGATATTTTCTCACTGTTTTGACTTTATACTTGTACTCAGTCATACTATATTCTACTATTTTTATAACTCAGCCATGTTTACTTTGCTATAACACATCAAATGATATTTTTAAATGATAATTTGGGCAGAGCATCATGTTTTACTGTTGCCCAAGTGACTTATGAGATTCTGACTGAGTAAGGCCGAAGACTTGTGTTGTGAGGATGCATTGATTTATGATTATGAGGCCGAGGGCCTGAGATTGTACGCCACGAGGTGGCTTGTTGATATGAGGTCGAGAGCCTACTGATAATGCCACGAGATGGCTTGATATTGCGCTTGGACCGTAAGGGGCCCATCCTGAAGTCTGTACACTTCTAGTGAGCGCGGGTACTCATTGTGATATGAGATATAGCCCGAGGGGCTAGTGTTGTTCCATGATATTGCCTAATGGGCGGATTCTGTTGACATTGTGCCCGAGGGGCTGATTTTTATGTGTTTATGTGTTCTAGATGCTCTTCATTTAATTGTTTAAATGTTAAAAATGTTATTTTAAGGAAGCTTCTTCTGAACTAAGTGTTTTTACATGTTTTCACTGTTTCATCGCTTTTACTGTTCTACACTGCTTCTTTATTGCATGTTGATGTGCTTTTACATGATTTCTTATCGCTCAGTCTTCATTTATTATTATTACTCACTAAGTTGGAGTACTCACTTTACTCCCTGCACCCCGTGTGCAGATTCAGACGCTTCAGGTCCTGCTTGCGAGGGTTGAGAGCTTCCAGCAGATTTCGGAGATTCACTAGGTAGCTGCTCGGCGTTCGCAGCCCAGTGCTTCTTCCCCTATCTTATTTTTCCTTGTTTAGTTCTATAATAGACTATGTAGACTTTTTCTGTCTTTATTCGGATAGTAGATGCTCATGAATGGTGACACCCCAATGTCGGGCTATGTCTATTCCGCATATTGTAGTATTCACCTTATTTTGGGATTATTATTATGTTAAAGACTTAATTCATATTAGTTTAATTGCTTAAAGTGAATTGGGAGTGTGTCGGCTGGACTTGTCTTCACGAGAGGCGTCATTACGACCGGGTCTAGGTTTAGGGTAGTGACACTTACGGTCGAAGTATATATATATGTAATATACATTATTTAACTCAAACGTTTTTGTTTTTATAGTACTCCATCTATCTCAATTTATGTGAAAGTTTCGCTTTTTGATATTCAAATTACTTAATTTTGATTGGATATATAATTTTTATTTCCTTTGAAATAACATTTATATATTTAAAAATTATGTATAAAGTACTATAAATCAAAATAATTAATGATTCAAAAATATTTTAAAGACGTATGAAAAATTTACGTTCAAATAACAACTCGTTTGACTCTCGAAATCCAAATACCTTCATATAAAATTGAGACAGAGGGAGTACTTAATATGAATCTCATCTGTTAAAAAGAATTTATTATGAAGGAGATCCCTGCTTTAAATGCTCTTATTTCTTGTGGATTTAAAAAGTTTTTTTCATATAAAAAATGAATTAGAAATAACAAATAATGAGAGTATAATGTCGGCCACTTTGTGACCATTTGCTGGACAACAAGACTCGTGACATTATATATATTTTGTGGAGTCCATATTCTGATATATATCAATACGTAAATCTGGCAATGGCACCTATAGAGTTAGGGGATATTGGAATTGGAAAACTTGAAGAAGAAGAATTGAAACATTCAAAGAGTAGTAGTAATAGTGAAGGTGTGTTCTTGACTTGGAATGATTTGTGGGTTGCTGTCTCCAATAGAAAATTAGGTGGCAGCAAAAACATACTACTACTTGAAGGCCTCAGTGGCTATGCTCGCCCTAGTGAACTCTTGGCCGTCATGGGTCCTTCTGGCTCTGGCAAATCTACTCTTCTCAACGCTTTAGCCGGTAAATATTACTTCATCCGTTTCAACTTATGTAAATATGTTTGACTGGGCACGAAGTTTAAGAAAAAAAAATGAAAACTTTTGAAATTTTATGGTCCTAAACAAGTCCAAATGGGGCTCAGAGTATTTGTATGGTTATAAAAGCTTCTCATTAAGGGTAGAGTTGTAAATTTAAGCTAAATTGTTACCAAATTTAGAAAGGGTTCATTCTTTTTGGAACGGACCAAAAAGGAAATATGTTCACATAAACTGGAACAGAGGGAGTATTACATTCAGACCTCTTTATTACATCTTGGTTTGTTCTATATATACTTGTTGAGTTGTCCTACACCGGTGGGACTTGAGGTCCTTGGTCTCATTATGTGATCTTGGACAATTCTCACCACATAAGCTAGTTTTTGAGGTTGAGATAGGACCAAAGTCTCATTTATTATTGTATCAAAGATAGGCTCATACCAATTATTGTTACCGACGTTGGGCCCCTATTTATAGAGTTAGGCCCAAGGTCCACTTATTTCTGGATGTTATGCGAATTGATGTTACAGTATGAAATTTGGTTCCAGATGTATTATATTATATATCTTAGCTAATGAATTGAGCATTAATATCATTTTGCATGGGGCCAAAAACAACATAGATAAATATAATACAGAGAAAATGATACTTTATAGCCAATCTCAAAATAATAGCTGAAAAATATATATATTTATATATATATATATATATATATATATATATATATATATATATATATATATATATATATATATGTATGACATATACAACGACAACAACAACAACAACAACGACCCAGTATAATCCCACAAGTGAGGTCTGGGGAGGGTAATATGTACGCAGACCTTACCCCTACCCCGAAGGGTGAGAGGCTGTTTCCAGGAGACCCTCGGCTCAAAAAAGCAATAGGAGATGATATATTAGTACCATAAAAATGCGTAATAAAAATAACAACAATATATAAGAGATATGAAATATGAAATACAGAATACGAAATACGAAATACGAAATAGATGGCTGGTATAGTACAACTAGAAGGTAAAGCCCTGCATCAATAGACGACCAATGACATTCCTAGTCTAACTCCTAACTGGATAGTCTCCCTCTATTGTGCTGTAGAAATATTCACACTCTCCCCTAACCTACAACCTTAATGCTCGACCTCCATAATTCCCTATCAAGGGCCATGTCCTCAGTAATCCTAAGTCGCGCCATGTCCTGTCTGATCACCTCTCCCCAATACTTCTTAGGTCTTCCTCTACCTCTCCGCGTGCCCACTACAGCCAGTCGCTCACACCTCCTCACCGGTGCATCAGTGCTCCTCCTCTGAATGTGCCCGAACCATCTGAGTCTTACTTCCCGCATCTTGTCCTCCATGGGGGCCACACCCACCTTCTCTCGAATATCTTCATTCCTAATCTTATCCATCCTTGTATGCCCGCACATCCACCTCAACATCCTCATCTCTGCTACTTTCATCTTCTGGATGTGTGAGTTCTTTACCGGCCAACATTCAGTTCCATACAACATGACATGCCTAACCACTGCTCTATAAAACTTACCTTTTAGTAACAGTGGCACTTTCTTGTCACACAAGACTCCCGACACTAACCTCCACTTCATCCACCCCACCCCTATACGGTATGTGACATCCTCGTCAATCTCCCCGATCCCCTGAATAACCGATCCAAGGTACTTGAAACTACCTCTCTTGGGAATGACTTGAGAGTCAAGCCTCACTTCAACTCCCGCTTCCGTCGGCTCAACTCCAAATTTGCACTCGAGGTATTCCGTCTTCGTCCTACTCAACTTGAAACCTTTAGACTCAAGAGCATGTCTCCAAATCTCTAGCCTCTCGTTGACGCCGCCTCTTGTCTCGTCAATTAGAATAATGTCATCAGCAAATAGCATGCACCATGGAACCTCCCCTTGAATATGATGAGTCAGTGCATCCATCACCAGGGCAAATAGGAATGGGCTGAGCGCAGACCCTTGGTGCAACCCCGTAATAACTGGAAAGTGTTCAAAGTCGCCTCCTGTATATGTATGAATAAATTTTATACACTTTTTCGGCTACCAAATATAAACAGTTTGTGGCACGGGCTAAAAGAGATAATGCCCCAATAATATATTCCCAAGTCGGCCTGGATTGTAAATGATGTTATACGTTCCTTTGGACATACATACATATATATATATATATATATATATATATATATATATATATATATATATATATATATATATATATATATATATATATATATATCAGAAATAACTTCTCTACCTTCACAAGGTAGAGGTAAAGTATTGGGTACATATTACCCTCTCCAAACTCCACTGGTGAGATTGCTCTGGTCTTTTTTGTTGTTGTCTTTAGAAAAAGAAAGAGGGGAGGGCGAGGATATTATATTAAATTGTTCATCTAGCTAGTCTCTTTTCGAAATATTTATGACTGATTACCAGATGACTACCTCTTAGGGCGATTGGATTTCAGCACGAGGCAGAGCGGTGATATTCTGATCAATGGTAACAAACAAAAACTTTCTAATGGAACATTTGTAAGATAACTAGCCTTCAGCTAAATAATTAATACTATCATTATTTAAGTTTTCTTTCTATTAATTAACGTCTCCTTAATCAATCGTTCCCTTGTGATGATTGTTAAGATTAGAATTCATCGTAATTTTTCCTATAAAACCAGGCTTACGTAACTCAAGATGAAACGTTGATAGCAACACTAACGGTTAAAGAAGTAGTGTACTACTCAGCACAACTTCAACTGCCAGATTCTATGACAAAAGCAGAGAAGAAAAGAATAGCAGAGAAGAGTATAAAGGAGATGGGGTTACAAGATGCGACGAACACAAGAATTGGAGGAATTAGTGGAGGAGAAAAGAAGAGATTAAGCATTTGCATGGAGATTCTAACGCGACCAAAACTTCTTTTCCTTGACGAACCAACCAGTGGCCTTGACAGTGCTGCATCTTATTATGTGATGAGTAGAATTTCACGTCAAAGATTTGGAAAAACCATTATTTCATCCATACATCAACCTAGTGCTGAAGTTTTTAACCTCTTTCAAAACTTGTGCCTTTTGTCCTAAGGAAAATGGTATATTTTGGTCCAGCTAGTGCAGCAATTGAGGTAAAATGCAAGCACACACACTCTCTCTATATATATACACGCACACACACCCTATGTCTCTTATTCCTAGGAGATCTTCCTCCACTAGCGGATTTTTTTCGGAAAACTCTATTTATTTTGGTGTGAATTGACAGGCATACTTATATTTCTTGATTTTAATAGGGCTCCTTACAATCATAGTTTCTATCTACTATTATCTACAAATTATAAAGTTATTAATAACCGGATGAAACCAAGAAATAACCTCTCACGTGCAAAATTATAGATCTCCTGTCATGACCCTAAACCCGGACCCGATCGTGATGACGCCTCTCGTGAAGACAAGGCCAGTCGACACTTTCCCATTTCAGTTTTAAGCAATTAAACAATATGAATTAAGTCTAAAAAGTAATAAATAATCCAAAAGTAAGCAGTGACAATATAGAATAATTTGCGGAATTAAACCCAACACAGCCCGATACCGGGGTGTCACTAGTCATGAGCATCTATCAGTACACTACAAGTCTGAAATGCCTACCAAGCTATTACAAAATAACTGAAAAGAGATAGAAATGAGATAAAGGGGGAGAAACACGGGACTGCGGACGCCAAACAGCTACCTCGTGAACTCTGAAGTCTGCCGGGAGCTCTCAACTCGCGCTAGCAGGATCGACAACGCCTGAATCTGCACACGGGGTGCAGGGAGTAAAGTGAGTACTCCAACTCAGTGAGTAATAATCATAAATAAAGATTGAAAGCAAGAAAACACGTAAGGCACAATACATGCTATAATGAAGCAGTAAAAGCCAGTACAATAGTGAATCAGTAAAGATATGTAAAAATCATTTTAGTCTAGTTTAAACTTCATAAAAGGCCTTTTTTTACAATTAAGCAAGTATATGACAGACAATAAGAAAGATAAACACATAAAGGTTCGCCCTTCGGGCACAATGTCAACAAATCTGCCCCTCGGGCAATATCTCAGCACAATACCAGCCCCTCGGGCTATATCTCATATCACAATGGGTACCCGCGCTCACTAGGGGTGTGCAGACTCCTAAAGGGGCCCATACGACCCAAGTGCAATATCAAGTCATCTCGTGGCATCGTCATTAGGCCCTCAGCCTCACATCAACAAGCCATCTCGTGGCGTACATATCTCAGGCCCTCGGCCTCATAATCATTATCACTGTTTCCTCACAACATAGGCCCTCGGCCTTACTCAGTCAAAATTCTCACAAGCCACTCGGGCAATAGTATAACATGATTCTAAGCCCAAAATATCATTTAAAAGATCATTTAAGTGTTAAAACAAAGTAAACATGGCTGAGTTATGAAATAAGTGAAATATAGCATGACTGAGTTCAAGTATAAAGTCAAAACAGTGAGAAAATATCAATAAAAATCCCCTAAGGGTTCAGATAGTTAGCACAACGCCCAAATATGGTGTTCGGCCCAAAACATGATGATAGAAAATAGATTTCAGTCAAATATGCGATAAAATAGTCATTCGGGACGGACTAAGTCACAATCCTCAACAGTGCACAACCCCATTGTCGTCATCAAGTGTGTGCGTCACCTCAATATAGCACAACGATGAGTAATCCAGGGTTTCATACCCTCAGGACATCAATTACAATCATTACTCACCTCAATCCGGTCCAAACTCTAGCCCGCGACGCCTTTGCCCCTAAAATCGGCCTCCATTCGCGTCGAATCTATCCAAAATTAGAATCACAATGTCAAAATATGCTAAGGGAACGAATCCCAAGCGAAAATAATCAATTTACAACTTAAATCCCGAAATTACCAAAACCCGACCTCCGGACCCACGTCTCGAATTTCGGTAAAAATCACATTAATGGATTCCTTATCACTCCCCGAGTTCATTTATACCAAAAGCATCAAAATCCATCCACAAACAACCTCTCAAATCCCAAATTCTAGGTCTCCAATTTCATGCCCTAGTTCTTCAATTTTAGGCTTAAATTCCATGATTAATTAGGTAGATTTCACATTAGAATTAAGTTTTAAGTCCATGAATCTTACCTCCATGTGATTCCCTTTGAATCTCTCTTCAAAAAACTCAAAAAATGCTCAACAATGGTGAAAATAAACCCCAAAATTGCGGACAAGATGACTATTTAAACATTCTGTCCAGGTATGAAATCCTTCTTCGCGAACGCGGTCAACACCTCGCGTTCACGAAGCACAAACCAACTTTGACAAAAAAATTCCTCTTTGCGATCGCAACCTTCCCCTCGCTAATGCAAAGCTTTCCTCAGACCACTCTTCGCGATCGTGTTACCTCTCTAGCGAACGCGATGAATAAAATACCCTGAAGCTCAGCTGCCCAATTCTTCTACGCGAACGCGGTCCCCTTCATGCGTACGCGATGACCAAACACTCAGTCCCTTCGCGAACGCGGAGCTTTCCTCGCAAATGTGAGGCTTAAATCCCAGCCTTCACCAACTGACCCTTCGCGAACGCGAGGACCCACTCGCAAACACGAAGGTCAGAATCCTATACAACACACAACAGTTTTCTGCAATTCCAAACATCATGAAATGGTCCGATTGACCACCCGAGTCCCCCGGGAGCTCAACCAAACATGCCAACATATCCCATAACCTCATTCAAACTTGTTCCAAACTTCAGAACGCTCAAAACAACTTCAAAACACCAAACTCGCATCGGATTCAAGCCTAAGAATTCCAAAACCATCTAAATTACACTCTTGATAAAAAACCCAACCAAACCACGTCCGAATGACCTTAAATTTTTCACACACATCCCAAATGACACCACGAAACTACTGCAACTCTCGGAATTCCATTCCGACCCCTATATCAAAATCTCAACTATCAATTGGAAATTCCCAAAAATCCAATTTCGCCAATTCAAGCATAAATCTACTCCGGACCTCCAAAACTCATTCTGATGACGCTCCTAAGTCCCAAATCACCTCCCAAAGTTATCCGAACCATCGGAACTCACATCCGAGCCCTCTAACACATAAGTCAACATCCGGTTAACTTTTTCAACTTAAGCTTCCTCAAAAGAGACTAAGTGTCTCAAACCTTACCAAATCCTTTCCGAACCCGAGCCAACCAACCCGATCACATATAGAACTGATAGACAAAGCAATAAGAAGAAGAAATGGGGAAACAGAGCGGTAACTCATGAGACGATTGGCCCGATTGTCACATCCTCCCCAACTTAAACAAACGTTCATCCTTGAACGAGTCAAGAAACATACCTGAAGCCTCAAACAGGTGAGAATATCTGCTCCGCATCTCCCGCTCGATCTCCCAGGTAGGCTCCTCCACAGGCTGACCTCTCTACTGTACTTTCACTGAAGCTATATCCTTTGACCTCAACTTTCGAACCCGACTACCCAAAATAGCTACTAGCTCCACATCATAGGTCAAATCATCATCCAACTGAACCATGCTGAAATCCAGAACATGAGACGGATCCCCAATATACTTCCGGAGCATAGAAACATGAAATACCGGATGCACACTCGACAAGTTGGGTGGCAAAGCAAGCTCATAAGACACCTCCCCAATCTTCCGAAGCACCTCAAAAGGCCCAATGAACCGAGGACTCAATTTACCTTTCTTCCCAAATCTCATGACACCCTTCATGGGCAAAACCTTCAACAGTACCTTTTCACCAACCATGTAGGTCACATCCCGAACCTTCCCATCAACATAACTCTTCTGCCTCGACTGCGCTGTACGAAGCCTCTCCTGAATCACCTTCACCTTTTCTAAAGCATCCTGCACCAAGTCTGTCCCTAATAGACTAGCCTCACCCGGCTTAACCCAACCAACTGGAGATCTACACCGCCTACCATACAAAGCCTCATATAGAGCCATCTGAATACTCGACTGGTAGCTGTTATTATAAGCAAAGTCTGCAAGCGGTAGAAACCGATCCCATGAACCTCCGAAGTTAATGGCACAAGCACGCAACATGTCCTCCAATATCTGAATAGTGCACTCGGACTGCCCGTCCGTCTGAGGGTAAAAAGCTGTGCTCAACTCAACCAAAGTACCCAACTCTCGCTGCACAGACCTCCAAAACTGTGAAGTAAACTGAGTGCCCCTATCTGAAATAATGGAAACTAGGACACCATGCAAATGAACAACCTCCCGGATATAGATCTCTGCCAACCGCTCTGAAGAATAGGTGGTACATACAGGAATGAAGTGCGTGGACTTGGTCAGCCGATCCACAATCACCCAAATAGCATCGAACTTCTTCAAGGTCCGTGGGAGTCCAACTACAAAGTCCATAGTGATCCTCTCCCACTTTCATTCTGGAATATCCATCTACTGAAGCAAGCCACCCGGTCTCTGATGCTCATATTTCACCTGCTGATAATTGAGACACTGAGCTACAAATCCTGCAATGTCTTTCTTCATCCTCCTCCACTAATAATGCTACCTCAAATCCTGATACATCTTCGCGGTACCCGGATGAATGGAATACCGCGAACTATAGGCCTCCTCCAGAATCAACTCCCAAAGCCCATCTACATTAGGCACACAAATCCGGCCCTGCATCCTCAACACCCCATCATCACCAATGGTCACATCTCTGGCATCATCATGCTGAACTTTGTCCTTAAGGACAAGCAAATGCGGATCATCATACTGGCCCTCTCTGATGCGATCATAGAAGGAAGACCGAGAAACCACACAAGACAATACCCGACTGGGCTCCGAAATATCCAACCTCACGAACCGATTAGACAGGGCCTAGACATCAACTGCAAGAGGTCTCTCCCCAGCTGGAATATATGCCAAACTCCCCATACTCACCGCCTTTCGGCTCAAAGCATCGGCGACTACATTGGCCTTTCCAAGATAGTACAATATAGTTATATCATAATCCTTTAGCAACTCCAACTATCTCCGCTACCTCAAATTAAGATCCTTCTGCTTGAACAAGCACTGGAGACTGCGATGATCAGTAAACACCTCACAAGACACACCATATAAGTAATGCCTCCAAATTTTTAGTGCGTGAACTATGGCAGCCAACTCCAAATCATGAATGGGGTAGTTCTTCTCATGGGGCTTCAACTGACAAGAAACATAAGTAATAACTCTACCCTCATGCATTAGAACACAACCAATACCAACTCTCGAAGCATCACAATACACAGTATATGAACCTGAAGCTGATGAAAAAACTAACACTGGAGTTGTGGTCAAGGATGTCTTGAACTTCTGAAAGCTCTCCTCACACTCATCTGACCATATAAATGACGCACCCTTCTGAGTCAACTTGGTCAAGGGCGATGCGATGGATGAAAATCCATGAACAAACCAGCGATAATAGCCTGCTAGACCAAGAAAGCTGCGAATCTTTGTGGCTGAGGATGGTCTAGGCCAACTCTGAACTGCCTCTATCTTCTTCGGATCAACCTGAATACCCTCGCTGGACACCACATGCCCCAAGAAAGCCACTGAATTGAGCCAAAACTCACACTTGGGGAATTTTGCATAAAGCTTCTCCTCTCTCAATATCTGCAACACAACTCTCAAATGCTCCGTGTGCTCCTCCTGACTACGCGAATACACAAGAATATCATCAATGAAGACTACGACAAACGAGTCAAGATAAGGCTAGAACACGCTGTTCATCAAATGCATGAATGCTACTGGGCATTGGTCAGCCCAAAAGACATCACCAAGAACTCATAATGAGCATATCGGGTATTGAAAGCCATCTTAAGAATATCCGAGTCCCTGATCTTCAACTAGTGATAACCCGAATAGAGATCAATCTTGGAGAACACTCTCGCTCCCTGAAGCTGGTCGAATAAATCATCAATGCGAGGCAAATGATACTTGTTCTTAACTGTTACTTTGTTCAATTGCCTATAATCAATACACATCCTCATAGTGTCATCCTTCTTTTTCACAAATAGAATCGACGTACCCCAATGTGACACACTAGGCCGAATGAACCCCTCATCAAGGAGTTCCTGAAGCTGCTCCTTTAACTCCTTCAACTCTGCTGGTGCCATACGATACAACGGGATAGAAATGGGCTGAGTGCCCGGCACCAGGTCAGTATCAAAATCAATATCCATGTCCGGTGGCATGCCCGACAGATCTACAGGAAACACATTGGGAAAACCCCTCACAACTGGAACAGAATCAATACTGGGAGTCTCTGCACCGACATCCCTCACAAAGGCTAGATATGAAAGACAACTCTTCCCAATCATATGCTGGGCCTTCAAGAATGAGATCACTCTACTGGGAATATAATCAGTCATGCCTCACCACTCAATCCGTGGCACACCCGATATAGCCAATATCACTATCTTGGCATGATAGTCCAGAATAGCACGACATGAAGATAGCCAATCCATGCCCAAAATGACATCGAAATCCACCATACACAATAATAAAAGATCCACTTCGGTCTCTAGACCCCAAATAGTCACCATACACGACCAGTACACACGGTCTACAATAACAGTATCGCCCACCGAAGTAGATACATGAACAGGTGAAGCAAAAGACTCACGGGGCATACCCAAATAACGAGCAAAGTATGATGACACATAAGAAAAGGTAGAACCAGGATCAAATAACACAAAAGCATCTCTGTGGCATATTGAAACAATACCTGTAATAACAGCATCTGAAGCAATAATATCGGGTCTAGCTGGAAGTGCATAGAAACGGGCCTGACCGCCACTTGATCAAACTCTCCCTCTAGGACGGCCTCTAGCTGACTGACCTCCACCCCTAGCTAGCTGGGTGAGTGATGATGAAGTAACTTGCGCTGAAGCCGATGGCTGACCCCTCTTCTGAGATGAACTCGCAGGACGACGAGGGCACTGCCTCCACATATGACCCATCTCACCACACTCATAACAACTCCCAGGTGTTGGAGAAGGGGACTGAAGGGAACCCCTCGCACCGGAGTGACTAGAAGATGCACCTGTCATAGAAGAGCCCTGGACTGATGGAGTACGGGACGAACTCTGAGCTGGAAGGGCACTAAGTGATGACTGGCTCTGATAAGAACTGTGAGAACCATGACCCGATGACACCCCAAAATAACCTGGGTGAGCTGGCTGAGCATGCTTGAATAGACGACCTCTGCTGTGCTGAAACTGACCTCTCGAAGGAGCACCACTATAACTGCCAAATCCTCGAGGCCTCTTGGCCTCCCTCTTCTCTCGCTCCTCGCGACGAACAGACTCAATCTCATGGGCAATATCCACATCCTCCTCGAAAGTAGTACCAACACCCTCTCCCTGGTCATGAGAATACGAAGCTGATAAGTGAGGCCATCAACAAACCTCATAATCCTCTCTCTATTTGTCGGAACCAACCAAATAGCATGACGAGCTAACTCGGAGAACCTCATCTCATACTGCGTCACAGTCATCTCTCCCTGAAGCAACCACACAAACTGCCTGCGCAGCTCCTCTCTGCGAGACTGCGGCACATACTTCTCCAGAAAGATAACGGAGAACTGTTGTCAGGTAAGGGGTGCTGCACCAATAGGCCTACGCCTCTCAAAAGCCTCCCACCAAGTGAAGGCAGCTCCAGAAAACTGATAAGTAGTGAAAGCGACCCCACTAGTCTCCATATTACCCGCTGTATAAAGCATCCTCTAACACTTATCCAAGAAATCCTGGGCATCATCGCCCTCAACACCACTGAAGGTTGGAGGCTGAAGTCTACCAAACCTATCCAACATATGCTGCTCGTCCTCTGGCATGGCAAGAACTACATATTCCTGAGCAGCTTTAACCGGCTGGGCTGGATGTGCCCCCGACGTCTGAAGTACCTACACGACCAGTCAAGTGTGCGAGCAGCGGGAATCTGATTGTCTCCCCCAGCCTGAGAAGTAGCTGCGGCTGTAGTAGCAAAGACTGCCTAAGCTAGGCTAGTGCAAATTGATAGAATCTGAGCCAAGGACTCCTGAAGACTCGGAATCACAATGGGCACATCTGGTGCCTGAGCTGGTGCGGCTGAAACGTCTATAACTAGGACCTGATCCTGAACTAGGGCGGCTGGTGGATCTGCAGGTGCAGCTCTAGCTGCTGTGCGGGCCACACCCCTACCCTACCGCGACCACGACCACATCCTCGGCCTCTAGTGGCCACAATTGGTGGTACTGGTGATCGTCCATCCTAGCCGGTAGCGCGTGTCCTCACCATCTATGAGAGAATAGAATGACAGAAGTTTAGTACTCGGATCAATAAATTCGCACGACAAGAATTTCAAGAATATGAAGTTTTTCCTAAAGGTCTCCAGCCTCTCGAGGATAAATACAGACGTCTTCGTACCGATACGCAAGACTCTACTAAACCTGCTAATGACTCGTGAGACCTATGTAACCTAGGCTCTGATACCAACTTGTCACGACCCTAAACCCGGACCCGGTCGTGAGGGCGCCTCTCGTCAAGACAAGGCCATCCGACACTTTCCTATTTCAGTTTTAAGCAATTAAACAATAAGAATTAAGTCTAAAAAGTAATAAATAATCCAAAAGTAAGCAGTGACAATACAGAACAATTTGCATAATACAACCCAACACAGCCTGTAACCGGGATGTCACTAGTCATGAGCATCTATCAGTACACTACAAGTCTAAAATGCCTACCAAACTATTACAGAATAACTGAAAAGAGATAGAAATGAGATAAGGGGTGAGAAACACAGGACTACGGACGCCAAGCAACTACCTTGTGAACTTCGAAGTCTGCCGGGAGCTCTCAACTCGCGCTAGCAGGATCAGCAATGCTTGAATCTGCACACAGGATGTAGGGAGTAAAGTGAGTACTCCAACTCTAGGAGTAATAATCAAAAATAAAGTCTTAAAGCAAGAAAATACGTAAGGCACAATACATGCTATAATGAAGTAGTAAAAGGCAGTACAACAGTGAATCAGTAAAGATATGTAAAAATCATTTTAGTCCAGTTTAAACTTCATAAAAGGCCTTTTTTAATAATTAAGTAGGTATATGACAGGCAATAAGAAAGATAAACACATAAAGGTTCGCCCCTCGGGCACAATATCAACAAATCCACCCCTCGGGCAATATCTTAGAACAATACCAGCCCCTCGGGCTATATCTCACATCACAATGGGTACCCGCGCTCATTAGGGGTGTGCAGACTCCTGGAGGCTCCCCTTACGTCCCAAGCGCAATATCAAGCCATCTCGTGGCAACATCACTAGGCCCTCGGTCTCATATCAACAAGCCATCTCGTGGCATACTTATCTCAGGCCTTCGGCCTCATAATCATGATCAGTGTTTCCTCACAACATAGGCCCTCGGCCTTACTCAGTCAAAATCCTCACAAGCCACTTGGGCAATAGTATAACATGATTCTCAGCCCAAAACAATGGAATATAGCATGACTGAGTCCATGTATAAAGTCAAAACAGTAAGGAAATATCAATAAAAATCAACTAAGGGTTCAAATAGTTGGCACAAGGCTCAAATATGATGTTCAACCCAAAACATGATGATAACAAAAAGATTTCTGTTAAATACATGGTAAAATAGTCATTCGGGACAGACTAAGTCACAATCCCCAACAGTGCACGATCCCACGCTCGTCATCAAGCGTGTGCGTCACCTCAATATAGCTCAACGATGTGCAATCCGGGGTTTCATACCCTCAGGACATCATTTACAATCATTAATTACCTCAGTCCAGTCTAAACTCTAGCCCGCGACGCCTTTGCCCCTCGAATCGGCCTCCACTCACGTCGAATTTATCCAAAATCAGAACCACAACGTCAAAATATGCTAAGGGAACGAAGCCTAAGCGAAAATAATCAATTTACAACTTAAATCCCGAAATTACCAAAACCTGAACCCCGGGCCACGTCTTAGATTCCGGTAAAAATCACATCAATGGATTTCTTATCACTCCCCGAGTTCATTCATACCAAAAGCGTCAAAATCCATTCACAAACGACCCCTCAAATCCCAAATTCTAGGTCTCCAATTTCAAGCCCTAGTTCTTCAATTTTATGCTTAAATTGCATGATTAATTAGGTAGATTTCATATTAGAATCAAGTTTTAAGTCCATGAATCTTACCTCACTCTTCCATTGTTCAAAAAACTCCAAAAACGCTCAACAGTGGTGAAAATAAACCCCAAAATCGCGGACAAGACGACTATTTAAACATTCTGTCCAGGTCTGAAATCCTTCTTCGCGAACGCGGTCAATGCCTCGCGTTCACGAAGCACAAACCAACTTTGACCAAAAATTTCCTCTTTGCGATCACGACCTTCCCCTAGCTAATGCAATGCTTTCCTCAGACCACTCTTCGCGATCGTGTTACCTCTCTCGCGAACGTGATGAATAAAATACCCTGAAGCTCAGCTGTCTAATTCCTCTACGCGAGCGCGGTCCCCTTCACGCGTACGCGATGACCAAACACTCAGCCCCTTTGCGAACGCGGAGCTTTCCTCGCAAACGCGAGGCTTAAATCCCAGCCTTCACCAACTGACCCTTCGCGAACGCGAGGACCCACTCGCGAACACAAAGGTCAGAATCCTATGCAACACACAACAGTTTTCTGCAATTCCAAACATCATGAAATGGTCCGATTGACCACCCGAGTCCCCCGAGACCTCAACCAAACATGCCAACATATCCCATAACCTCATTCAAACCTTTTCCAACCTTCGGAATGCTCAAAACAACAGCAAAACACCAAATTCGCATCGGATTCAAGCCTAAGAATTCCAAAATCTTATAAATTACACTTTTGATAAAAACCGAACCAAACCACGTCCGAATGACCTGAAAATTTGCACACACATCCCAAATGACACCAAAGAACTACTGAAGCTCTCGGAATTCCATTTCGACCCCTATATAAAAATCTCACCTATCAACCGGAAATCGCCAAAAATCCAATTTCGCCAATTCAAGCCTTAATCTACTCCGGACCTCCAAAACTCATTTCGATCAAGCTCCTAAGTCCCAAATCACCTCCCGAAGCTATCCGAACCATCGGAACTCACATCCGAGCCCTCTAACATATAAGTCAACATCCGGTTGACGTTTTGTACTTATGCTTCCTCAAAAGAGACTAAATATCTCAAACCTTACCAAATCCTTTCCGAACCCGAGCCAACCAACCCGATCATATATAGAACCGATAGACAAAGCAATAAGAAGCAGAAATGGGAAAAACAGAGCGGTAACTCATGAGACGACTGGCCAGGTCATCACATCTCCTTTAAGATCAAATAATTCCATCTAATTGAGTATAATTATATGTGTGATAGCATTTATAATCAGGGGCGAACCTATGCTATACTGAGAGGGGTCACGACACCCGTAAATTTTAGAAAACATTTCATGTATACATGTATATGTTCTTAAAAACTAGTAATATATTAGTAGTGGACACTCTATATACAAAGTAGATTTTAGTTCAATCTAAAGTGCACCCGTGACCTTTAAATCCCGAGTTCGCCTTTGTCTACAACACTAAGAATATCAATGAACCCGATTATTGCATGATAGCCTTTTTTAGCTTCTAGGGTCTATTTCTTAGTTCAAGATCCATTTTACTAACTGAATCAAAGAATTAGTAGATCTGTCCCTATATATATATATATATATTGATTGAGTCAAGATTGTTCAGCTTTTAATCTCTCTTTTTATTTTCTTTTATGATAGTTTTTTTGCATCAAATGGTATTCCTTGCCCGCCTCTTCAAAATCCGCCGGACCATTTTCTTAAAACAATAAACAAAGACTTTGATGAGGTAAGTCAAATGTATACGCTTCCCTTTTCTAAGAGAGAGGCCAACGTTTGCTTTTTATTGATTGTCTTGCCTTCTGTTCATAAATAATTATAGGATATTGAACAAGTCTCAACTGGAAGAAAACCTACCGAAGAAGTGGTAGATCTTCTCATAAATTCATTTAAGAGCCATAAAGTTCAGAATCATGTCGTAGAAATATGTCAACGGGTAAGGAAAAAAAACCCTGAAGGGTTGTTTGTTTGGAATGAGAAGAAACTCTATAACATTCATTAGTATATTATTTTCAGGGTGGTGAAGTATTGGAAAAAAGAAGCCATGCCAATTTCACTACACAATGCCTAGTGTTGACAAGGAGATCAGCTGTGAACATGTTTCGCGATCTTGGCTACTATTGGATGTGATTAGCTACTTATACCGCCCTTGCTTTAGGTATTGGCTCCATCTACTATGACGTTGACACGAGCTATCGTTCAATCGAGGTACATACAATATGATCAGGATATAGAATCTTCTGACGAAATTTTAGAAATTTCTTAGTTAATTCTCAAAGTATGTCAGTAAAATAAACTTCTTAATTGTCACATAGTTTTATGAATCGTAACTAGGCTTTAAATATTGATTTTTAGGAAAGAGCTTTTATGGCGGCTTTCATTGTTTCATTTATGACATTTATGGTAATTGGTGGATTCCCATCATTTGTGGAGGACATGAAGGTATATATCTTTTTTTTCATTACGTTTTATGTACATGACTAATTAATTTAATAACTTCGAGAAAAATTGCAGGTATTTCAACGAGAAAATTTGAATGGGCATTATGGATGTTTTGCTTTTGTAATAAGCAACACACTTTCTTCTATATATACCATACTTGCTATTAAATTCATTGGTTCCAGGTGCCATTGCCTATTTTATTACTGGATTTCAAAGTGGATTTGGCCATTTTAGCTACTTTACTCTATCCTCTTCACTTGTATGATGATAGTCGAAACCCTAATGATGAACGTTGCAGCAATCGTACCTAATTTCCTCACTGGCATTGTATTAGGTGCAACAATAGAAGGATTGATGATTTTAACAGGTGGTTTTTTTCAATTACCTGATAAATTGCCTAAACCTATTTGGAAGTACCCATTATACTACATTTCCTTTCAAAAGTATGCTTATCAAGGTATGTTTAAGAATGAATTTGAAGGGTTAAACTTTACGGATTATCTGAATGAAAATAATCAGACAATGAGTGGAGAAGATGTCTTAAGAGATAGATGGCAAGTAGAAATAACATACTCAAAATGGATAGACCTTGCCATTTTGGTAGGAACGTTAATTTTGTGTCGTCTGATGTTCTTTCTGATTATCAAGACAAAGGAAAAGGTCATGCATGTAGTGAAAAGATCCATATCAGATCTATCAAACCAAAATAGACAAATCATGACCAAGTCCGTAGCTGCCTCACCTTTCCATGGACTCACTTCATCTAGTGAAATTCCTACCAACAAAGTATAAGATGTAATTCGCTCAGTTCCTTGCGATTTAATGATTTGACCATTTCTCAATTTGTGCATGTTTAGAGGTGGATCTAGGATTTGAAGGTAGCGGGTGCCATAATTTTCTTTAATGTATACCTTGTAATAACTAATATAGAGTTTGTTCGGAACGTTTATTTGGTTCATTTTTTTCCATTTATTCGGGAAATTTAATATGCTTTTTAATTATGAAAATTACATCTCTTTCCCAAATGCTGTTTGTGGGATTTTATTGGATATGTTGTTGTTGTGTGAAAATTACGTCTTAGACATTAAGAAACAAATCTAATTAGAATTTTAAAAAAGGAATCACGGCTTTATTATTATTAATAATACAAGTAAAATTAATATTTTTACTAGGGAACTACATCTTTTTTTTTTGTATGCTAAAAATAAATTTGTATAAATAAAATAACATCTTCAATAAGGGCATTCCACCAACCAGAATAAGAAAAATAAAAATTATATCTTCAATAGATAAGTTATACACAAGAGAACAAGCCATTAGCATCGAAATTTAACGTTGGACTACAGTTCCCTAGCTAATATACGCCTTTAGCTAGGGATCTAGCTAGAGAAGTCCTATTTTCTTGCAAATTTTTTCGATTAAAAATTTAATCACAATATAGCTAAGAATTAGCTAAGAACTATTCCTTGCTAAATGATAGCTACAGATTTTTCCTAGCCAAATTTATAACTAAATAATATATTTTGAACACGGTAACTCAATGTATCGTAGTAGAATCAAAACATAAACCTACAATGTTCAAATTGGGGCCATGGAGGGGTAGGCAGGTGTCACGATCGGAAATTTTCACCTTTTGGACCGTGATGACGCCTATCATTTCACTTGCTAAGCAAACCAATGTTAGAGGATTTTTAAGCCAATTTTATAAATTTCAATAAACAAAATCAATTAAGCCGAAATAAAACTAAAACCGAATGTAGAATAACGTAAAAGCCAATAATATTTGATGCAACTCAGATCTAGAGTCATAATTCACGAGCTTCTAGAATTTCTACAAACAGGTTTTAATATAAATACAACTGTCTTGAACTAAAAGAACAATAAAATACGGGAAGTGGAAGGGGACTTCAAAGTCTGCGGACGCCAGCAGATCTACCTCGAGTCTCCAAAAACAACTCCAAGCTGAAACGCCTCACGGACAGCTGGGACCCATACTAAAATCTGCACAAGAAGTGCAGAGTGTAGTATGAGTACAACCAACCACATGTACTTCGTAAGTGTCGAGCCTAACCTCAACCATATAGTGACGAGGCTATGACAAGAGATCACGTATGTAGACATGTGATTTTTGACCCCCCCCCCCAAGATTTTACACATTTTTAGCGTAAAATATTTAGTTTAGGTTTAATATCGTTATTTTAAATAATTTTGACTCTTTTACTTTATTTTATCGCAAAAAATAAAAATTACAAAAAATAAATATTTTCATCTTTAAGTTAAAGTCAATTAGTATATTTATATTTATAGTATTATCACATTTGAAAATACAAAAAAAATTAGTTTCACTCGTAGTATTTAGTTTTATATTAGTTTATTTTAATTTAGAGTGATTTTTACATTTTTATAGATACATTGTATTATTTGGTCTTTTTAGCCTAAGTTCAAACCCAAAGGACATGGTCCAACCCAATTACCCTTAGCCCATTCTTCCCAGCCCATTAGCCCATTTAAGTGCAATATTTAATCCCAGCCATCTACTTACTCCTAATCCACTAGCCATCATCCCTTCCCACCTCCATATAAAATACCCAATTATAGAAACCCTACCCCAAGTTTTTCAATTCCAAGGACTAGACCCCAAAAAGAAAATACAGAGCCACGGTGCAAGAACCCCTCCTTCCCTTTTCTTGCTTATCCGTTCATCATCTTCAACGGAACGAAACCTCCCCCATCCCAAGAACAAAGGCGGCATTTTCTGGTTTTCTTTTTCCTTATTCTTGGCAAAGACCACCAGATTTTGAGTTCAAAAATCTGAATCTTGGATCTAAAAAAAAATTTGTTCATCTTCATTTCGAATTTTAGCTAAAAAAATGGATTTCTCTTGAAATGTTGGAATTGGGTTCGAATATGACGAAGGTGTAGGCTGTTCGAAGTTGGTTCGTATGTCCGTCCGAGTTTTCTGTTAAATTTAAGTTTCGGCTATTTGAGATCTGGGATTAGTTGTAATCCGGCACTGCTGTTTATTGCTGAATTTCTGTTGAGTTTCGGTCGAGTTCGTCTCGGTTTTTGGTCACCTTATTCCAGTTTTCTTGTCCCACCAGGTATTCATTCATGAATTCAAGTTTACTTTGACATAATATGAACTTGTTTTCTGTTTTCTCCATAAAATCTCGATTCACTGTTATCTCTACATAATTGACCCTTTTTTGGGAGTAATGTGTCTATTAGAAGGTTTAAATCTGTTGTAACTTATAGCGACTGTCGTAAATTCTGACGGGAAATCACGGTTGTATCAAATTTGCGAATCATGCTTGGTTGTGGTCAATAGAGTGGCTGTATGTGTAATAAGATTCAACAGAATTTATTGATTGATAGAATTGTCATTTGTATAATATGAGATTGCCAATCATATGTCATTTAGTTTGGAAACCTGGAAGTCGGGTTTTTTTTGCATTTTTTGGGAATGTAATTGAAATTGTTTGTTTTTCATCTCATTTGAGCAACACTGCCACGATTAGTACTCCAATAAAGGAAATCGAAAGTTGCTCGATACTGTCTTGTGGAGAAAACGAAATTTTTGTTAAAACTGATCACTGAAGCAACTGGGAAAATCGTGAGTCTCTGGGCCATCTCTGGTTGACTAAAAGAGATGTACTAAGATGAAGCCATTATCTATTTTGGTCTTATACATTACCTCATTTTAAGCTATTATAGTTTCAGAAATTTTCATTATATAGATAGAGTTGGATAATGCCTAGTGTATTACCCTAAGTATGTGTATAATTAATAGCCTTATTGAAACATCAAATTTGTTTTAAATATGAATTTCTTTAGCTTGCTTTAGTTGTGGACAACCCTTTAAAAAAATTTGAGGTGTACCATGCCAAATAAAATTTGAAAACCCATGGCCCTTACTTAATTAATTTTAACTCTTTAGAAATCGAGGTGTGCCATTAGTGAATTTTCCATGACCCTCGCAAACCTGAAAGTGCGTAGTTGCTTTAGGCGCGCAATTTAAATTAATTTCCTTAAACTCGGGTGTACATTTCATGTGACCTAACTCCGATTCTCAACAACGTTAAATAAAATATGTCGCGAACCGCGAGTGCATTTCATGTGACGTGGTTCAAGGCATGTTTTAAATAACATTGAATCTTTCTAAATTAATTAAAAGAGGCTAATAAGTTAAAATGTACCATAGGCTAAAACATGTACTAAAATCAGATAATAGGTCAATTATAATAGTTTAAGCGACCGTGCTAGAACCACGGAATCCGGGAGTGTCTAACACTTTCCCCCGGGTTAACAGAATTCCTTATTCAGAATTTCTGGTTCGCAAACTTCAAATTGAAAGTCGAATTTCCTCGATTTAGGATTTAAAATAAATCGGTGACTTGGGACACCAATTAAACTATCCCAAGTGGAGACTCTGATAAATAAATAATCCTATTTCGAATAATATCACTTTAACTGGAAAATCTCTCTTATATCCCTCTCGGGTGGTAAAAAGGAGGTGTGACAGCTCTGGCGACTCTGCTGGGGATCCAAACCCAGAACTTTGGTTCAGGGTTTAAGAATTCGAGTTTAGAATAACTGTTGTAGTTGGCTTGTTTTATCTGATTTTTACATGTTGGGCCTAATGTGCTAATTGCCGCTTTTTGCCGCTTTTTACCGCTTTGATATTGCTTCTATTATATATATAAACTGTTATGAAACCCTTCTTCTCCCTAAGTCTTCTAAATAATCTGGGAAGTGTGCACTTCGTGTGACTTCTTTTCTGTTAGTCACTATCCCAATTTTAGAACGAGGTTCAGACAAGTTGCAAAGCCGGTGAAGCTTCTGTATTTCCGGTACGCTGCCCCCCCCCTCGGCTCGAGCTGTCCGCTCGGGTAAGCCAGGTTTAGAACAATACACCCAGGTTTTTAAACCTAGTATAACAAAGTCTCATGCCAGATCCCTAGTAGATACGTTTGTTTGCATCACGTGCATCTGACTTTGGGGACTCAACACAGAGGTTAGGTCCGTCTAGGACAGGTGTACCCAAATTTAAAAGATCATCCTGATGCATCTTATGTGCTACTTGTGCATCTGTTTGTTTCGGCTTGCATCTTGACCGACTTTTAGAATAGGAAAAGAAAATAAAAAAATGAATGAAAAGAAAATCAGAAAAAAAGTGAGGTAGGTATTTGAAAATCTTGAAACTCTGCCAAAATTCTGGAAAAAAAAGAGAAAGAAAAGTCATTTCAATATGAGCCAAAAATTTTCAAGTGCCATGTTTCCCTTATTCTGTCAAAACTGGGCGAACTACGCGGGTCTGATTCTCACCAGATGTGAGATACATAGGCAAACCTTGTCGGTTTCGGCCCACCATATTCATTAAAAAATCCAAAAATATTTCCCATTACTCGCTTCTTTAGAAAGTCTTTCTTTTAGACCTCAATTTTTAAAAAAATACAAAAATATTTCCTTTTAATCTCTCTCAAAATTCAAAAATATTTGTTTAAAAATTCAAAAGAAAATTCAAGATTCAAAAAATATTTTCTCTTTTCTTTTGTAGTATTTCTTTCATAAATTCAGAGTAAAAGTCCAAAAATATTTCCTTTCTTCTTTAGAAGTTTTTCTTTCGAAATTTCCAAAAAAAAAAAAAGAAAAAAGAAAAAGAAGTTAAAATTCAAAAAATATTTCTTTAGATGTCTTTCTTTTAAAAAATTCTTTTAAAAAAAAACAAACAAATCGAAATCCAAAAATATTTTCTTTCTTCTTTGTAAATATTTCATTCGAAAAAAAGAGTTAGTTTATTTGCTTTATTCCTGATCTTCCTGAACTATGCAAGATCTGATTCATGTTCCCACATGATACGTAGGCAACCCACATCAGGTTCGATCAACCATTGAAAAGAAAAATGAGAAAAAACAAAAAAAAAAACAAAAAAAATGAAAAACAAAAAAATGAAAAATGTGATAATAATAAGGACTGACTGAGTCTACTCTAACGTGTCTTTTGTTTTGAATTATGAAGAAAGTTTGAGGTGGTCGGTTTGTGGTAAGCTGGCAACACAAGATCCAAGGAAAAATGATAACTGACATCGAAGCCATTACAAGTGCTCAAGAGACTCAGGGTCAGAAGGTTCAACAAGAGTCTACTGTGGTTGAGGAAAATAGAATATTGAAACAACAAATGGCTAAAATGTGTCAAGCATGAGCCAATGGCCAAGGACAGCCTTATCATGAGTTACAATTTGCTACCCAGCAAGAGCAGTACCACTCTCCTGAGTACCACTTGTACTTGTTTGATCTTCCTGCAAACATTGAGAAGCCTGCCTGAAAGATGGCACAAGAAGAAATGACCCAAAGAGTGAAAAGCTTAGAAAAACAGTTGAAAAACATGCAAGGGTTGGCAGGTCAGAAGAGTATTGCCTTCCAGGACCTATGTCTGTTCCCCGATGTCCACTTGCCACTTGGTTTTAAAACTCCCAAATTTGAAAACAATGATGGACATGGAGACCCCATAGCCCACCTGAAAAAGTATTGCAATCAACTAAGAGGTGCGGGAGGAAAGAAAGAATTACTGATGGCTTATTTTGGGGAAAGCCTTACGGGTGTGGCCTCTGAATGGTTTATGGATAAAAACACCTCTCACTGGCATGTCTGGTATGACATGACCCGGGCCTTTGTCAAACAGTTCCAATACAACATCGACATTGCCCTAGACCGTAATTCCCTTTCAAACCTGAAGAAGAAACCAAGTGAAAGTTTCAGGGAAT
The DNA here is from genome assembly GCF_000393655.2 of Nicotiana sylvestris. Lineage (NCBI taxonomy): Eukaryota > Viridiplantae > Streptophyta > Magnoliopsida > Solanales > Solanaceae > Nicotiana > Nicotiana sylvestris. The sequence continues at coordinate 172,805,362 of NC_091062.1, forward strand.
ATGCCATTAAATGGAGATAACAAGCAACTAGAGTTAAGCCACCCATGGATGACCACGAGCTAACACTGTCTTCCTTCAGGCTCAAGAGCCAGATTACTTTCAAAGCATGATGTCCGCAGTTGGCAATTCCTTCTCGGAAGCAATCAAAATGGGAGGAATGGTAGAGAATGGCCTTAAGACAGGCAGAATTATAAGTCAAGCAGTTCTCAAAGCCGCAACTTAAGCTGCCTAGATTGAATCTGATAATTTGGGTGACACGAATGAGAAGGTTGAAGAAATCATGATGACATCAGGGTCAAGAAGAGGTCCCAGGAGAACATCTCGAAGTATGTTGTTCAGCCACCGAATCACCCAAGAAGGCGAGCACGAGCACCGCAAAATCTCTACCAGTCTCAACAAAATTTTCAAGTGCCTTATAACCCACATCCAAGCCAGGGGTATAGATGGGAAGAAAGGTTGAAAGATAATTTTACACCAATAGGAGAGTCATATGCAAGCTTGTTTGAGAAATTAAAGCATTATGACATGATTGCACCTATTCCTCCAAACCATGTGGACCCACATGCCAGAAGCTTTGACCTTTCTAAAAGGTGTGAATACCATTCTAATGCACAGGGGCACAATGTTGAAAGCTGTCAGGATTTGAAAAGAGAAATAGAAAGGATGTTCTAGGAAAACTTGATTGTGATCCAAGACAGTGACACCCAGAATATTACGCAGAATCCTTTACCTGCACATGATGATGCACACTTTGTGGGGATGATGCCCGGTGCCATGGAGTATGAGAATCCTCTCGGGAACTTGCCGACTGAAATTGGAGAAGGCCATGGTGATTCTGATGAGCAAATTTGTGGCTAAATGTCAAGCTTAGCAATTGAAAAGTCATTCTCTCCTCACTAGGAAAGAATCTTGGTAGCTTGTTTTGATGTTTTTTCTGTTATCTAGGCTATTTCAGGGTTGTGATTCAGATTTTATTTGTTTTATTGAGTCAACACCTTATATCCTTCTATTCTGTTTGTACGAGTCATGTCTGTCTATTTTGTTGCTATTTTGATTATACGGGTTATTATAGGGTTGTAACTCGAATTTTAGGTTGTTTGTCTTGTTGTCAAACCCTTTCATCTTTTACTCAATAAAATACAGTTTCTCTTTTTGTATCATTTTTCCTAGTTCTTTTCTCGCTAGTTCTAATGACATGACATGTATGCGGAAATTTTGGCTAGATCTTAGAAACCGATTTAATCTGGAACTGGATAACTGAAGAAAAAAACACTTTTGAGGATGAATAAAGAGTTGAAATACTTTGGAATTAAGGTGGAGTAAAATTCACCTCCAAATTATTGTGAAGATTAGGCTTGAAGATATTTAATCAATTGAAGTATATTGGAAAGTTTGACATTAAGGGATGGAAAGTGTCTTGTGACCACGACACATCAAGACGACAGACATGTTCGCCAATGCTGTGATCGCGAAAAGATACTATGTTTGGCATTGTCGAGGTTGGGAGGCTCTTTTTCTGCTACCCAAATACTTTATACCCTTTGTCACCCCCTTTGAGCCTGTGTTATTTTTTTTGACCACCCTCTTTTGGAATCAAGTTTAGAGTCAAGAGTCATAAAACAAAAAAGAAAAAGAAAAAAAAGAAAAAGAAAAAGAAAAATAAAAATAAAAATAAAGTCCATGTCCCAAGAGTACAAACTGGGGCAATTCTTAGAAAGTTCAAATGAAAAAAAAATAAAGAAGAAAAGAACTGGTAAAAGGTCCATGCCCCCAGAAAATAGAAGCTGGGGCAACTTGTTTTGAAAACAACAAAAAAAGACAAAAGGAAAAAAAAAGAAAAAAGATATAGAAAGAAAGATGAAAAATATAGTTAGGTCAGATGTTTGAACTACGTTCGACCTGATTTCTTAAAAAAAAGGAGATGTAGGCAGCCTCACGGTTCGGTCCAACCAAATAAGAATTCAAAAAAAAGTGAGAAAAAAGAGAAAAATTCCAAAAAATTCCCAATAGCTGAAACTGGGGCAGAGATTTTATTTCACTTTTGAAAGAGTCGATTCCAAGAGTTGTATGTCCACAACCCCCTTTACTTTGAGTCTATTTTGAGCCTTCATGACGTCCTTTCTTTCCAACCCTATCCAAATAAAGACCTCCCGATATGCCTTCAAGAATGCCAAGAGAAGCATGCAATGAGCAACGGTTGTCACGCAACATAGAACACTGTCAAGTTTCTCACAAAAAAAAAGGAAAAGAAAAAGGAAAAGAAATAGAAAAAAATGAGAGAGTCTTACTAGTGAAAACCCTAACGGGCACTGTAAGACGACGGTAAGCAGAGATGAATAAATGAGAGAGGCTTGTTGGTGAAAACTCCTCGGGACACCACTAGTCAAAAGTGAGTCATGAAGCCGATGCAAAGGATCGACAGGAATAAGCCCGAATTCAAAGGTCATAAGAATGGTAAAAGGGAATATTGGATTAGTTTGATAGATCAGGCCGTTGAGTCCAAAATGCATGTCATGATCATTAAGGCTAGTTATTAAAAAAACAAAAAAAAACTCTTCCTTCTGTCCTTCCGACAGGGGCATTTCTTGTTAATATTTGTTTCTTTGCATCATTGTGTCCTTCACTCTGAGTCAGTTCTTGTCAAAACAAGTAAGAAAAGATTTCAAAATCTGCTACCAGCTTTTTAGTTGCACAAAGTAAATTTGGCCAACACACTCTGTTGTTACAGTCAACGTGCCTTGAGGATTCATGCAAAGGCTCCCCCAAAAAGACTCTTGTAAGCTTACTTGGCGCAAGAATGATAACTGGTGATTCTCTCTGACAGACAAATTGCTCAAAAGCAGGAAGTCATTCAAGATATCAGAAATGTCACCTAAGCGAAGATCTCCAGTTGAGATAAGGCTATTTGAGCTGCAAATACAAATGGTACGGGATGTGAAACAATCAGGGTTGATGCAGAGCAGAGGTCTCTTAAGATCGACTTAAGATGATCGAGCAAAAGCCAAGCTGCTCAAGACTCAAGGCCACAAACCGACCACCATTTTCAAAAACTAACAAATTTTTCTTTGTGTGAAACAGGAACAGAGCAGTGGAAGGAAAGTGGTTAAAAAAGAAAAAAAGAAAAAAAAAGAAAAGAAAAGAAAAGAAGAGCCGACAAAGGGAAGTTTCTCAAATCATTGCCTTTCTTTGTCTTGCCATTGTGCCTGAAATCTTGCCATTGTTCTTCACACTTTTTCCTCCTAGGATAAAAAGTCCTAGTCTGATGGATTTTCCTCCTAATAAATATCTTAGTCTGATGAATCTTTCTCCTAAGATAGAAAACCTGGTCTGATGAATTTTTTCCTAGGATAGAAATCTTCGTGTGATGAATCTTTCTCCTAAGATACCAAAAAAAGAAGAAGAAAAAAGACCTAGTCCGATGAACTTTCTCCTAGGATAGAAATCTTAGTCTGATGAATCTTTCTCCTAAGATACCAAAAAAGAAGTAAAAAAAGGACTTAGTCTGATGAACTTTCTCCTAGGATCAAAATCTTAGTTTGATGAATCTTTCTTCTAAGATAGAAAACCTAGTCTGATGAACTTTCTCCTAGGATCAAAATCTTAGTTTGATGAATCTTTCTCCTAAGATAGAAAACCTAGTCTGATGAACTTTCTACTAAGATAAAAATTTTAGTCTGATGAATTTTTCTCCTAAGATAGAAGACCTAGTCTGATGAACTTTCTCCTAGGATAAATCTTAGTCTGATAAATTTTTCTCCTAAGATAGAAAAACTAGTCTGATGAACTTTCTCCTAAGATAGAAATCTTAGTCTGATGAATTAGGATAGAAATCTTAGTCTGATGAATCTTTCTCCTAAAATGCCAAAAAAGAAGTAAAAAAAAGGATCTAGTCTGATGAGCTTTCTCCTAGGATCAAAATCTTAGTCGGATGAATCTTTCTCCTAAGATAGAAAACCTAGTCTGGTGAATTTTCTCCTAGGATAAACGTCTTAGTCGGATGAATCTTTCTCCTAAGATACCAAAAGCAAAAAAAAAAGGACCCAGCCTGATGAATTTTCTCCTAGGATAAATGTCTTAGTATGGTGAATCCTTCTCCTAAGATAGAAAACTAATCTGACGAATTTTCTCCTAGGATAATCTGCAAAAAAGAAGTCTAGATTTGAAAAAAAAAGGAAAAAGAAAAGAAATAGAGAAAAAAGGGGTCAATTTTAGTTTTCTTAAGTTATCAATCTTTAGTTGTCTTGAAATCAGGACCCTCCTAGATAATGAGATGTAGTTTCAAGTTTTCGGGACCCTCATAGACAATGAGATTTAGCGTAAGTTTTACATTTAGGAAATAGAATTTAGCTTTCAAATTTTCACTCTTAAGTTGAGATTTAATTTTAGTTTTCAGGACCCTCCTGGATAATAGGATTTAGCTTTTAAATCTATAGAACTCTTTTGGATAACAGGATTCGATTAACACTCACAGATGTTTCCGGTACCAAACTGGGGCAGAAAAGTTTCTTTTGTTTTGTCTATTTTGTTGTGGTATCAGGCGCCCACCTGGAGAACAAGGGAAAACAGTTCAAGTTTCAATGGAAAGCAGTTTCGAAGGAAGACGGTTCAAGTTTCGAGGGAAAATGGTTCAAAGTGCAAGGGAAAATAGTTTCAAGTAACAAGAGAAGACGGTTCATGTTCAACAATCAGGCGCCCACCTGAAAAATAAGGGAATTCACTTCAGAATGCAATTCAATTCAGCAACAAAAGAAGCTCGCGTCAAGAATGCGAGTCAGCAGTCCGAGATGATCAACAGAAGTTAGTCACAATCCAGAATAAAAAGAAAAAAAAGAAAGGCAAGAAGTGAATCTAAATGCAGAAGTTGATGAAAGATGTGAGCTGCTCAAGACATGGCTAAGGTCACAAGCTCTGCATGTCCCGTCTTGATTTGAAAAAGCTGAAGAAGATTGAACAAACACTTGTAGCTAACAAGCATCAAGATTTAGATCAGAGTCCGCATGAAGAACCAACCAAGACTCAATATCAAGCTTTAGAAGACTTATAGATAGGAATCTTGTAACTCGTAGTTGACAGACTTAGTTAGTCTTTTTCATTTTTGATTTTGATGTAATAACGGGACCGCGGACCGGAACCTCGACGGCACCTCAATCGGCTCTACACCTCGGCATACTCTATCACCTCATTCACTTCTGAACTACACGTGACCTGATTCCATTATAGCCAAGGATATGTAGGCAGCTCAGATACCAAGGCTCGGTCACATTCTCTTCCTTTCTCTTAGTTTTTGGTCTCTCCAAATAAGGGTCGGGTCAAAAAAACTGTCTCGTCGTTCTTTGTTTGAAAACTCTTCGCGTTTCCAGTCAAAGAGGGGCAACTGTACAAATATGATTTTTGACCCCCCCCCCAAGATTTTACACATTTTTAGCGTAAAATATTTAGTTTAGGTTTAATATCGTTATTATAAATAGTTTTGACTCTTTTACTTTATTCTATCACAAAAAATAAAAATTACAAAAAATAAATATTTTCATCTTTAGGTTAAAGTCAATTAGTATATTTATATTTATAGTATTATCACATTTGAAAATACAAAAAAAATTAGTTTCACTTGTAGTATTTAGTTTTATATTAGTTTATTTTAATTTAGAGTGATTTTTATATTTTTATAGATACATTGTATTATTTGGTCTTTTTAGCCTAAGTTCAAACCCAAAAGACATGGTCCAACCCAATTATCCTTAGCCCAATCTTCCCAACCCATTAGTCCATTTAAGTGCAATATTTAATCCTAGCCATCTATTTCCTCCTAATCCAATGGCCATCATCCCTTCCCAACTCCATATAAATACCCAATTATAGAAACCCTACCCCAAGTTTTTCAATTCCAAGTCCTAGACCCCAAAAAAAAATAAAGAGCCACGGTGCAAGAACCCCTCATTCCCTTTTCTTGCTTCTTCGTTCATCATCTTCAACGGAACGAAACCTCCCCCATCCCAAGAACAAAGATGACATTTTCTGGTTTTCTTTTTCTTCATTCTTGGCAAAGACCACCAGATTTTGAGTTCAAAAATCTGAATCTCGGATCTAAAATAAAAAAAAAATCTGTTCATCTTCATTTTGAATTTTAGCTAAAAAAATGGATTTCTCTTGAAATGTTGGAATTGGGTTCGAATATGACTAAGGTGTAGGCTGATCGAAGTTGGCCCGTCTGTCCGTCTGAGTTTTCTGTTAAATTTAAGTTCCGGCTATTTGAGATCCAGGATTAGTTGTAATCTGGCGCTGCTGTTGATTGCTGAATTTCTGCTGAGTTTCGGTCGAGTTCGTCTCGGTTTTTGGTCACCTTATTCAAGTTTTCTTGTCACACCAGGTATTCATTCATGAATTCAAGTTTACTTTGACATAATATGAACATGTTTTCTGATTTCTCCATGAAATCTCAATTCGCTGTTATCTCTTCATGATTGACCCTTTTTTGGGAGTAATGTATCTATTAGAAGATTTAAATCTGTTGTAACTTATAGCGACTGTCGTAAATTCTGACGAGAAATCACGGTTGTATCAAATTTGCGAAGCATGCTTGGTTGTGGTCAATAGAGTGGTTGTGTGTGTAATAAGATTCAATAGAATTTATTGATTGATAGAATGGCCATTTTTATAATATGAGATTGCAAATCATATGTCATTTAGTATGGAAACCTGGAAGTCATTTTTTTTGCATTTTTTGGGAATGTAATTGAAATTGTTTGTTTTTCATCTCATTTGAGCAACACTTCCACGATTAGTACTCCAATAAAGGAAATCGAAAGTTGCTCGATACTGTCTTGTGGAGAAAACGAAATTTTGGCTAAAACTGATCACTGGAGCAACTAGGAAAATCGTGAGTCTCTAGGCCATCTCTGGTTGACTAAAAGAGATGTACTAAGATAGAGTCATTATCTATTTTGGTCTTATAAGCTTTACCTCATTTTAAGCTATTATAGTTTCAGAAATTTTCATTATATAGATAGAGTTGGATAACGCCTAGTATATTACCCTAAGCATATGTATAATTAATAGCCTTATTGAAACATCAAATTAGTTTTAAATATGAATTTCTTTAGCTTGATTTAGTTGAGGACAACCCTTTGGAATAATTTGAGGTGTGCCATGCCAAATAAAATCCCAAAACCCATGGCCCTCACTTTATTAATTTTAACTCTTTAGAAATCGAGGTGTGCCATTAGTGAATTTTCCATGGCCCTAGTAAACTTGAAAGTGCGTAGTTGCTTTAGGCGCGCAATTTAAATTAATTTCCTTAAACTCGGGTGTGCATTTCATGTGACCCAACTCTGATTCTCAACCACATTAAACAAAATGTGTCGCGAACTGCGGGTGCATTTCATGTGGCGTGGTTCAAGGCATGTTTTAAATAACATTGAATCTTCCTAAATTAATTAAAAGCGGCTTATAAGTTAAAATGTATCATATGCTAAAACATGTACTAAAATCAGATAATAGGCCAATTATAATAGTTTAAGTGACCGTGCTAGAACCACGGAATCCGGTGGTGCCTAACACCTTTCCCCGAGTTAACAGAATTCCTTATTCGGAATTTCTGGTTCGCAGACTTCAAATTGAAAGTCGAATTTCCTCGATTTGGGATTTAAAATAAACTGGTGACTTGGGACACCAATTAAACTATCCCAAGTGGCGACTCTGATAAATAAATAATCCTATTTCGAATAATGTCACTTTAACTGGAAAAACTCTCTTATATCCCTCTCGGATGGTAAAAAGGAGGTGTGACAATGTAAATAACCTGTGCAGATAACAGTATATGTACAAGATAAAAATAGATAAAGGCTAAACATGTACTATTGGGAGGGGACATGCGAAAGGGATCCAAGATATGGTAATTACAACAGAAATGATAACCAGAACAATCAATATGCATTTAACCAGTAAACGAATAACACAATGAATAAAACTGCACGGCATCACCCTTTGTGCTTTTACTCTTAACCTCACAATGAAGCAATAATATGGCACGACATCACCCTTAGTGCTTTTACTCTTACTTACCTCATAATCAATTGATACGGTACGACATCACCTTTCATGCATTAACTCTCAAAAATATGGCACGACATTACTCTTCGTGCATTAACTCTCACAATATGGCACGATATCACCCTTTGTGCATTAACACTCAAATACGGTACGACATCACCCTTCGTGCATTAACACTCTCCCTTACCATATAATAATGAACATATAATAGCTGGGGGATAGAATGAACAAGAACAAGCCTTACATCAAAATAGATCCACAATACCAACCTCAACTTTAGAAATAATACTCGATTATCACAGAAAACCCATAAATGCAGAAAGAATGATCAATTTGATATGCAACTAGTCTAAGAATAGATAACATGATCAAAGTAGGCAATAAAATATAAGGAACAACTCTCACCTGCATGCTTTAACCCAACAACAATGCATAAGTACTCGTCACCTCATATATACGTTGTACTCAACATCTAAACATGTAACAAATAGGCAAACAAGTCTTAAACCCTCAAGTCAAGGTTAACCACGACATTTACCTTGCTCCCAAGATGAACTCAAAGTTCAACCACATGTTTGCCTTTCAAACAAGCCTCCGAACCAATAGAATCTAGCAAATTACCAAGCAAACGATTCACATTAAGCCTAAGGAACTACCCAAGATTGCAAAAGATTCAACTTAGGTCATTATTGAAAAAGTCAATAAAAGTCAACTTTCGGGCCAACTTGGTCTAAAGCTGAAATTCGGACCAAAACCCGATTATCCATTCACCCCCGAGCCCGGTTATATGATTTGTTTTGGAATCCGACCTCAATTTGAGATCTAAATCCCAATTTTACAAAAAATCCTAATTCTACCCAAACTTCCAATTTCCACCATGAAAACACTAGATTTTATGTTGAAATCTTATGAAATAAAATGAAAGATTGAAAGAAAATAGGTTAGAATCACTTACCAATGATTTGGGGAAGAAGGATTCTTAGGAAAATCGCCTCTTGGGTTTTCTTGTTTTGAAAATTTTAAGAATGAGAGACAATCCCGTCTAACTCCTATTTGTTCAGTTACAGATGTCGCAATTGCGAACCCCCGCAAATGCGAAAAATACCTCGCAAATGAAACTCTTCGCACCTCTGCTTTCATCGCATTTGCGATGAAATGTTCGCAAGTGTGAACTCTGATCTCCCTGCAAATGTGACCTCCTGATCGCAATTGCGATCCTTGCTGACTCAGGCACTCTTCGCAAATGCGAGCCTCACAGGATTTTGGAATGTTCATAAATGCGAACAGTGATCTTGCAATTACGAGATCAGAGACCAGCACCAGAAACTGAAGAACAGCAGCTGAGTTTTCTATGCCCAAACCACTCTGTAGCCTACCCGAAACTCACCTGAGCCCTCGGGGCTTCAAACCAAACATGCACACAAGTCCAAAAATATCATACGAGCTTGCTCGCGTGATGAAATCGCCAAAATAACACCTAGAACTACGAATTAGACACGAAATCAAATGAAATTTTTCAGGAAACTCATGAACTTCTATTTTAACAACCGGACTTCCGAATCACGTCAAACCAACTCCGTTTCTCACTAAATTCGACAGGCAAGTCATATATATAGTAATGGACCTATACTAGGTTCCGGAACCAAATACGGACCCGATATCAATAAAGTCAAATATTGGTCAAACTTTTAGATTGATTAAGCCTTCAAACTTTTATTTTTCAACAAAATACGATAACTCGAGCTAAGGACCTCCAAATTCGATTTTAGGCATACTCCTAAGTCCCAGATCACGATACGGACCTACCGGGACAGTCAAAATGTGGATCTTGGCCCGTTTTCTCAAAACGTTGATAGAAGTCAACTCAAATGGATTTTAAGGCAAATTTTTCATATTTTATCAGTTTTTAACATAAAAGCTTTCTAGAAAAATATCCAGATTGTGCACGTACATTGAGGAAAGCTAAAATGAGATATTGTAGGCTTCAAAACATAGAATAAGTTCTAAAACTCTAGAAGACCTATCGGGTTATCACATTCTCCACCTTTAAAACAACCATTCGTCCTCGAACGGACATAGAAAAATACATGGACCGGTGAAAAGGTATGGAAATCTACTCTGCATGTCTAACTCGGACTCCCAAGTAGCTGCCTCGACTGGCTGACCTCTCCACTATACTCGAACTGAAGGATAACTTTTAGATCTCAACTGATGAACCTGCTAGGCTAGAATAGCCACTGGCTCCTCCTTTTTATAGGTCTAATCCTTATCCAACTTTATAGAGCTGAAATCTATCACATGGGACGGATTACCATGATACTTTCGGAGCGTGGACACATGGAACACCGGATGAACTACTGATAAACTAGGTGGCAATGCAAGCTTGTAAGCCACCTCAACCACTCTCTAAAGAATCTCAAAATGTCCGATATACCTAGGGCTTAACTTGCCCTTCTTTCCGAACCTCATCACACCTTCATGGGTGAAACCCGAAGCAATACCCTCTCTCCGACCATGAATGCAACATCATGAACTCTACGGTTGGCATAACTCTTCTGCCTGGACTGAGCTGTGCGAAGTCGATCCTGAATAATCTTGACCTTATCCAAGGAATCATGTACCAAATCTGTACCCAATAACCGAGCCTCCCCTGGTTCGAACCATCCAACTGGCGATCGGCAATGCCTCCCATATAATGCCTCATAGGGAGCCATCTAAATGCTTGACTGGTAGCTGTTGTTGTAGGAAAATTCTGCAAGTGGCAAGAACTGATCCCAAGAACCTTCGAAGTTTATAACACAAGCGCAACGCATATCCTCTAATATCTGAATAGTGTGCTTGAACTGACCGTCCGTCTGAGGATGAAATGATATTCTCAACTCAACCTGCATGCCCAACTCATGTTGTATTGCCCTCCAGAAGTGCGAGGTGAACTGTATACCTCGATCAGAAATGATAGACATGGGCACACCGTGAAGACGGACGATCTCGCGGATGTAAATCTCAGCCAACCGCTTTGAAAAATAGGTACTGCCACAAGAATGAAATGTGCTGACTTGGTCAGCCTATCCACAATGACCCAAACTGCATCGAACTTCCTCTGAGTTCGTGGGAGTCCAACAACAAAATCCATAGTGATACACTCCCACTTCCACTCAGGAATCTCTAACTTCTGAAGCAAACCACCAGGTCTCTGATGCTCATAATTTACTTACTGACAATTCAGACACCAAGATACATATGAAACTATATCCTTCTTCATCCTCCTCCACCAATAATGCTGCCACAAATCCTGATATATCTTGGTGGCACCCGGATAAATAGAATACTGGGAACTGTGTGCATCCTCAAGAATCAACTCACAAAGTCCATCTGCATTAGGCATACAAACACGACCCTGCATCCTCAAAACTCCATCATCTCCAATGCTAACCTGCTTGGAACCACCGTGCCACACTCTGTCCCTAAGGACAAGCAAATGAGTGTCATCATACTGCCATTCCTTGATGCGCTCAAATAAGGAAGACCGAGCGACTGTACAAGCTAGAATACGACTAGGCTATAAAACATCCTACCTCACAAACTAATTAGCCAAATACTGAACATCTAAAACAAGCGGTCTCTCAACAACTGGAATGTACGCAAGGTTGCCCATACTCACTGCCTTTCTACTCAAGGCACCGGCCATCATATTGGCCTTTCTAGGATGATATAAGATGGTGATATCATAGTCTTTCAATAGCTCCAACCACCTTCTCTGCCTTAAATTGAGATCCTTTTGTTTGAACAAGTAATGCAAACTCCGATGATCCGTGAATACCTCACACAACACACCGTAAAGATAATGCCTCCAGATCTTAAGCGCATGAACAATGGTTGCCAGCTCTAGATCGTGAGCATGGTAGTTTTTCTTATGGACCTTTAACTGCCGCGATGCATGTGAAATCACCCTGCCATCCTACATCAGCACTGCTCCGAGCCCAACACAAGATATATCACAATACAACGTATAAGATCCTGAACTTGTGGGCAATACCAACATCGGCGCCATAGTCAAGGCAGTCTTGAGCTTCTAAAAGTTCACCTCACACTCGTCTGACCATCTGCACGGGGCACCCTTGTAGGTTAACCTGGTCAATAGGGTTGTTATAGATGATAACCCCTCCACAAACCAACGATAATAACCCTTCAAACCCAAGAAACTCCGGATCTACGTGGCTGAAGTGGGTCTAGGCCAGTCCTGAACTGCCTCAATCTTCTTAGGGTCCACCTAAATGTCCTCTACTGATACGAAGTGCCCCAAGAAAGCGACCAAGTCCAACCAAAACTCGCATTTTGAAAACTTAGCATATAACTGATTGTCTCTCAGAGTCTGAAGTACGATTCAAAGATGCTGCTCATGCTCTTCTCGACTGCGGGAGTAGATCAAGATATCATCAATAAACATAATAAAAAAGGAATCCAGATAGGGCTTGAACACCCGGTTCCTCAAATCCATAAATGATGTAGGGGAATTTGTTAGCCTAAATGACATCACTAGAAACTCATAATGCCCATATCGAGTCCGAAAAGCTATCTTAGGGACATCGGATGCCCTAATCCTTAGCTGATGGTAGCCAGATCTCAAATCAATCTTTGAAAACACCTTGGCACCCTGAATCTGATCAAATAAGTCATCAATCCTTGGCAATGGATACTTGTTCTTGATGGTAACTTTGTTCAACTACCAGTAATCTATGCACATCTTCAACGATCCATCTTTCTTATTCACAAACAACATGGGTGCACCCTTGGTGAGACACTAGGTCTAATGAATCCCTTATCAAGCAAATCTTGCAACTTCTCCTTCAATTCTTTCAACTCTGGCAGGGTTATATGGTATGGCAGAATAGAAATGGGCTGAGTGCCCAAAACCAAGTCAATACAGAAGTTAATATCCCTGTCAGGTGGAATCCCCGAAAGGTCTGCAAAAAACACTTTTGGAAACTTACGAACAACTGGTACTGAATCTATGGAAGGAACCTCCGCACTAGAATCACAGACATAAGCCAAATAAGCTAGATACCCTTTCTCGACCATATGGCGATCCTTCACATAAGAGATAACCCTACTTGTAGAATAACAAAAAGTCCCTCACCACTCTAACCGAGTCAACCCCGACAAGGCTAAGGTCACCATCTTGGCATGACAATCTAATATAGCATGATAAGGTGACAGTCAATCCATACCCAAGATAACATCAAAATCTACTATATCGAGAAGTAGAAGATCTACGCTAGTCTCAAGACTCCTGATGGTAATCACACACAAACGATAAACACAATCTAGAACAATAGCATCTCCCACCGGTATGGACACATATACAGGAGCACTCAAAGAATCACGAGGCACAAACAAATATGAAGAAAAATAGGATGACATGTGCGAATAAGTAAAGGCCGGATCAAATAGAACTAAAGCATCTCTACAGCAAATTGAAACAGTACTTGTGATAATAGCATCACATGACTCTGCCTCAGGCCTGGCCGGGAAAGCATAGTGTCGGGGCTGGGCCCCACCACTCTGAACTACATCTCTAGGACAGGCTCTGGTTGGCTGGACTCCACCTCTAGCGGCATGACCTCAACCTCTAGTTGCCTGACCCCTATCTCTAGCTGGCTGAGTGAGCGGTGAAGCACCCGGTGTCGAGACCATTGCACGAGAGTCTTGATATTGTGAGTTTCTCGATGCCTGACGAAAAAATCTAGCAATGTGCCTCAGATCACCACAAGTATAACAGGACCTTGGCTGTTGTGACTGCTGACCCTTAAACTGACTCCGTCGATCTGAGAAACCACCCTGAAAACTCTGGAGCGGAGGTTCACTAATAGGAGCTAGTAGTGCACTATAGGCTAGCTGGTCGGAATAACACATATAAGGGACACGGCCACCTGAAGCACTGTGGCATACATGGAGTGCTGAATGGAATGGCTAGGAGGATAGCCTCTACTAAAAGTACCCATGCCTCCAGATGAGGCACCACTAAGCCCACCGGAATGACGAGACCTTTTGTCAGACCCCTGACCTCCCCCTGTGAAAGAACCATCTCGACTCACCTGCCGACATTAGCAACTGTCTGAAAAGAAATCTCACTCCTGGTCTCCTTGGCCATCTGCAACTTGATAGGCTGAGTGAGTCCCTCAATAAACCTCCTCACCCTCTCTCTCTCGGTAGGAAGCAGAAGAATAGCATGACGGGCCAGATCCACAAAATGAGTCTCATACTGAGTGACTGACATACTGCCTTGCTGGAGACGCTCAAACTGCCTGCAATATTCCTCTCTCAGTGTGATAAGAATATTTCTCCCTCAATATTCCTCTCTCAAGATAATCATGTAGGTACTTAGAAGGTGCACCACTGAAGTTAATTGGAAAGAGCTTGGTAAACTTTTCCAATATCAATAAGCCCTCAGAAAACATGGCTAGCCCATCACCAGCCTGTGCCACAACAACCGGCTGAACTACCCTAACTGGCTGAGCTGCTGGAGTATGATACTAGGGAGCCATTAGTTTCGGAGTGTAAGTAGCAGGAGTCTGTGCTCCTCCCCCAACCTGAGAGACAACTGGTGCCATAAGAAATATACTGGCCTGGGCCACACTCTTCATAAGGCCTACTAAATGGAATAGAGAGTCCTAAAGCACTAGGGTGCGATGAACCCCTCCGGGACCTGAGCTGGTCCAACAGGCACAGTCTGGGCTGGAACCTCCTCATCAAACTCCACCTGAGGCTCCACTGTTGGTGCTGCTGGTCGAGCTCTAGGCTGAGCACTGCCCCTGCCTCGACCTCTAGTGCGACCTCGGCCTCGACCTCTGCCTCTTATAGGAGCTGCCACTGGGGGCTCTAGCTACTGTCCAGCTGAAGATGCAGTACGTATTCTCGCCATTTGCGAGAGAACAAGAGTAGAAGAGTTCAATTAGCAGTGAGGGAATAAAATCGCACGACAGAGAAGAATAGAAGTAAAATTTGTTCCTAAACTTTATAGCCTCTGGAAGATAAGTACAGACGTCTTCGTACTGATCCTCCAGACTCTACTAAGCCTTCTCTTGACTTGTGAGACCTAGGCAACCTAGTGCTCTGATACCAACTTGTAATGACCCGAAATTCCCACCATCGAGACCGTGATGGCGCCTAACATTTCACTTGCTAGGAAAGCCAAAATTAGAGGATTTTTAACCCTATTTTATCAATTTCAGTAAACAAAAATAATTAAGTCGAAACAAAACTAAACCTGAGTGCGGAATAACATAAAAGCTAATAATATTTGATGCAACCCGGATCTGGAGTCACAATTTACGAGTTTTTAGAATTTCTACAAATAGGGTTTGAAATAAATACAACTGTCTTGAATGAAAAGAACAGTAAAATTGGGGAATTGGAAGGGGACTTCAAAGTCTGCGAACGCCAGCAAATCTAACTCGATTCTCCGAAAGCAGTTCCAATATGAAACGCCTCACGAACAGCTAGGACTCGTGCCAAAATCTGCACAAGAAGTACAGAGTGTAGTAAGAGTACAACCGACCACATGTACTCCGTAAATCTCGAGTCTAACCTCAATGAAATAGTGACGAGGCTATGACAAGACACCACGTTAATAACCTGTGCAGATAACAGTATACGTACAAGATAACAAAAGATAAAGGCTAAACATGTACTATTGGGAGGGGACATGCGAAGGGGAACAAGATACAGTAATTGCAATAGAAATGATAACCAGAACAGTCAATATGCCTTTAAGCAGTAAACGAATAACACAATGAATAAAATTGCACGACATTGCCCTTCGTGTTTTTACTCTTAACCTCACAATGAAACAATAATATGGCACGACATCAACCTCCGTGCTTTTACTCTCACTTAGATCATAAATCAATAGATACAATACAATATCACCCTTCGTGCATTAACTCTCTAAAATATGGCACGGCATCACCCTTCGTGTATTAACTCTCACAATATGGCACGCCATCACCCGTCGTACATTAGCACTCAAATACAACACGTCATCACCCTTCATGCATTAACACCCCCCTTACCATATAACAATGAACATATAATAACAGGGAGATAGAATGAACAAGAACAAGCCTTACGTCAAAAATGGTTCCACAATACCAACCTCAACTTTAGAAATAGTACTCGATTATCACAGAAAATCCATAAACGTGGAAAGAATGATCAATTTGATATGCAACAAGTCTAAGAATGGATAACATAATCAAAGTAGGCAATAAACTACAAGGAACAAGTCTCACCCGCATGCTTTAACCCAATAACAATGCATAAGTACCCGTCACCTCACATATACGACGTACTCAACATCTAACTATGGAACAAATAGGCAAATAAGTCCTAATCCCTCAAGTCAAAGTTAACCACAACACTTACCTCACTCCCAAGATCAACTCAAAGTTCAACCACATGTTTGCCATTCGAACAAGCCTGCGAACCAATAGAATCTAGCAAATTACCAACCAAACAATTCATATTAAGCCTTAGGAACTACCCACGATTGCAAAAGATTCAATTTATGTCATTATTAAAGAAGTCAACTCCCGTGCTCGCTTGGTCCAAACCCAAAATTCGGACCAAAATCCGATTACCTATTCACCCCCAAGCCCGGTTATGTGATTTGTTTTGGAATCCGACCTCAATTTGAGGTCTAAACCCCAATTTTACAAAAATCCCTAATTTTACCCAAACCCCCAATTCCCACCATAAAAATACTAGATTTTAGGTTGAAATCTTATGAAATGAAATGAAAGATTGTAAGAAAATAGGTTAGAATCACTTACCAATGATTTGGGGAAGAAGGGTTCTTGGGAAAATCACCTCTAGGGTTTTCTTGTTTTGAAAATTCGAAGAATAAGAGAAAATCCCATCTAACTCCTATTTGTTCAGTTGCAGACGTCGCAATTGCGAACCTCATCACAATTGCGAACACCTGCATATGCAAAAAACACCTCGCAAATGCGAAGTCTTCGCACCTATGCTTTCATCGCATTTGCGATGAAATGTTTGCAAATGCAAAATTCCCCGCAAATGTGACCTCCTGATCGCAATTGCGATCCTTGCTGACTCAGGAACTCTTTGCAAATGCGAAGAAGTTGCTTGAAAATACGAGCCTGACAGGATTTTGGAATGTTTGCAAATGCAAACACTGATCTCACAATTGCGAGATCAGAGACCAACACCTGAAACTGAAGAACACCAGCTGAGTTTTCTAAGTCCAAACCACTCTGTAGCCTACCTGAAACTCACCTAAGCCCTCGAGGCTCCAAACCAAACATGCACACAAGTCCAAAAACATCAACGAGCTTGCTCGCATGATGAAATCACCAAAATAGCACCTAAAACTACAAATTGGACACTAAATCAAATGAAATTTTCAAGAAAATTCATGAACTTCTATTTTAACAATCGGACGTCCGAAACACGTCAAACCAACTCCGTTTCTCACTAAATTCGACAGGCAAGTCACAAATATAGTAATGGACCTATACCGGGTTCCGAAACCTAAATATGGACCCGATATTAATAAAGTCAAATATTTTGTCAAACTTTTAAATTCATTATGCCTTCAAACTTCAATTTTTTAACAAAATATGATAACTCGAGTTAGGGACTTCCGAATTCGATTCCAGGCATACGTCCATGTCCCAAATTACGATACAAACCCATCGGGACCATCAAAATATGGATCCTGGTCCGTTTTCTCAGAATGTTGACCAAAGTCAACTCAAATGGATTTTAAGGCAAAATTTTCATGTTTAATCAGTTTTTAACATAAACGCTTTTCGGAAAAATACCCGTACTACACACGCACATCGAGGAAAGCTAAAATAAGATATTTGAGGCTTCAAAATATAGATTTAGGTTCTAAAACTCTAGATGACCCGTTGGGGCCATTGATGTTTCTTCTTCTTGTGTAATGTAGGAGAAACATTTGAAGATCCTTGTGTGAAATCTCCCCATTTTCATCATAATATTAAATGTCACTACTTATGATCAACTTTATTGGGGATTGGGGAGAGGTGATCAGACAGGACATAGCGCGACTTAGGATTACTGAGGACATGGCCCTTGACAGGGAATTATGGAGGTCGAGCATTAAGGTTGTAGGTTTTGGGAAACTTGTGAATATTTCTACAGTACAATAGAGTGAGACTAGCCAGTTAGAAGTTAGACTAAGAATGTCATTGGTCATCTATTGATGCAGGGCTTTACCTGCTAGTTGTACTATACCAACCATCTATTTCGTATTTCGTATTCTGTATTTCATATCTCTTATATTGCTGGTATTTTATTATGTATTTTTATGGTACTAATATATCGGCTCCTGTTGCTTTTTTGAGCCGAGGGTCTCCTGGAAACAGCCTCTCTATCCTTCGGGATAGGGGTAAGGTCTGCGTACATATTACCCTCCCCAGACCCCACTTGTGGGATTATACTGGGTCGTTGTTGTTGTTGTTGTTGTATGATCAACTTTATAATTAAGATTAATAAAAATATACCTTGAATAAATTCGAAACGAACATTCACCAGAAACTCAACCCGACTTATTTCAATTCTTGGCTGATCAACTATTTCTCTAGCCATTAAATCTTAAATCTTATTGGTGCAGGATATTAAATCTTACTCATGTCTTCCTCTTGCCATGGTTCACTAAACAAGCTTACAAAATTAATAATGACATAATATCTTAATGAAACTAGACTCCAACAGAAAACAAGCTTGCATACTAAATATTTGGTAACATTCTACAAGATGTATTGCTAAAATTACAATTAATGTTTCAACAATGTAACCAACAAAATATAAAATAAAAATAATAAGAAAAAAGTCAAGTCTGTGAACCTAAAACTTAATTGCCATTGGCAAGCAAGAACCTTAAGCCTTTGTCCTATGAAGCAAGAAACTTTCCTGCTTTCTTTTTATGTACTGAAATCATCAGAAGCTAGACCATTTTCACTATATTAGAACGAACTTATGAGATATGGTAAGTCAATCTACACCAAGAAATACATTTTCTCAACAAAGCAAAAGCAAGCATAGAAGCCTATTGTTTCTGTTAGCATAAGGTAATTGATTTTTGTCTATTATGTATGCTTATTGTTTGCCTTATTATTATGATGCACTACGATATGCTCCAAGAATATTTCTCCAGGACTAGTGTTAGAGTTATTGTTCAAGGACATAATTATGGTAGAATATCACAAGTACCTTTTATCTTACCCTGCTATTTTTTTTATCTATGAGGTAAGAAAATCTTCTAAGTTTTTGTACATTCTAAACTTGAGAAACATACACCAACTCTATAGCACCTCTTCTTGTGCACATCAAGAAAATAACAATGATAAGATATTAAGATGACCATCTGCATTTAAATGAACATTTTTTATATTTTTTTATTATCTACTTAGTTAATTAGTGTCACGACCCGGATTTTTCACCCTCGGGAGTCGTGATGGCGCTTACTAATGAAAGCTAGGCAAGCCAACTGTTTGAACAATTTACCTATTTCCCATTTTTAATCCTTTGACAATTATGAAATAACATTTTATAGACAGCGGAATTTAAACAAGAGGAAGAAACAATAAAACTCTTTAAATATGTCCAATACAATTTTTTAAACAAGGACTACCCAGAACTGGTGTCACAACTTCATAGATGGTCTAGGAATACTACAACAAGGTCTGAAAAAAATAACTACAACACTGTTTCTGAATTACATAAATGAAACAGGAAGAAAAGATAGAGGGAGACGCCAGGGCCTCCGGACGCCTGCTGGACTACCTTGGATCTCCGTATGGACTGCAGGTAGCCACCCAAAGCTAAGGTCCAAAAGTTGTTGCGCCGGGATCTGTACACAATGCAGAGTGTAGTATCAGCACAACCGACCCCATGTGCTGGTAAGTGCCTAGCCTAACCTTGGCGAAGTAGTGACGAGGCTAGCACAAGACTACCAACTAAACCTATGCAGTTAAAGCATATACATGGCAAGTAATAGTAAAGGAAACTAGTAGTTAAAGATGGAAAGGGGACATGCTATGGGGGAATATCATTTACCAACAGTAA
Source organism: Nicotiana sylvestris (assembly GCF_000393655.2). NCBI lineage: Eukaryota > Viridiplantae > Streptophyta > Magnoliopsida > Solanales > Solanaceae > Nicotiana > Nicotiana sylvestris. Next base: position 172,825,525 of record NC_091062.1, read on the forward strand.
CTTAGGAGAAAAGCATAAAGAACTATTCAAAATTTGCAGTAGAGAGAATAAGAAATAGTAACAAATCGATATCCACTTTTATCCTTTATTGTTGCGGCGCGCAACCCGATCCAAATCATAAAACATATTGTGGAGTGCAACCCGATCCATATAATATTGTTGCGGCGTGCAACCCGATCCATATAATATTATTACAGCATACAACCCGATCCATATAATATTATTGCGGCGTGCAACCTGATCCATATAATATTATTGTGGCATGCAACCCGATCCATATAATATTTCAACGCAAATCACAAAAGAATCCCGGCAAGGGAACAATAAGAAAATAATAATATCCTGGCAAGGGAATCGAGAGTAAGAAGTAAATATGTACGACAAGGGAATTAGCTATAACCAAACTTGTTCCAACATTTATCTTCACAAAAGAGACCTCAACAAGAACCAATACTCAACCATAAGCAATTTCCACGAGAATAATCATAATTCTTTCCCAACACAGAGAATCAACAACTTAGGCATTTGTAGTACTTATTAAGAACACAACGATTTCAAATTAAGACTCACAGGCATGCTTGACACCAACGTTATAGATACTCGTCACCACGCCTATACGTCGTACTCATCAAATAACACATAGCAAATAGGACTCGACTCCTAATCCCTCAAGCTAAGGTTAGACCAAACACTTACCTCGATGCCACGAACACAAGTCAAGCCTCAACTACCGCTTTACCTCTTGTTTCCACCACCAGCTCGCTTGTATCTAGCCACAATTTACTTAATGATATCAATAAATGTTAAATGAATCAATTCCAATGCATGAAAATAGGTTTTATAAAGTTTTCCCCAAAAAGTCAAAAATCAACCCCGGACCTGCTTGGTCCAAACTTGAAATTCGGACCAAAACCCGATTACCCATTCACCCTCGAGCCCAGATATATAATTGGTTTTGGAATCCAACCTCAATTTGAGGTCTAAATCCGCAAATTTCAACATTCTTAGGTTTTACCCAAAATTCCCAATTCCACCATGAAAAACCTAGATTCTAGGATGAAATCTTGTTAAAATAAGTTAAAGAGTGAAAGAAATAAGTTAGAAATCACTTACGAGTATTTTGGAGAAGAAAGAGTGTTTGGAAAATCACCTCTTACAATTTAGGGTTTTTGAAAAGTGAAAAATAACTGAAAAGTCCATTTGAATGTACCCCTCTCAGACCCTCTCCGAGACCGCACAAAAAGGACTGCGGCCTCGGAGCTCCACCGCGGACCGCAAGAAACCGAGTGCGGCTGCAAAGTCCCCTCGACGATCGCAAGAAATCATTGTGAACCGCACAGGCTGGTTCAGAGACCTGCAACTTCTCTGAACCTGCAACAGCTATGTTCTAAGTCTAGATTCACTCTGTGGCCTATCCAAAACTCATCCGAGCCCTCTGGGCTCCAAACCAACCATGCACGCTAGTCCAAAAATATCATACGGACTTGCTCGTGCGATCAAATTGTCAAAATAACATGTAAAACTATGAATTAAACCTCAAAACTCATCATTCTAATCAAGAACACTTAAGGTTCATAACTGTTCAACCGGAGGTCCAAATCACGTCAAATAAACTCCATTTTTCACCAAATTTCACAGTTATTATTTAAATACTTTAATAAGTTTGTACCGGGCTCCGAAACCAAAATACGGGCCTGATACCAATAGTTTCAAATATTAATTCTTTTCTATGTTTCATAAATAATTCAGCAGAACAATTTCTTTCAAAAATTTATTTCTAAAGCTTGGAACCTCGAAATTTATTTTCGGGCATACACCCAAGTCTCATATTTTACTGCGGACCTCCCGGGATTGTTGGAATACGGATCCGGGTTCGATTGCTCAAAATGTTAACCAAAGCCAACCATAATTAAATTTTAACTTTAGAAATTTCTATTTCTCATATTTTCACATAAAAGGCTTTCTGGATATAGGTCTGGACCACGTACGCAAATCGAGGTGAGGTAAAGGGGAGGTTTTAAGGCCTCAAAACACAGGATTTATTTCTAAAATAAGTGATGGCCTTTCGGTTCATCACATCCTCTACCTTTAAAAAAATCATTCATCCTCAAACAGAGATAAAAAGGAAGTACATGAGTTAGGGAAAAGATGGGGATAATAGCTCCGCATATCAGACTCGGACTCCCAGGTCGATGACTCAGTAGGCTGACCTCTCCGCTGAACAAGAACAGAAGGGAAACTCTTCGATCTCAACTGACGAACCTGCCGGTCTAGAATATCTACCGGCTCCTCCTCGTAGGACAAGTCCTTGTTCAATTGGACAATGGTGAAATCTAACACGTGGGATGGATTGTTGTGATACTTCCGAAGCATGGACACATGAAACACTGGATGCACGGCTGATAATCTCGACGGCGACGCAAGTGTGTAAGCCACCTCTCCCACTCGATCAAGAATCTCAAACGGGCCAATGAACCTAGGACTAAGCTTGCCCTTCTTCCCAAATCTCATCACGCCCTTTATAGGCGACACCCGAAGCAATACCCGCTCACCGATCATGAAAGCCAAATCACGAACCTTACGGTCGGCATAACTCTTTTACCTGGACTAAGCTGTACGAAGCCTATCCTGAATGATTCTGACCTTGTCCAAGGCATCTTGTACTAGATCTATACCCAACAACCGAGGCTCTCCCGGCTCAAACCATCCAACCGGCGACCGACACTGCCTACCATATAAAGCCTCATAAAGAGCCATCTGGATACTCGGCTGGTAGTTGTTGTTATAAGCAAGAACTGATCCCACGAGCCTCCAAAATTAATGACACAAGCTCAGAGCATATCCTCCAAAATCTGAATAGTCCGCTCGGACTGCTCGTCCATCCGAGGATGAAACGTTGTGCTCAACTCAACCCGTATGCGCAACTCCCGCTGAACTGCTCTCTAGAAGTGTGAGGTAAACTGCGTACCTCGGTCCGAAATGATAGACACGGGCACACCATGAAAATGAACAATCTCCCAGATGTAGATCTGAGTTAACATCTTGAAAGAACAATAACCCACACCGTATCGAACTTCCTCTAAGTCTGTGGGAGTCCAACAACGAAGTCCATAGTGATACGCTCCCACTTCCACTCAGGAATCTCAATCTTCTGGAGCAAACCACCAGGTCTCTAATACTCGTACTTAACCTACTGACAATTCAACACCGAGCCACATATGCAACAATGTCCTTTTTCATTCTCCTCCACCAATAATGCTGCCACAAATCCTGATACATCTTAGCGGTGCCCGGATGAATGGAGTACCGGGAAATATGGGCCTCCTCTAAAATTAACTCCCAGAGCCCATCCACATTAGGCACACAAACTTGACCCTACAGTCTCAAAACTTCGTCATCTCCTAATGTAACCTGCTTGGCACCTCCGTGTTGCACCGTGTCCCTAAGGACACACAAATGAGGATCATCATACTGCCGATCTCGGATACACTCCAATAATGAAGAACGACCAATTGTTCAAGCTAACATACAGTTGGGCTTAGAAACATCAAACCTCACGAACTGATTGTCCAAAGCCTGAACGTCCAAAGCAAGCAGTCTCTCACCGATCGGAATATATGCAAGACTGCCCATACTGCCTGACTTTCTATTCAAAGCATCGCCCACCACATTGGCCTTCTCCGGATGATATAAGATGGTGATATCATAGTCTTTCAACAGCTCCAACCACCTTCTCTGCCTCAAATTTAACTCCTTCTGCTTGAATAAGTACTGCAGACTCTTGTAATCCGTGTACACCTCAGATGATACGCCATATAGATAATGCCTCCAAATCTTCAACGCATGAGCAATGGCTGCTAACTCCAAATCATGAACTGTATAATTCTTCTCACGGATCTTCAACTGTCGTGAAACATAGGCAATGACCTTGCAATCCTGCATCAACACTGCACAAAGTCCAATACGTAATGCATCACAATACACTGTATATGGCCCTAAACCTGTAGGCAAAACCAGCACTAGCACCGTAGTCAAAGCCGTCTTGAGCTTCTGAAAGCTCGCCTCACAATCATCTGAACACCTAAACTGGGCATCCTTCTGGGTCAACCTGGTCATCGGGGCTGCAATAGATGAAAACCCCTCCACAAACTGACGATAATAGCCTAACAAACCCAAGAAACTCCGGATCTCTGTGGTTGATGCTGGTCTAGGCCAGTTCTTGACTGCCTCTATCTTCTTTGGATCTACCTGAATACCCTCTACTGATACAATATGACCCAAGAATGCAACTGAACACAACCAGAACTCAAACTTTGAAAACATCGCATACAACTGACTATCTCTAAAAGTCGGGAGGACCACTCTTAGATGCTGCTCATGCTTCTCCCGGCTGTGGGAATAGATCAAAATATCATCAATGAAGACTATCACGAATGAATCCAAGTAAGGCCTGAACACTCGGTTCATCAAATCCATAAAAGTTGTTGGGGCATTAGTCAACCCGTATGACTTCACCAAGAACTCATAATGCCCATACCGAGTGCGGAAAGCTGTCTTAGGGACATCGGATGCCCTAATCCTCAACTGATGGTAGCCAGATCTCAAGTCAATCTTCAAAAATACCTTGGCACCCTGAAGCTAATCAAACAAATCATCAATCCTCGGCAACGGATACTTATTCTTAATTGTAACCTTGTTCAACTGGCGGTAATATATACACATCCTCATCGATCTGTTCTTGTTCTTAACAAACAACACCCGTGCATCCCAAGGCGAGACACTAGGCCTAATGAAGCCTTTATCAAGCATGTCTTGGAATTGCTCCTTCAGTCCTTTCAACTCAGGCGTGGCCATACGATACGGCAAAATAAAAATGGTTTGAGTGCCCGGATCCAAATCAATGCAGAAGTCAATATCCCTATCGGGTGGCATACTCGGCAAGTCTGAAGGAAATACCTCAGGAAACTCACGAACAACACGCACAGAATCAATAGAAATAACCTCAGTATGATGACCCAAAAGGTCATCACTTGTGTTGCAAGTAAATTCAGTGTTTCAAGGCCTAAAAACCTCTTTTTTACCTTACCTTTATTTGCATGCATGGTCCAGACCTATATCCAAAAAGCCTTATATGTGAAAAGATGAAAAATAGAAATTTCTAGAGTTAAAATTTGATTTTTTGTTTACTTTGGTCAACATTTTGAGCAAACGGACCCGAATCCATGTTTTGACGGTCTCGGGAGGTCCGCAGTTAAATATACAATTTGGGTGTATGCCCGGAAATGAATTTCGAGGTCCCAAGCCTTAGAAATAAATTTTTGAAAAAAATTATTTTACTGAATTATCTAAGAAATGAAGAAAAGAATTAATGTTTGAAACCATTGGTATCGGGCCCGTATTTTGGTTCCGGAGCCCGGTACAAACTTGTTATAGTATTTAAAAGATAACTGTGAAATTTGGTGAATAACGGAGTTTATTTGACATGAGTTGGACTTCCAGTTGAAGAGTTATGAACTTTGAGAGTTCTTGATGAAAATGTTGGGTTTTGAGGTTTAATTCATAATTTTACATGTTATTTTGATGATGTGATCGCACGAGTAGGTCCATATGATGTTTTTGAGTTAGTATACACGTTTGGTTTGAAGTCCCGAGGGCTCAGGTGAGTTTCGGGATGTTTTAAGCTTAAAACATAATAGTTGCGGGTCCAGAGATGTTGCAAATCTCTGAACACGCCAGTGCTGATCGCATTGATTTTGTGCTGACCGCAGAGGGGCCTTTGTAGCTGCACTCCTTTTGTGCGGTCCGCGGTGAGGAAGGATTTCATTGGTCTGATTTCGGAAGCCTATATCTTTTGATCTACAAAGAATTTTGAGATGATTCAATAATGAAAATGGTAGCCCTTCGTGTCTAGTTTCCATAAAGGTAAAGAAATCATAATTTGGATATCTGTAGAGAAAGTGATGTCCAAAATACTAAAGTGTGTCACTGCAGTCAACATTGTGACCTCCGCGGTTGCACTCCTTTTTGTGCGGTCCGCACAGGGGGTCTGAGAGGGGTATATTTAAATGGAATTTTCAATTATTTTTCATTTTTCAAAACCCCAAAAATATAAGAGGCAATTTTCAAACAATCTTTCTTCTCCAAAACATTAGTAAGTGATTTCTAACTCATTTTCTTTACTCCTTAACTTCTTTTTACAAGATTTCATCCTAGAATCAATGGTTTTCACGAGGGAAATTGAGTGTTTTGGGTAGAACCTAGGTTTTTTAAATTTTGGGGATTTGGACCTCGATTTGAGGTCCGATTTCAAAACAAATTATATCTTTAGGTTCGTGGGGGAATGGGTAATCAGGTTTTGGTTCGAACCTCGGGTTTTGACCTTGTGGGCCCGGGGGTGATTTTTGACTTTTTAGGAAAAACTTTAGAAAACTTATTTCCATGCATTAGAAATGATTCATTTAGCACTTATTAACATTATTAAGTAACCTCTGGCTAGATACAAGCGAGTTGGTGATGGAATCAAGAGGTAAAGCGATAGTTGAGGCTCGCCTGTTGTTCGTAAGTTTCTCGAGGTTTTTCCTTCAGACCTGTAGAGTACGCCACCTGACAGGGATAATTACTTTTGCATTGATTTGGCTCCGGGCACTCAGCCCATTTCTATCCTGTCGTATCGTATGGCCCCACCTGAGTTGAACTAGTTGAAGGATCAGTTGCAAGACTTGCTTGAAAAAGGCTTCATTAGACCTAGTTTCTCTCCTTGGGGTGCGCTGGTGTTGTTTGTTAAACAGAAGGACGGATCGATGAGGACATGTATATATTATCGGCAGTTGACCAAGGTTACAATCAAGAATAAATATCCATTGCTGAGGATCGATGATTTGTTTGACCAGCTTCAGGGTGCCCAAGTATTTTCTAATATCGACTTGAGATTTGGCTACCATCAGTTGAGGATTAGGGCATCCGATGTCCCTAAGACAACTTTCTGCACTCGGTACGGGCATTATGAGTTCTTGGTGATGTTATTCGGGTTAACAAATGCCCCAGCAGCTTTTGTGGATTTGATTAACCGAGTGTTCAGGCCTTACTTGGATTCGTTCGTGATAGTCTTCATTGATGATATTTTGATCTATTCCCACAGCCAGGAGGAGCATGAGCAGCATCTTAGAGTGGTTCTCCATACTTTGACAGATAGTCAGTTGTATGCCAAGTTTTTGAAGTGCGAGTTCTAGTTTATTTCAATTGCATTTCTGGGTCATGTTGTATCAGCAAATGGTATTCAGGTAGATCTGAAGAAGATAAAGGCAGTCAAGAACTGGCCTAGACCAGCATCAGCTACAAAGATCTGGAGTTTCTTGGGATTGTCGGGCTACTATCATCTGTTTGTGGAGGGGTTTTCATCTATCGCAGCCCCGATGACCAGGTTGATCCAGAAGGGTGCCCAGTTCAGGTGGTCTGACAAGTTTGAGGCGAGCTTTCAGAAGCTCAAGACAGCCTTGACTACGACGCCAGTGTTGGTTTTGACCACAGGTTCATGGCCTTATACAGTTTATTGTGATGCATCTCGTATTAGACTTGGTACAGTGTTGATGCAGGATGGCAAGGTTATTGCATATACTTCGTGTCAGTTGAAGATTTATGAGAAGAACTATTCGGTTCATGATTTTGAGCTAGCAGTGATTGTTCACGCGTTGAAGATTTGGAGGCATTATCTATATGGCGTGTCATGTGAGGTGTTCACGGATCACAAGAGTCTGCAGTACTTATTCAAGCAGAAGGAGTTAAATTTGAGGCAGAGAAGGTAGTTGGAGCTATTAAAAGACTATGATATCACCATCCTATATCATCCGGGAAAGGCTAATGTGGTAGCCGATGCTTTGAGTAAAAAGTCAGCCAGTATGGGTAGTCTTGCATATATTCCGGTCGGTGAGAGACCGCTTGCCTTGGATGTTCAGGCTTTGGCCAATCAGTTCTTGAGGTTGGATGTTTTTGAGCCCAGCCGTGTGTTAGCTTACACAGTCACTCGTTCTTCATTATTGGATCATATCCGAGATCGGCAGTTTGATGATCCTCATTTATGTGTCTTTAGGGACACGGTACAACACGGAGGTGCCAAGTAGGTTACATTAGGAGATGATGGAGTTTTGAGGCTGCAGGGTCGAGTTTGCATGCCTAATGTGGATGAGCTTCGAGAGTTGATTTTAGAGGAGGCCCATAGTTCCCGGTACTCTATTCATCTGGACGCCGCTAAGATGAATCAGGATTTGCGGCAACATTATTGGTTGAGGAGGATTAAGAAGGATATCTTTGCATATGTGGCTCGGTGTTTGAATTGCCAGCAGATTAAGTACGAGCATCATATGGCTGGTGGTTTGTTTCAGAGGATTGAGCTTCCCGAGTGGAAGTGGGAGCGGATCACTATGGATTTCATTGTTGGACTCCCACAGACTCGGAGGAAGTTCGATGTAGTGTGGGTTATTGTTGATAGGCTTATATTCTTCTGAAAGGTTAGCTGAGATCTATATTCGGGAGATTGCTCGTCTTCATGGTGTGCCCGTGTCTATCATTTCGTATCGAGGTACCCAGTTTACCTCACATTTCTGGAGGGCAATTCAGCAAGAGTTGGGCACACATGTTAAGTTGAGCATAGCATTTCATCCTCAAATGGATGGACAATCCGAGCGTACTATTCAGATTTTAGAGGATATGCTCCGAGCTTGTGTCATTGACTTTGGCAGCTTGTGGGATCAGTTTTTGCCTTTAATAGAGTTTTCCTACAACAACAGCTACCAGTCGAGTATCCAGATGGCTCCTTATGAGGCTTTGTATGGTAGGTGGTGTCGGTCATTAATAGGATGGTTTGAGCTAGGAGAGGCTCGGTTTGTTGGGTACAGATCTAGTACAGGATGCCTTGGACAAGGTTAGGATTATTCAGGATAGGCTTCGTACAGCTTAGTCCAGGCAAAAGAGTTATGCCGACCATAAGGTTCGTGATTTGGCTTTCATGGTCGGTGAGCAGGTATTGCTTCGAGTGTCGCTTATGAGCGTGATGAGATTTGGGAAGAAGGGAAAGCTTATCCCTAGGTCCTTTGGCGCATTTGAGATTCTTGATCGAGTGGGGGAGGTAGCTTATAGACTTGCATTACCGTCGAGCTTATCAGCCGTGCATCCAGTGTTCCATGTGTCCATGCTTCAGAGGTATCACGGCGATCCATCCCACGTGTTGGACTTCAGCACTGTCCAGTTGGACACGGACTTGTCATATGAGGAGGAGCAGGTAGCTATTATAGACCGACAGGTTGTCAGTTGAGGTCGAAGAGTTTTCCTTCTGTTCGTGTTCAGTGGAGAGGTCAGCCTGCTGAGGCATCGGCTTGGGAGTCCTAGTTTGATATGCAGAGCCGTTATCCCCATCTTTTTCCCGACTCAGGTACTTCATTCTTATGTCCGTTCGAGGATGAACAGTTGTTTTAGAGGTGGAGAATGTGATGACCCAAAAGGCCATCACTTGTGTTGCAAGTAAATTCAGTGTTCGGAGAACTAAAAACCTCTTTTTTACCTCATCTTGATTTGTGTGCATGGTTCGGAACCATATCCGGAAAGCCTTCTATGTGAAAATATGAGAAATAGAAATTTCTAGAGTTAAAATTTGATTTTTGGTTGACTTTGGTCAACATTTTGAGCAAACGGACCTGGATCCGTGTTCCGACGATCCTGAGAGGTCCGCAGTAAAATATGGGACTTGGGCGTATGCCCAGAAATGAATTCCAAGGTCCCAAGCCTTAGAAATCAATTTTTGAAAAAGAATTATTTTACTGAATTATCTAAAGAACGAAGAAAAGAATTAATGTTTGAAACCATTGATATCGGGCTCATATTTTGATTCCGGAGCCTGGTACAAACTTGTTATAGTATTTAAAAGATAACTGTGAAATTTTGTGGAAAATGGAGTTTATTTGATGTGAGTTGGACTTCTGGTTGAAGAGTTATGAACTTTTAGAGTTCTTGATGAAAATGTTGAGTTTTGAGGTTTAATTCATGATTTTACATGTTATTTTGATGATGTGATCGCACGAGTAGTTCCATATGATGTTTTTGAGTTAGTATGCATGTTTGGTTTGAATTCCCGAGGGCTCGGGTGAGTTTCGGGTAGGTTCTGAGATGTTTTAGGGTTAAAACATAGATGTTGCAGGTCCAGAGATGTTGCAGATCTTTGAATCCGCTAGTGCTGACCGCATTGATTTTGTGTTGACCGTGGAAGGGCCTTTGCGGCCGCACTCCTTTTTGTGCGGTCCGTAGTGAGGAAGGATTTCACTGGTCTGACTTCGGAAGCCTAGATCTTTTGATCTACAAGGAATTTTGAGATGATTCAAAAACGAAAGTTGTAGCACTTCGTGTCTAGTTTACAGAAAGGTAAAGAAATCACAATTTGATATATGTAGAGAAATTTATGGCTAATATACTAAAGCATGTCACTGCAGTCAACATTGTGAGCTCCGCGGCCGCACTCCTTTTTGTGCGGTCTGCACAGGGGGTCTTTGAAGGGTATATTTAAACAAGATTTTCAGTTATTTTTCATTTTTCAAAACCACAAAAACATAAGAGGCGATTTTTCAAACAACCTTTCTTCTCCAAAATATTAGTAAGTGATTTATAACTCATTTTCTTTACTTCTTAACTTCTTTTTACAAGATTTTATCCTAGAATCAATGGTTTTCATGGGGGAAATTAGGTATTTTGGGTAGAACCTAGGTTTTTCAAATTTTGGGGATTTGGACCTTGATTTGAGTTCCGATTTCAAAACAAATTATATATTTGGGTTCGTGGGGGAATGGGTAATCCGGTTTTGGTTTGAACCTAGGGTTTTGACCATGTGAGCCCGGGGGTGATTTTTGACTTTTTGGGAAAAACTTTAGAAAACTTATTTCCATGCATTAGAAATGATACATTTAGCACTTATTAATATTATTAAGTAACTTATGGCTTGATACGAGCGAGTTGGTGGTGTAATCAAGAGGTAAAGTGATAGTTGAGGCTTGAATTGTGTTCGTGGCATCGAGGTAAGTGTTAGGTCTAACCTTAGCTTGAGGAATTAGAAGTTGTGTCTTATTTGCTATGTGCTAATTGTGGAGTACGACGTATAGTCATGGTAACGAGTATCTATACGTCGGTGTCAAGCATGCCCGTGAGTCTTGTATTGTAATTGTTGTGACTCCGTTAAGGTTTATTGTGCTTCATATGAGGATTATCATTATTGTTCCCTTGCCGGGATGTTGTTGTCATATTGTTGTTCCCTTGCTGGGATATTGTTGTTATATTATTGTTCCTTTGCCGAGATGTTGTTGTTATAGTATTATTCCCTTGTCGGGATGTTGTTGTTATATTATTGCTCCCTTGTCGGGATTCCATTATAAATAGTATTGATAAATGAAAAGGGAGCGGGTTGCACGCCTGCAACAGTAACATATGAAATGGGAGTGGGTTACACGCCTGCAACTGGAAATATATGAAATTGGAGCGGGTTGCACGCCTGCAACGGTAAATATATGAAATAGGAGCGGGTTGCATGCCTGCAATGGTAATATATGAAATGGGAGCGGGTTGCATGCCTGTAATGGTACAATATGAAATGGGAGCGAGTTGCACTCCTGCAACAGTACTATATGAGATGGGATCGGGTTGCACGCCTGCAACGGTATTACATGTGTACTTGTTCTTCTTATTTCCTTATATTTGCTGGTAATTGATTTATGGCATTCCTTACATTATCTACTGTTGTTCTGTTGTTACCTGTTACTCCCCGCAACATGTTTCCTCCGCCCAACATTAGTCGTAATTATCTGCTTCTATTTTCGATGTATATGATTTAACTGCACAGGTTTATTTGTTAGTCTGGTCCTAGCCTCGTCACTACTTTGCCGAGGTTAGGCTAGGCACTTACCAGCACATGGGATCGGTTGTGCTGATACTACACTTTGCACTCTTTTGTGTAGATCCCAGTGCTGTAGACTTTGGACCGTAGTGAGATTGTTGTTTCTTGTTCATCAGGCAACCCGAGGTAGTCCTGTAGGCATCTGCAGGCCTTGGTGTCTCCTTTTATCTACTATTCTTGTTTCTTTCATGTATTTCCAGGAACAGTGTTGTCTTTATTTCTTTCAGAACTTTATTTGTAGTACTCCTAGATAGTCTATGAAGTTGTGACACCAGTCTTGGGTAGATTTGTTATGGATTGGTATTAGTAGTATTATTAAACATTTACAATGCAGCCTTCCACTTATTCAATTCTGTTGTTATCTAAGTGTTGGATCTTAACTGTTATTGTATTAAGAATGGAAACAAGGTAAGTAGTTTAGTTGGTTGACTTTTCTAGCTTTCACTAGTAGGCGCCATCATGACTCCTGAGGGTGGAAAATCCGGGTCGTGACACTCTATACTAGAATCACGAACATATGCCAAATAGGCCAAACACCCCTTTTCGACCATACGTTGAGCCTTCATATATGAGATAACACTACGGGTAGAATGATCAGGAGTCCCTCTCCACTCTAAACGAGGTAAACCCTGCAAGGCTAAGGTCACAGTCTTGGCATGACAGTCCAAGATAGCGTGGTAAGGTGATAACCAGTCCATCCCCAATATGACATCAAAATCAACCATGTCCAAAAGTAACAAATCTACTCCAGTTTAAAGACTCTCAATCACAATTGTACAAGAACGACAAACACGATCTACCACAATAGAATCACCCACCAGTGTAGACACATATACAGGAGCACTTAGAGAATCACTAGGCATGACCAGATACAGTGCAAAATAGGATGACACATAGGAATATATAGATCCCAGATCAAATAAAACTGAAGCATCTCTTCTACAAACCAAAATAGTACCTGTGATAACTGCATCGGAGGCCTCAGCCTCGAGCCTGGATGGAAGAGCATAACATCGGGGCTGGGCACCACCACTCTGAGCTACATCCCTGAGACGGCCTCCTGCTGGCTGGTCTCCACCTCTAATATCTCTACCTCCATATTTAGCACCTCTACCCCCACCCCTAGCTGGCGGAGCGGGCGGTGGAACCCCTGGTGCCTGAACCATGGCACGGGAACCCTGTTGCTATAACTGAGTACCCACAAATCTCGAACAAGCCCTCCGAATATGACTATACTCAGCGCAATCAAAGCATCCACCTAAGTGTTGCGGCTGAGGAAACTGAGACTGACCCTAGCGACCTGAATAACCACCCTGAAAACTCTAGAGCGCCGGTGCACTGATAGGAGCTGGTGGTGCACTGTAGGACTGCTTATCAGAATACTGCATATGAGAACCATGACCACCTGAAGCACCGTGAGATACCTCCCTACGATAGAACGATCTCAACTCTCCTGGCCATATCGGCCGCCTCCTAGAAAGAAATCTCACTCCCTGTCTCCTTGGCCATCTGAAGTCGAAAAGCTGGATGAGCCCCTCAATGAACCTCCTCACTCTCTCTCTCTCTCTCGGTGGGAAGTATAAGTAGAGCATAACGGGCAAAAGCAATAAACCTGGTCTCGTACTAAGTGACAATCATAGAACCCTACTGGAGATGCTCAAACTACCTCCGATAGATCTCCCTTTGAGTGACCGGAAGAAACTTCCCCAAAAACAGCTGAGAAAACTAATCCCAAGTTAAAGCTGGTGACTCGGCGGGTCTAGCCACACAAGAATCTCTCCACCAAGTCTTGGTGGATCCAGATAAGCGAAAGGTAGCAAAGTCGACCCCATTGGTCTCCACTATCCCCATGTTCCTGAGAACCTCATGACAACTGTCTAAATAATCATGGGGATCCTTAGAAGATGCACTACTGAAAGTAGTAGTGAAGAGCTTGGTAAACCTATCCAATCTCCACAAGGCATCGGCAGACATAGTTGTTCCATCACCGGTCTGAGCTACCATACTCGGCTGAACTACTCCAACTGGCTGAGCTGCGGGAGTCTTAAACTGGGGAGCTATCTGCTCTGGAGTGCGAGTAGCAGGAGTCTGGGCTCCTCCTCTAGCCTGAGAGATGGCTGGTGCTACAGGAAGCAAGCCTGCTCGAGTGACACTCTCCATAAGGCCCACTAGACGAACCAAAGCATCCTGGAGTACTGGGGTAGCAATGAACCCCTCTAGGACCTAAGCTGGGCCGACCAGAACTGCCTAGGCTGGAAACTCATCATCAAAGTCAACCTGAGGCTCCGTCGTTGGTGTTGTTGCTCTGGGTGAGCTCTACCCCTACCTCGGCCTATAGCACAGCCTCGGCTTCACCCTCTGTCCTTTGTGGGAGCTACTTCTGGGGGACTCGGGCTGTTGATCGGTGGATGAGGAAGCGCATGTTCTCTCCATCTACGAAAGAATACAGTACAAATCCAATTAGCATTGAGAAACCAAACCGCATGACAGAAAATAAAAGACGTGAAGTTTTTCCCTAACTCTATAGCCTCTGGGGGATAAATACAGATGTCTCCGTACCGTCCCTCAGACTCTACTAAACTTGTCCATAAATTGTGAGACCTATGTAACCTAGAGCTCTGATACCAACTTTTCACGACCCGGATTGCCCACCCTCGATAGTCGTGATGGCACCTACTAATGAAAGCTAGGCAAGCCAACAATTTGAACAATTTACCTAATCCCTCAAGCTAAGGTTAGACCAAACACTTACCTCGATGTCACGAACACAATTCAAGCCTCAACTACCGCTTTACCTCTCCATTGTCCATTTCTTTCATTACAGAACAATCTGACTGTCTTCACAAAAAAATTTAAATACTTGGTAACTTTTTATTTTGTGTAATAATTAATTACTATAATTTTTTCTGAATATATTTACAGAAATTATTAAGGAAAAGGTAGGTAAGACTTCAACATCAAGGAGTGAAGAAGGTTTTGAAGTAGATGAAGCAGAGATGGAAATAAACATGGAAACAAATGGAGATGTGGAAGGAGAAAAAACCAGCAAAGGAACTGTTGTTATTTGTCAAAAACTATACCAGATGAGTCACTACTCAAAACTTAGATTGAAACAGTTGGAGGCGCATAAAAAGGAAGAATATATAGTCTTTGTCCCAAACATTGTCTTCTGGCAGACTTATTGGACACTAATTTTTCATCCTCTAGTGCTCCAAATCCTCCAAATGTTCCTACCCAACAAGTTTTTGAAACACCCAAATTTTAGCAACTTCTTGATAGTGCACTGGAGCAATGGATGGAGAATATGCTGGCACGAATGCAAGCAGATATTCGGGAGGATATGCAAAAAGAAGTAAAAGTTACTGCTTCTACTATCGTGCGTGAGATGCTTGGTTTAACTTCTTGTGATGACCCAAAAGGTCATATCTTGTTTTAGAAGTCAAATTTGTATTTTGAGGCCTTAAAACCTCCTTTTATCTCTCCTCAATTTGCGTGTGCAGTCTGAGCGCGATACCGGAAAGCTTTTGTGTGAAACATTTAAGAAAAAAATGATCTTTGGCTTAAAAAGATGATTTTAGTTGACTTCGGTAAATATTTTAGGTAAACAAACCCGGGCCCATGTTCCGACAGTCCCGGAGGGTCCGTAGTAAAATATGGGACTTGGGCGTATGCCCGGAATCAAATTCCGAGGTCCCTAGCCCGAGAAATGAATTTTTGAAGAAAATTGTTTAACTGAAAATCTGGTTGTTTTTGGAAATTGAATAATGTTTGAGATAGTTGGTATCGAGACCGTATTTTGGCTCCGGAGCCCGGTACATGTCCGTTATAATATTTAGACATTATCTGTGGAATTTTGTGAAAAATGGAGGTGATTTGATGTAATTCGGACCTTTGGTTGAAAAGATAGAAAATTTGAACTATCTTGAAAATTTCATGAGTTTTGGTGCAAAATTCGTTGTTTAAGATGTTATTTTAGTGATTTGATCACGCAAGCAAGTTCATATGATGTTTTAAGACTCATGTGCATGTTTGGTTTGGAGCCCCGAGGGCTCGGATGAGTTTTGGATAGGCTACTAAGTGTTTTGAGACTTAAGGAATTTGCTGGTGTGTTGCAGATCTGCAGACTTCGCAAATGCGAAGTTTGGCTAGCAAATGCGAGCATCGCATTTGCGATTAGAGGGTAGGGAGGGGGACCTTCTCATTTGCGAAGTTCATCGTCGCAATTGCGACTCTAACAGTGGCCGCATTTTGTTTGCATTTGCGAAGGCATCAGGTCAGGCCAAGCTTCGCATTTGCGATAAAATGGTCACATTTGTGAGTTCGCATTTGCAAACCTGTGATCGCAAATGCGATATCTACGACTGTGTAAAACATAACTTAGACGGGATTTTCACCCATATTTCAAATCTCTCGAACCCTAAACTTCCATAGGCGATTTTCCAAAGACCCAAACTTCTCCAAATTATAGGTAAGTGATTTCTAACTAATTTCTTTCTATCTATCTCATCTTTTTACAAGATTTCATCACAAAATCTAGGGATTTTCATAGGGAATTGGGTGTTTTTGGGTAGAATTTAGGAATTTTGATATTTGGGGATGTAGACCTCAAATTGAGGTCGTATTCTAAAACCAATTGTATATCAGGGTTCGGGGGTGAATGGGTAATCGGGTTTTGGTCCGAATTTCAAGTTTGGACTAAGCGGGCCCGGGGTAGCGTTTTTGACTTTTTGGGGGAAATGTTATGAAACCTATAATTATGCATTGGAGTTGAGTTATTGAGAATTTATTGATGTTATTAAGTTGATTATGACTAGATATGAGTGAATTGGTGGTGGAATCGAGAGGTAAAGCGATGATTAAGCTTTGAAATACATGTTGTCTTGAGGTAAGTATTTGGTCTAACTTTGACTTGAGGGATTAGGGATCCCCGACTTAATTGCTATGTAAAATTCTATGTGTGTGGCGTATAGGTGTGGTGACGAGTACCTATGATCCACCAAATTATCATTTTAGCTTGTTCCCTTCCCCGTTTCCTAATACACTATTTCTTGTCTTAATTGCTACATGCTCCTAATTGTTTTCATGTCTTAATTTCTACTTGCTCATAAATGTTTCCATGTCTAATTGCTTCATATTAGTTGTTGTTCTCTTTATTGAAGTATTTAATTGTTTCATGGTTTTGTTTTATTACTTTGTTCGCTTCTATTGGTTTATTGGTACCTTATGGTACACCTTGGTTGGTTTCGCTGAAAAGTTTACACAGTTGAAGTTTTATAATTGTAGTGATATTCCATTGTGTGGATTGAGGTATAAGTGTTGTGGGGGATTTGAATTAACTTGTGAAACACTTGTCTTTATTTTTGTGATTGGTGTTGATTTATATACTGGGATTGGGTTGCACGCCGCAACAAGAGAAATAAGGATGAATGTGATTGTCTAGTTGGATCGGGTTGCACGCTGCAACAAAGGAGTAATAAGGGTGAATAGGTGGGATCGGGTTGCGTGCCGAAACAGGAGGAATAAGGGTGCTATGTGTTGAGGAGTAATAAGGTTGGACAGGTGGGATCGGGTTGCACGCCGCAACAAGGAGTAATAAGGGTGAACATTGATACTGTTATTGTTTATATGGTGGAATCGGGATGAACGCCGCATCAGTTACTGTTTTAGCATTCATTTCTGTTGAAGTTTATTACTGAGATGTTGAAACTCCTTAAGGATTGGTTATAGTTGAGTACTGGTAGAAGGGTTGATGTTCGTATTCATTTAAATGCAAGTTTATGTTATATTTCATTTTGTATTTCCTTTCTGTTTTAGTATAAAATGTTGCAGGTTGTATATGTTGTGATGCCCCGTCGTAGCCTCGTCACTACTTCGTTGAGGTTAGGCTCGGCACTTACCAATACATGGGGTCGGTTGTACTGATACTGCACTCTGCACTTCTTTTGCAGATTTCGGAGGTAGTGGCTGATTAGAGTTCGAGGGTGCTGCCTTCAATTCACAGAAGATCCAAGGTAGTCCTGCAGGCGTCCGCATGCCCTGGCATCCCCTTCAATATAGATGTATCTTTACTACATTCTATTTTTATTTTCCTCCAATATAGATGTATATTTTTCTTTTAAACCATTACTTGTTGTATTCGTAGATAGTTCATGAGTGGAGACACCAGTTTCTGGGTGGAATTTATTACGATTTCATTATTAGCATAAAGATAATCTTTTAAATTGTGATCTTCCGCATTTATTTTCGCTGATTTACTTTTATTAAGTTTTAATTATTAAAGATAAAAGAAAAAGTTAAAATATTCTGTAACGTCGGCTTGCCTAGCGAGTACAATGTTAGGCGCCATCATGGTCCAATGGTGGGAAATTCGGGTTGTGGTAAGTTGGTATCAGTGCACTAGGTTGCCTAGGTCTCACAATTCACGGACAAGCTCGGTAGAGTCCGAGGGATCGGTAAGGAGACATCTGGGCTTATCCCCCAAAGGCTATAGAGTTAGGAACAATTTCACTTCTATTCATCTCTGTCGTGCAGTTTGATCTCTCAATACTAATTAAACTCTCTACTCTATCCTTACGTAGATGGCGAGAACACGTACCACTTCACCAACTGATCAACAGCCCGAGCCCCCAGTGGCAACTCCTACGAGGGGCAGAGAACAAGGTCGAGGCTGTGCTTGAGGCCGAGGCAGGGACAGGGCTCAGCCAAGAGATCGAGCAGCAGCACCAACGGCGGAGCCTCAGGTAGATTTTGAGGATGAGGTTCCGCCCCAGACCGTTCCAGCAGGGCCAGCTCAGGTTCCAGAGGGGTTCATAGCTACCCCGGTACTTTAGGATGCTTTGGTCCGTCTAGTGGGCCTTATGGAGAGTATTACTCAGGCCGACATGATTCCTGTAGCACCAGCCGTCTCTCGGGCTGGGGGAGGAGTACAGACTCCCGCTACTCACACTCTGGAGCATATGGCTCCTTAGTTTCAGACTCTAGCAGCTCAGCCAGTTGGACTAGTTCCGCCGGGTATTATAGCTCTGATCGGTGATGGAGCAGCTATGTCTTATGATGCTTTGTGGAGATTGGATAGGTTCACCAAGCTTTTCACTACTATATATGGTGGTACATCTTCAGAGTATCCCCAAGACTATTTGGACAGTTGTCATGAGGTTCTACGGAACATGGGGATAGTGGAGACCAATAGGTTCGACTTTGCTGCTTTTTATCTGTCAGGTTCTGCCAAGAATTTGTGGAGGGCTTATTGTTTGGCCAGACTAAATGGGTCACCTGCTTTGACTTGGGACCAGTTCTCTCATCTATTTCTGGAGAAGTTCCTTCCTATCACTCAAAGAGAGGACTACCGGAGGCAGTTTGAGCGCCTCCAACGGGGTTCTATGACTGTCAGTCAGTACGAGACTAGATTTATTGACTTGGCCCATCATGCTCTTCTTATTCTTCCCACCAAGAGAGAAAGGGTAAGGAGGTTTATTAAGGGACTTTCTCAGCCTATCAGATTGCAGATGGCTAAGGAGATAGGGAGTGAGATATCTTTCCAAGATGCAGCCAATGTGGCAAGGCGAGTTGAGATGGTTCTATCACAGGGGAGTGGTCAGGGGTCTAACAAGAGGTCGCGTCATTCCAGTGGATTCAGTGGGACCTCATCTGGAGGTCGAGGTACTTTTGGTAGGAGTCATCCTCCCAGGCCGTTCCATTCAGCACTTCAGACATCCTATGGAGCTTCAGGGGGTCGTGGTCCTTATGTACCTCCTTTAGGGCAGCCAGCTTATAGTGCACCGCCAGCTCCTATCAGAACACCTCTAGTTTAGAGTTATTATTGCGGTCAGCTGGCCCGTCAGGGTCAGTCTCAGTTCCCTCAGTCACAGTATTCAGATGGATGTTTTGAGTGTGGTGAGTATGGGCATATACGGAGGACCTGTCCGAGATTAGTAGGTGTTCAACCACAACAGCAGGGTTCTCATGCCATGATTCCGGCACCGTCCGCTCAGCTAGCTAGAGGTAAGGGTCAGGGAGCCTGAGGTAGGGGTCATCCTACTAGAGGTGGAGGTCAAGCCGTTAGAGGTAGAGGCCAGGCCGGTAGAGGTGGAGGCCAGCCAGTAGGAGGCTATCCCAGGGATATTGCTTAAAGTGGTGGGGCCCAGCCCTGATGTTATGCTTTCCCAGCCAGGCCTGAGGCTGAGTCCTCCGATGCTATTATCACAAGTACTGTTTTGGTTTATAGTAGAGATGCTTCAGTTCTGTTTGATCCAGGGTCTACATACTCCTATGTGTCTTCTTATTTTGCTTCATATTTGGTTGTGCCTCACGATTCTTTGAGTGCTCCCGTATATATATCCACATTGGTAGGGGATTCTATTGTTGTAGATTGGGTCTATCGTTCGTGTGTTGTTGTTATTGGGGGTCTTGAGACTAGTGTAGATATCCTACTTCTCGATATGGTAGATTTTGATGTCATTTTGGGGATGGATTGGCTATCACCTTATCATGCTATATTAGATTGTCATGCCAAGATCATGACCTTAGCTTTGTCGGGGTTGCCTTGATTAGAGTGGAGGGGTACTCATGGTCATTCTACTAGTAGGGTTATCTCTTATATTAAGGCTAGGAGTATGGTCGAGAAAGGGTGTTTGGCTTATTTGACTTATGTTCGTGATTCGAGTGCTAATGTTCCTTCTATGGATTCTGTGCCAATTATTCGAGAGTTTCCAGAGGTATTTCCTATAGACCTGCCAGGGATGCCACCCGATAGGGATATTGAATTTTGCATTGATTTGGCTTTGGGCACTCATCCCATTTCTATTCCACCATATCGTATGGCCCCGCCAGAGTTGAAGGAATTGAAGGAGCAATTGTAAGATTTGCTCGACAAGGGCTTTATTAGGCCCAGTGTCTCGCCTTGGGGTGTGCCAGTGTTGTTTGTTCAGAAGAAGGATGGATCAATGAGGATGTGTATAGATTATCGGCAGTTGAACAAAGTCACCATCAAGAACAAGTATATGTTGCCTAGGATTGATGATTTATTTGATCAGCTTTAGGGTGCCAAAGTGTTTTCAAAGATTGATTTGAGATCCATTTACCATCAGTTGAGGATTAGGGCATATGATGTCCCTAAGATAGCTTTTCGGACTCGATATGGGCATTATGAGTTCCTAATGATGTCATTTGGGTTGACAAATGCCCCAGTAGCATTTATGGATTTAATGAACTGAGTGTTCAAGCCATACCTGGATTCTTTTGTGATTGTTTTTATTGATGATATCTTGATCTACTCCCACAGCCGAGAGGAGCATGAGCAGCATCTTCGAGCCATTCTCTAGACTCTGAGAGAGAGCCAGTTATATGCTAAGTTTTTGAAATGCGAGTTTTGGTTGAGTTCAGTTGCATTCTTGGGTCATGTTGTATCAGTAGAGGGTATTCAGGTGGATCCTAAGAAGATCGAGGCAGTCAAGGAATGGCCTAGACCCACATCAGCTCAGAGATCCGGACTTTATTGGGTTTGGCGGGTTATTACCGTCGGTTTGTGGAGGGGTTTTCATCTATAGTAGCCCCGATAACCAGGTTGACCCAGAAGGGTGACTAATTTAGGTGGTCGGGCGAGTGTGAGATAAGCTTTCAGAAGCTTAAGACAGCTTTGACTACGGTGCCGGTATTGGTATTGCCCACAGGTTCAGGGTCATATACAGTATATTGTGACTCATCTCATATTGGACTTGGTGCGGTGTTCATATAGAATGGTAAGGTTATTACATATGATTCACGACAGTTGAAGATCCACGAAAAGAATTATCTAGTTCATGACTAGGAGCTAGCAGCCATTGTTCACGCGCTGAAAATTTGGAGGCATTATTTATATGGCATGTCGTGTGAGGTGTTCATGGATCATAAGAGTTTGCAATATTTGTTCAAGCAAAAGGAGCTAAATTTGAGGCAGATGAGGTGGTTGGAGCTATTGAAAGACTATGATATCACCATCTTGTATCATCCCGGGAAGGCCAATGTTGTGGCCGATGCTTTGAGTAGGAAGTCAGTCAGTATGGCAGCCTTGCGTATATTCCGGTTGGTGAGAGACCACTTGCTTTGGATGTTCAGGCTTTGGCCAATCAGTTCGTGATTTTGGATGTTTTTGAGCACAGTCGTGTTTTAGCTTGTATAGTCGCTCGGTCTTCATTATTTGAGCATATCAGGGATCTGCAGTATGATAACCCTCATTTGCTTGTCCTTAGGGATAGAGTGCGACACGGTGGTGCCAAGCAGGTTACAATTGGAGATGATGGGGTTTGAGGATGCAGGGTCGCATTTGTGTGCCTAATGTGGATGGACTTCGTGAGTTGATTCTAGAGGAGGCTCATAGCTCCCGGTATTCTATTCATCTGGGCACCACTAAGATGTATCAGGACTTGCAGCAACATTATTGGTGGAGGAGGATGAAGAAGGATATTGTTGCATATGTAACTCGGTGTTTGAATTGTCAGTAAGTAAAGTACGAGCATCAGAGACCTGGTGGTTTGATTCAGCAGATTGAGATTCCTGAGTGGAAGTGGGAGCGTATCACTATGGACTTCGTTATTGGACTCCTACGGACTAAGTCAGTGCATTTCATTTGTGTGGCAGTTTCCTATTCTTCGGAGCGGTTGGTAGATATCTATATCTGTGAGATCGTTCGTCTTCATGGTGTGCCCGTGTCTATCATTTCTGACCGAGGTACGCAGTTTACCTCACATTTTTAGAGGCCAGTACAGCATGAGTTGTGTACGTAAGTCGAGTTGAGCATAGTATTTCATCCTCATACGGATGGATAGTCCGAGCGTGCTATTCAAATTTTGGAGGATATGCTCTGAGCATGTGTTATTGACTTTGGAGGTTCTTGGGATCAATTCTCACCGTTAGCGGAGTTTGCCTTCAACAACAGTTATCAGTCGAGCATCTAGATGGCTCCCTATGAGGCATTATATGGTAGATGGTATTGATCACCAGTTAGATGGTTTGAGTCGGGGGAGGCTCGGTTATTGGGTACAGACTTAGTACAGGATGCCTTGGATAAGTTTAAGATCATTCAGGATAGACTTCGTATAGCTCAGTTCAGGCAAAAAAGTTATGTCGACCGTAAGGTTCGTGATGTGGCATTCATGGTTGGAGAGAGAGTATTGCATCGGGTGTCGCCCATAAAGGGCGTGATGAGATTTGGGAAGAATGAAAAGCTAAGCCCTAAGTTCATCGGGCCTTTTGTGATTCTTCGAAGAGTGGGTAAGGTGGCTTACGAGCTTGCGTTACCGCTAGGTTTATCAGCAGTGCATCTAGTGTTTCATGTGTCCATGATTTGGAAGTATCACGGCGATCCATCCCACGTGTTAGACTTCGGCACTATCCAGTTTTACAAGGACTTGACATACGAGGAGGAGCCAGTAGCCATTCTAGACCGGCAGGCTCAACAGTTGAGGTCGAAGAGTTATCCGTCAGGTCATGTGTAGTGGAGAGGTCAGTCTGTTGAGGCAGCTACCTGGAAGTTTGAGTCTGATATGCGGAGTCGATATCCCCATCTTTTCACCGACTCAGGTACTTTTCTATGTCCGTTCGAGGACGAACGGTTGTTTTAAAGGTGGAGAATGTGATGACACAAAAGGCCATCTCTTGTTTTAGAAGTCAAATAAGTGTTCCGAGGCCTTAAAACCTCCTTTTATATCTCCTCGATTTGCATACGCAGTCTGGGCGTGATACCGGAAAGCTTTTGTGTGAAAAATTTAAGAAAAAAATAATCTTTGGATTAAAAAGATGATTTTAGTTGACTTCGGTCAATATTTTGGGTAAATGGACCCGGACCCGTGCTCCGACGGTCCGTAGGGTCCGTACTAAAATATAGGACTTGGGCGTACGCTCGGAATCGAATTCCAAGGTCCCTAGCCCGAGAAATAAATTTTCAAAGAAAATTTTTTAACTGAAAATATTGTGGTTTTTGGAAATTGAATAATGTTTGATATAGTTGGTATCGGGCCCGAATTTTAGTTTCGGAGCCCGGTACAGGTCCGTTATAATATTTAGACATTATCTGTGGAATTTGGTGAAAAACGGAGGTGATTTGATGTAATTCAGACCTTTGGTTGAAAAGTTAGAAATTTTGAACTATCTTGAAAATTTTATGAGTTTTGATGCTAAATTCGTTGTTTAAGATGTTATTTTGGTGATTTGATTGCGCGAGCAAGTTCATATGATATTTTAAGACTCTTGTACATGTTTGGTTTGGAGCCCCAAGGGCTCGGGTGAGTTTTGGATAGGCTATGGAGTGTTTTGAGACTTAAGGATTTGCTGGTGTGTTGCAGATCTGCAGATTGCAAATGCAAGCATCGCATTTGCGAAGTTTCATCGTCGCAATTGCGACTCTAATAGTGACCGCATTTGCGAACAATTATTCGCATTTGCGAAGGTAGTAGGTCAGGCCAAGCTTCGCATTTGCGATGCATTGGTCGCATTTACGACTTCGCATTTGCGAACCTGTGATCACAAATGCGATATTTGCGACTGTGTAAAACATAACTTAGACGAGATTTTCACCTATTTTTCAAATCTCTCAAACCCTAAACTTCCATATGCGATTTTTCAACATAGGTAAGTGATTTCTAACTCATTTCTTTCAATCTATCTAATCTTTTTACAAGATTTCATCACAAAATCTAGGGATTTTCATAAGGAATTGGGTGTTTTTGGGTAGAATTTAGGAATTTTGAAATTTGGGGATTTAGACCTCAAATTGAGGTTGGATTCCAAAACCAATTGTATATCCGGGCTCGGGGGTGAATGGGTAATTGGGTTTTGGTCTGAATTTCGAGTTTGGACTAAGCGGGCTCGAGGTTGGGTTTTTGACCTTTTGGGGGAAATGTTAGAAAACCTATAATTATGCATTGGAGTTGAGTTATTGAGCATTTATTGATGTTATTAAGTTGATTATGACTAGATACGAGTGAATTGGTGGTGGAATCGAGAGGTAAAGCGATGGTTGAGCTTTGAAATACTCGTTGGTTTGAGGTAAGTATTTGGTCTAACTTTGACTTGAGGGATTATGGATCCCCGACTTAATTGCCATGTAAATTCCATGTGTGTGGCGTATAGGTGTGGTGACGAGTACCTATGCGCCACCAAATTATCATTTTAGCTTGTTCCCTTCCCCGTTTCCTAATACATAGTTTCTTGTCTTAATTGCTACTTGCTCCTAATTGTTTTCATGTCTTAATTGCCACTTGATCATGAATGTTTCCATGTCTAATTTCTTCATATTAACTGTTGTTCTCTTTATTGAAGTATTTAATTGTTTCATGGTTTTGTTTTATTACTCTGTTAGCTTATATTGGCTTATTGGTGCCTTATGGTACACCTTGGTTAGTCTTGCTGAGTAGTTTACATTGGTGAAGTTTCATAATCGTAGTGATATTCCATTATGTGGATTGAGGTATAAGTGTTGTGGAGGATATGAATTAACTTGTGAAATACTTGTCTTTATTTTTGTGATTGGTGTTGATTTATATATTGGGATCGGGTTGCACGCTGCAATATGAGGAATAAGGGTCGTTCAAAAAAGAAGTCATGAATTTTGAAGACATTTTGAAGAATTGTGATGGTGATGAAAAAGAATTACAAATTGAAGAAATTACAAGTTTGGGCAAGAACGAACAACAATTTAATTCCATCTTCATTTTATTCTACCATTATGTTAGTATACTCATTTGTAATATCATCACAGAATATGTTATAAACTCTGTGATGATCATTGAATATTTGGTACTTTCCAGTTCTAATTTTTTACATGCATGCTAGTAGGTGAGACTATGTTTTTGCCTCAATAGGATTAGTAAGGTAAGGTTTAACCCGGTTTGCATTACCTTGGTCCTATGCCTTTGGAAATGTATCCACACGGCTATGAGATTATATGCCCTCGTGAGACTTTGCCGGTATCTACACCATGAATCCTCTACATGAGGCTGCCATCATAAGGCAATGTGAGGCGCAGAGGAGTGATTATATAGCCAAGGCATATGGGTTAACAATACCAATGCTATTGTCCCCTTATTTGTACTTTTCCTAATTGTTGTGTTTTTTTTTCTTTTATTAATAAAAAAAAACTAGCCCTAGGCGCTTGCCTAGTGGATTGCCAAAAAAAAGGGTGAACGTGATTGTCTGGTAAGATCGGGTTGCACGCCGCAACAAGGAGTAATAAGGGTGGACAGGTGGTATCGAGTTGCGCGCCGCAAAAGGAGGAATAAAGGTGATATGCGTTAAGGAGTAATAAGGGTGGACAAATGGGATCTGGTTGCACGCCGCATCAAGGAGTAATAAGGGTGAACATTGATATTGTTATTATTTATATGGTGGGATCGGGACGCACGCCACATCATTTATTGTTTTAGCATTCATTTTTGTTGAAGTTTATTACTGAGATGTTGAAACTCCCTAAGGATTGGTTATAGCGGAGTACTGGTAGAATGGCTGGCGTCTGTATTCATTTAAATGCAAGTTTCTTTTATATTTCATTTCGTATTTTCTTTTCGTAACTGTTGCAGGTTGTATATGTTGTGATGTCCCACCGTTGCCTCGTCACTACTTCATCGAGGTTAAGCTCGGCACTTACCAATACATGGAGTTGGTTGTACTGATACTGCACTCTGCACTTCCTATGCAGATTCCGGAGCTAGTGGCTTATCAGAGTTTGAGGGTGCTGCCTTCAGTTCACAGGAGACCCAAGGTAGTCCTGCAGGCGTCCGCAGACCCTGTCATCCCCTTCTATCTTTACTACATTCTGCTTTTACTTTTCCTCCGAAACATATGTATATTTTCTTTCAAACCATTACTTGTAGTATTCTTAGACAGTTCGTGAGTTCTGACACCAGTTTCTTGGTGGAATTTATTACGATTTCGTTATTAGCATAAAGATAATCTTTTAAATTGTGATCTTCCGCATTTATTTATGCTGATTTACTTTTGTTAAGTTTTAATTATTAAAAGATAAAGGTAAAAGCTAAAATATTCTGTAACGTTGGCTTGCCTAGCGAGTACAATGTTAGGCGCCATCACGGTCCGATGGTAGATAATTCGGGTCGTGGCACTTCTCAACCACCACCAAATGGCTCTGGTTGTCCCCCAAACATATCTTAGAATAGTAGAGTTTATGTTATTAGTTATTTAATTTAAGACATGTTTTATTTACCAATAGACATATATATATATATATATATATATATATATATATATATATATACACGTGCAAATTAATGGATTTAATTATTTATTTCATCTCATGTAGAAAATTATATTTGTATTTCACCATATATAAGATATGAATTATTCCTAGTTTGATTTAGCTTGAAAACAATATCCCAAGCCAAACCAAATATAGGCTAGTGTCACGTCCTTAGTCTTTAACTAAGTACACGTGCGACACTTGACAACTTACTCACGATCTTGTACAACTTGCTCACGATCTTGCTATGCCAAGTTAGTCTAAATTACTACACTCAAGATTACTAAGGGAATGTTAGATAAGAAAGGCAAGAGAAATTTGCCAAAGGAAGCTTTTCATCCTAAAGAACTTGATTGTTTTGCTTGGTGAGTTACAAATGAATATCCCCCTTTATATACTAGTCTCTCAGGGCTAATATGTAAATATTAATTGTTATACAAGTCCTTAATATTTACAAGTAAGACCCCTCTCTAGAATTCTCGATATAACTAGAACCTTCCAAGGACATTCCTAGCAAATCCATAGGGTTCTAAGGTCTTCCATGAGAAATCTCCATATTTATCTAGAACCTTCCTACGTGTGCTAGTCTGTTTCATAGTAAACTTTTCATATGGCAAAAATATATGTCAAGTGGCACCTACATGACATGATGATGTGGTAGGCCACGACACTCTCCCCACCCAATTTTATGCCGCCCTCGGCACAAAGCATCGTCACGTATGCGCGCATCTCGCTTTGGCGTCGCCGGAGATCTTTGTCCATTAGCCATGATGCCCTATGGAGCGATTCGCCTTCCCTTGTCACAAGGTACTGGTCACCTTTCTTCTTGCTCTGTTTGTACTTTGGATAAATAGCAATGATGGCCTTGATCCTCCACCCACCGGATTCCTCTCCTTGCTCTTCGCATGAATCTCCCCATAACTCAACCAAGTCTAGTAGCTTCTCAAGCGTCGGGTCCATGCTTCCACTCCTTATTTGGCTGCCCTCCATGGTCTCAGTTGTCACACCTCCTTTTTTTACACCCGAGGGGTATATGGGAGTTTTTCTAATTAAAGTAACATTATTTAAAATGGGATTATTTAATTTAATTTATCAGAGTCGCCACTTGAAATAGTTTATTTGGTTTCCCAAGTCATCGGTTTATTTTAAATCCCAATCGAGGAAGTTTTCGACTTTATTTAAAAGTCTGCGAACCAGAAATTCTAAGTAAGGAATTCCGTTAACCCGGGCTCCGTGGTTCTAGAACGGTCGTTTAGCGATTTATACTTGGCTTAAATTATTTAACTACTCATTTTTAGGACCTATGTGAATTTATCTTTTACCACTTTTAATTGCTTGATTATTCGTAATTAAAGAATTGAGTTACGCGTACGTACTCTTTTCCTTTGGCGCGTTAAAAATCATGTCACGCAAACGTATCCACAATTAATAACGCTTTGTTTATTTATTAAGAAAGTTTGGTTGAAGTTGCGCGAACGCATCCCTCGAGTCTCTTTTTAGAATTAAATTTGCAATTATGTTACGCGAACGTATACATAATTACAATAATAGTCTAAGTCGAGCCTAAGGCAAACTACAAGTATTATGATTATTTAACATCTAAGTTAATACTAATGTGAGGGCCATAGCTTATGGATTTTTGTTTGTGTATGGCACACCTCGATCCATTTTTTAAGAGTTAATACTCAATTAGGCCTAAAGACGTTCGGGCTTAGCACAATTAAAGCTCAATCTAACCCTACTAGTTTTAAGCATGCTTCGGTTAATATATTAGGCACTTATTTATTTAAAGGAATTCTGCGCCATCACTAGGCCCCATATTATTTAGAGATCTTGTAAAGGAGAACAACGGAAGATGGGCTCTACGTTAGGCCCAGCAATGAGGACAAAGGAAAGAGGTCCCCAAAATTTTGAAGGGGAAAGTGTTGGGCGTACATCACTTGATTAAGTCAGGAACATTCAGCTTTGAAAAGCTGTATTGGGGCTCAAAGTTTGGCCCAACTGAAAAGAATTCCAGGGCTCTTGCCCTTGTTGTAAATCAAACGAGTCTTTGCCCACATTGGGCCATAGGCGGGCCCAGTTGTAATTGTCTAATGCATGGGCCTATCTACCTCTACAATTAACCATACATACACACTTATGACAAAATAATTTTCAGATTATACATTTAAACAGGAACAGAATGTAAAGATTAAACATACTTCTGTACTGAATTAATCAATTGAACATAAAATGATCCATGATAAAAAGGCTTCTGGACTGACTTAAAGTTTGGGCCTATAGACTAGGCCCAAATCACCTAAGGTCAGTCTTTCACTTGGGCTAGAAATCCAACCCCTTTTTCCATCGAATGGGCAGCCTTTTGGTTCTGCTGAGTGGGCTCAAACCTAGCTCTTTTACACCACTATTACTTTTTGTAAAATAGATCAAAATATACAATTAAGCTCCTAATGTGTCTTAGTACATGACATTAGATCATAATACATTACAATCTTTAATTAAAACAAACAGCTTTTCCAAATCAAATGCCTTACATTAAGTCTTATTACATAAACTAACCATATTAAGAGATAACTATTACAAATCTGCCTGACTGACATCATGAAGAATTCCTGCCTCTTTTGGACATGATTTGTCCATTAGAGCTCGGCCTCTTTTTGTCAAAACAGCATAATTCCATTTTCCAGCTTTTGAACCAGCTGATTTGGCCAACTAGTAGCCAAATTTGCAGGCAGTAGCTTACATCCAAACAAACAAAAGAGAAAATAAATGGCTTTAAATAAGGGGAAAGTTGTCTACTCAGATAAAGGAAAGAAAAATGACTTTAAAATTTCATAATCAGCCTTAATGACTAAAATTTCATAAACGAAACAAGGCATTCAAGTATCAGTTAGTTTATTCATGCTCAAACTTTAAAACTCATATAGTCAAAACTTAATCACATTCATATCATTATAAGCTAACTTACTAGCATAAAAAACATTCACTTCTACAGATACCATTTATACATCTGACTTTATATCATTTTGACAAACCATTCACGGCATTACATAGAGGAGTTCAGGTTAAATACCTAGACAGTAGCAATAAAGCCAGCAAACAATAGGAGAAAGAAAAGAAGATGGCTGAAGCTAGCAAACACAGAAACCACACAGCAACAACAACCCTAAATAAACCAGAATTTTAAACCAAAACCAACTTTGAAACCAGAAATTCCAACTAAAGAACCCAAGAAAAATCCTCTACTTCAAACCATGTTTTTCAGCTTGTAAAAAACAGAAATAAGAAGTTTTGAATGTTTTCTAGAGTTTCCTAAATCTGATATTTTTTCAAAAAAGAAGAGAAAATTTTTGTGCAGTAAAATGATGCTGAATGTGTGTGTGTGTGAGTGAGTGAATGTTTCCCTTTTGTAGAATGCACAAAAGGCATCAACAAAGGAATATTCTGACCTAATTTTTCTGAAAATCAGAATAGTACATCATCTTTTACAGCTGTTTGTCCCCTTCTTTATCCAATACCAGCATTTGTATGCTAAGGATAGGGACAACTGTGCAAAATCTAGAACATTCTGATATTAGCCTATGTAAAAGTCCATTTTTACCCTTCTAATTCCTGACTATTTCAGCTTTGTCCTAAGTTCTTTTAGTTCAATTAGGTCCCTATAACTTTCTATTAATTTATAATCCATGGCAAACACAATCAGAAGTCTATCAACAAATCAAAAAATGCAAAAGATGTCAACAGATATAAAACAAAAGAGATGATGCAATTTGAACTAAAATTAACCTAATTACTAATAAAAGGTTTCTTTATCTAATTAACTACATTAATCAAACTAACATTTAACAAAAACCCACAAAGAAATCCTAGAAGCTGAACTAATCATGTATATGAATCAAAACAAATTAGTTAACTCAAATAACACGTGAAATCTAATTACACAACATGGGAGAGGAACATTTAAACAAAGAAAAGGCATAATAATCGATTCATCAACACCCTAATTAGGCATAAACCTATGCAAAATTAACTTTTAGATGAATTGCAAGATTTAGCATGCTTTATAAACAAGTTGACAATACTAATTAAAAGGAACATTGTCACTATCTAAATCATATATACTAAAAGGAAGAAACAAGTGGAATAAAAGAGGTAGTATAGAAAGAAGAAAAGAAAGAAAAAAACAAAAAAAATGGAATTTTTTTTACCTAAAGCTGCTTTGGACCGGACCAGTTGATGAACTACTCTGAATGAAACATTCGTGAACTTATACAGCCACTAATTAGTTGTTCTAAACAAGAACAATCAATTAATGGACGTTTGGGTTCCACATTCCAAAAGCTGACCGAGAAAAAGAAGAAAGGAAAAACTAGGGTTTTTTTGCTGAATCTTAGATTCAAGATTTGACAGGATTGGAAGTGATTCGAGGGGAACCAAGGGGATATTTAGGAAGAGGAGGAGGAGGGGCTTGCATGGTGAATTTTTGGGTTGATTTGGAGAGGTTAGGGTTTTTGGGATTGAAACTCGAATTTGAAATTCGAGATATTTGGTGATGATTTGAAAGAAATGGGTTAGATATTTGGAAGGAAGAGATGATGGGGGTTCTAGGGTGATGATATGGGGCCATTTGGAATACCGGAACCGCCGTGAGTGATTTTCGGTGGCGGTTGGCGGCGGAGACAGTGAGGGAGTGAAGGCGGCTAGGGTTTCTTTAGGCTTGGTTGAAGGAGATGAACTGAAGGGGTTCCGAAATGGGGGAGAGGGTTTTCGGACACTAATATAGTAAAAGGCTGGTTAGTTCCCAACTGTTAAATTCAAAGTGATCAACGGCTGGGATCAAAATAAGGACGATGCGGCATCGTTTTGGGTGTAAAAGGGGCGGACCGGGTAAGGCTGAGTTGGGCCTGGGTTAGGGACAGGTTTTGGACAAGTTTTTGGCTTTAAATGGCCCAATTTCTGAATTTAAAAACCACATTTTCAATTAAATCCTTATTTCCTTTTTCTTTTCTTTTTTCTTCTTCTCTTTTTTTAATTAAAAATACTAAATTTAAAATCCTAAATTAATCTAAATGGCAAAATTAAACTAATTACAATAATTATAAAAATTAACTAATCATACATTAAAGGAGAAAGATCACTAATCTAAACATTAAAAAGTAAAAAATGTAAAATGAGCTATTTTTGTGATTTTCATTTTTAATACAATAATTAATTAGCTAATTAATCCTAAAAAGTATAAAAACAAAATCTAAATGCAATGCATGGTATTTTTATATTTTTCATGATTTTAATAAGAATTAAACGTACACAAAAATGCAAACAATTAATAAAATCCTACGAAAATCCAACAAAATGGCAAATAATTAAAAAAACTATTTTCTTGGATTTTATAGGAGTAATTCATATAGAGCAAAAATCACATGCTCATACCTGCCCCTCTTTGCTCGGAAACACGAAGGGTTTGCGGGCAAAGATAAAATGAGCAATTACGAGGGATTTTTTCCCGTTTGAAACTCCATGAGAAGCATCTTTTGAAAAAGTCTGACCGAACCTTACTTCAGAGGCTTCCTACATATCCATGGCTATAAAGGAATTAGGTCAGTATAGTTCTAGAAGTTTTGGTAGCTGGGACTACCGAAAAATTGTGATTTTACTGTTGTTGCGGTTGTTTCTGCTTGTTGAGCTCCTGATTACACCAAAATGAAAGATGAAAAGCTAAAATAGCTAAGCCTATCAACTATGAGTTACAAGATTCCTATCTATAAACCTTCTAAAGCTTGATCTTGAGTCTTGGATGGTTCTTCCTGCAGACTCTGATCTGAATCTTGATGGCTTGTTAGTTCCAACCGCTGGTTCATTCTTCTTCAGCTTTTTAGATCAAGGCGGGACAATGCAAAACTTTTGACTTCAACCTTATCTTGTGCAGTCTGCATCTTTCCTCCGCTTCTACACTTAGAGTTCAACTTTTTTTCTTGTTTCTTCTTTTCTTTTATTTGGGTTGAGACTTCTTCTTGTCATCTCGAACCTTGTGCCTCATGGTGAAAACCTATTCAGGCACCAAAGCAAACAAACGAACAAAATTTTCTGCCCCAGTATTCAATAGGAAAATTTTGTGAGTTATTTGTAACGAAAATCTAAACTATTTCTTTATTGAAAGCAATAAAATAAGGATTGTGTATCCTTGGGAAAAAGAGATTAGGGAGTGGAGCCCTGTATCTACAATGAAATTAATCAGGGAGTGGAGACCCTATGTTGGAAAAGACACTAGGGAGTGGAGACCCTATGTTTAAAAAAGTAGACTAGGGAGTGGAGACCCTATGCCTAAAATAAAATAAACTAGGGAGTGAAGACCCTATGTTGGAAAAGTATACTAGGGAGTGGAGACCCTATGCCTAAAATAAAATCAACTTGGGAGTGAAGACCCTTTGTCTAAAATAAATTCAACTAGGGAGTGGAGACCCTATGTTGGAAAAGTGACTAGGGAGTGGAGACCCTATGTCTAAAATAACTTCAACTAGGGAGTGGAGACCCTATGTTGGAAAAGCGACTAGTGAGTGGTGACCCTTATGTCTAAAATAAAATCAACTAGGGAGTGGAGACCCTATGTTGGAAAACCAGACTAGGGAGTGGAGACCCTATGCCTAAAGTAAAATCAACTAGGGAGTGGAGACCCTATGTTGGAAAAGCGACTAGGGAGTGGAGAACCTATGTCCAAAATTAAATCAACTAGGGAGTGGAGACTCTATGTTGGAAAAGTAGACTAAGGAGTGGAGACCCTATGCCTAAAATAAAATCAACTAAGGAGTGAAGACCCTATGTTGGAAAAGCAGACTATGGAGTGGAGACCCTATGCCTAAAATAAAATCACCAAAATCAACTAGGGAGTAGAGACCCTATGTTGGAAAAGCGACTAGGGAGTGGATACCATTGTCCAAAATAAAATCAACTAGGGAGTGGAGAACCTATGATGGAAAAACAGACTAGGGAGTAGAGACCTTATGTCTAAAGTAAATTCAACTAGGGAGTGGAGACCCTATATTAGAAAAAACGTAACTAGAGATTGGGGACCCTAGGCTACCATTTTTTTTTTTTTTTGAATTTTCTTCTCTCTTCTTTTTTTATTTTATTAAAAAATATGAGTAAGAATGCAGGAAATAATTTGGAAGAGTCTTCCCTTTTTGGATTGATTATTGCTGCAAAACTGTTTCTAGCCCTTGCGCAGTTTCTTTTGGTGACACCTGCTTCTTGCAAGGTTGCTTTGGATTGCACCTGTTTCATGTTTTCAAACAAAGAACAATTGTTAGTTTAAAATGGAGGTTGGTTTCGTGGCCTTGATTTTTTCGATCTCGGCCCAACTCTTTTGATGAAAACCTCTAATGCTCGTTGGCCTTTTGTAGATTGATCTTTCTTCTAACCGAGGGATCTTAACTTTCCAAAATTTCACATAATGGTTCACCCGTGTGGGGCTTTGGCCTTTTCATCTTGTTTTGCCTTTATGGTCACTTGACATTGGATTTCTTTCCTTTTCAATATTTTTCACTCTGAAGCATCGGCCATCATGGCCAGTCGAGATCGACTTGATGCACCTGCTAAGGCTAGGTGATTTTTTGCACATTAGCTCGTGTCAAATGAAAGCCCCGTAAATCAATCTTGCCATATTTTTTTGTATTAGTTTAGGAGAAGGATTAAACCGAAAGGGATTCAAAGAGAAGTAAACAAAGGACAGGATAATGAATTTAACGAGAAGTGTCTCTTTTGGGGGAAGAAAGAAGGACTTATCTGGAGTGCATACAGACTTCAATAGACATGGCATGTTTCTTGGACGGGATACCCGAACTGTGCAACCATCCAATCTCTCATAAACCCATCATAACTCGTATCTTAAAATCGAGAAACCTTGTCAGGACTCTATCAATGCCGATAATTGTAGGGGATTCCTTCTTTTCGATCAATGGCGCCCTTTGCGGGTTTTCGCCAATTGTCCACTCTCATTTCTCTTCTTATCGTCGCCTTATAGTGCTCTTTGAGAGTTTTCACTAACAAGACTCTCTCATTTTCAACTTCTCTACTCAACATCGCCTTATGGTGTCCGTGTGGGTTTTCACCAATAAGACTCTCTCATTTTATTTCTCTCATTTGATTGTATCGAATCCAACAAATTCCCATTGTGAACATCTTCACCGATCGATCCGAAGGGCTTTGAACAGGATTTTAGGTAATAAGAGTTTGGATTGAACTGCTACTTAGGAACCTTTTAGGCGACGATCGCCGAACCATTATAAATTCTGCCCCTGTTTCAACTTTTGGGAAAATGTGAATTTTTGTTTTGGTGAGACTGAACCCCAGAGAGAGGCTGCCTACGTATCCTTTCAGAATCAAGCCGAACGTAGTTCAGGGAAACATTATTTTTTGATTTTTTTTACAAATATTTTCGGGTTCCAAAGAGAGTAATCAAAGAAAGATAACCAGCTCAAAGGGTTAGCAAAGGGTTAAAGTGTTTGTGGTAGTGAGAATGAAAGCCTTCGTCATCCCAATCGGATAATATCGGTGCTATAGAAGGGTTAAACATAATACCTTTTGACCGCATCTGCATTGACACCTGTTTTAGGGTCATTTCCTTCAATGTCTCCCAGGTACAATGCCCCTTTTGCAACAATTTTCTTATAATGTATGGGACCTTCCAGTTTGGAGCGAACTTTCCTTTTGCTTCCTTGTGATTTGGGAGAATACGTCTCAAAACGAGTTGCGCCACTTCAAAATTCCTAGACCGCACTTTCTTGTTGTAGGCACGGGCCATTCTTTGTTGATACCACTGCCCGTGGCAAACTGCGGCCATCCACTTTTCATCAATCAGGGTTAGCTATTCTAGACGGGTCTTGACCCACTCACTATCATCAATCTCGTCTTCAACGATGATTCGAAAAGAAGGAATTTCAACTTCTGTGGGTATTACGGCTTCAGTGCCATAAAACAATAGATAGGTTATTGCTCCAACTGATGTGCGCACAGTTGTGCGATATCCCAACAATGCAAATGGCAACTTTTCATGCCATTGTCTAGAACTTTGGATCATCTTCCTAAGAATCTTCTTGATGTTCTTACTACTTCGACGGCACCATTAGCTTTGGGCCGATAAGGGGTAGAATTCAGATGCATGATCTTAAATTGTTCACATATCTCCCTCATCAAGTGACTATTCAAGTTTGCAGCATTGTCCGTAATAATAGTTATAGGAATACCAAAACGGTAGATGATGTTGGAGTGCATGAAGTCTACCACTGCTTTCTTGGTGACGGCTTTGAGAGTGACTGCTTCAACCCAT
The DNA here is from genome assembly GCF_000393655.2 of Nicotiana sylvestris. Lineage (NCBI taxonomy): Eukaryota > Viridiplantae > Streptophyta > Magnoliopsida > Solanales > Solanaceae > Nicotiana > Nicotiana sylvestris. Next base: position 172,861,999 of record NC_091062.1, read on the forward strand.
TTTGTGAAGTAGTCAATGGCAACCAATATGAATCTATGACCATTTGAAGCTTTTGGCTCGATTGGCCCAATGATATCCATACCCCCAAGCAGCGAACAGCCACGGTGCTGACATAGGATGCAGTTTTGAAGGTGGTGCATGAATCAGGTCACCGTGCACCTGACACTGATGACATTTCCGGACAAACTGAAGCAATCATTTTCCATAGTCATCCAGTAATAGCATGCTCGAAGGATTTTCTTTGCAAGTACATATCCATTCATATGGGGACCACACCCTCTTGCGTGCACTTCATTCATGATTCTTCTAGCCTCTTGGGAATCCACACATCTTAGAAGGTTCAGATCTAGAGTCCTTTTGTACAAGACCTCTCCGCTCAAGAAGAAACCACTGGCGAGCCTTCTTATGGTTCTCTTTTGGTTTCTATTGGCTTTCTCGGGATATTCCTGTGTTTTCAAAAATCTCTTGATATCATGATACCATGGCTGAACATTTGGTTCCACCTTAACCGTATTGCAATAACCATGCCTTTCTCGGATTTGGATTTCCAACGGGTCAATGTGGACATTGCATGGATATGGCAACATCGAGGCCAAAGTAAAGCGAGTGCATCAGCTAACTCATTGTAAAAATGAGGAATGTACCTGAACTCGACTGACTTTAACCGCTTGCTAAGATCTTCCACATGTTGCCTGTATGGAATAAGCTTGACATCCCGAGTTTCCCATTCACCTTGAGCTTGTCGGATAATCAAGTCTGAATCTCCCATGATTAACAATTCTTCCACATCTTGGTCGATTGTCATGATTATACCTATAATGCATGCTTCATACTCGGCAGTGTTGTTGGTCCAGAAAAACCGAAGTCGGATTGTGGCTGGATAGTGCTGACTAGTGGGTGAGATCAGGATTGCCCCAATCTCGACACCTTTTCCGTTCACAGCTCCATCGAAGAACATTTTCCAAGCGTTGGTGTCTTCTAAAATTACCTCAGCTGAATTTACTTCCTCGTCCGTAAAATAAGTGCTCAAAGGCTGATATTCATCATCAACAGGATTTTCTGCTAAGTGATCCGCTAAAGTTTGAGCTTTTATTGTCGTGCGGGTGACATAGACTATGTCAAACTCGGTGAGAAGGATTTGCCATTTTTCTAACCTCTCTGTGGGCATCGGCTTTTGGAATATGTACTTCAAAGGATCCAACCTGGTGATGAGATAGGTGGTGTAGGCCAACAGGTAATGCCTAAGCTTCTGAGCGACCCAAATTAGGGCACAGCAAGTCCTTTCCAACAAAGTGTATTTGGCTTCGTAACTAGTGAACTTCTTGCTCAAATAGTATATTGCATGTTCTTTCTTCCCGGTCACATCATGTTGCTCGAGAACGCACCCAAAGGAATTCCCCAGCACTGTCAAATACAAAAACAAAGGCCTCTCAGATTCGGGTGGGACCAAGACTAGAGGATTCGACAGATATTCTTTGATTTTGTCTAAGGCTTCTTGACACTCATCTGTCTATTTAATTGCTGCATCTTTCTTCAATAGCTTAAATATGGGCTCACATGTGTAAGTCAACTAAGCAATGAATTGGCTGATGTAATTCAACCTTCCCAACAGACTCATAACCTATTTCTTGGTTCTCGGAGGAGGCAAATCCCGAATACACTTTATCTTTGTTCGATCTAGCTCGATGCCCCTCCGACTGACTATGAATCCCAAGAGTTTCCCAGACGGAACTCCAAATGCACATTTGGCTAGATTTAACTTCAAGTCATACTTACGCAGATGCTCAAAGAACTTTCTCAAATCCCGAATATGGTCATCCTACATTCTTGATTTAATGATTACATCATCCACATACACCTCAATTTCTTGGTGCATCATGTCATGAAAGATGGCAGTCATAGCTCTCATGTAAGTTGCCCCGGCGTTCTTCAAACCAAAAGGCATGAACCAGTAACAATAAGTGTCCCAGGGTGTGGTGAAGACTGTCTTTTCTACGTCTTCTTCATCCATCAAGACTTGATGATATCCAGCGTAACAATCCACGAAAGACTGTATCTCATGTTTGGCACAGTTGTCAACAAGGATATGGATATTTGGCAAAGGGAAGTTGTCTTTGGGACTTGCTTTGTTCAGATCCCGATAGTCAACACACACTCGAGTTTTTCCATCTTTCTTTGGAACTAGAACCACATTAGCCAACCATGTGGTGTATCGGACCACTCGGATCACCCCCGTTTTTAACTGTTTGGTGACCTCTTCTTTGATCTTGTCATTGATGTCAGTTTTGAACTTCCTTTGTTTTTGTTGGACAGGGGGATGATCGGGGTAAGTTGGCAATTTGTGTACCACTAAGTCAACATTTAGTCTTGGATTATCATCATAGGACCAAGAAAACACATCTTTGAATTCGAACAAAAGTTGGATCAATGCATCCCTAGTTCTTTTATCCGTGTGAATGCTTATCATCGTTTCTTAGAACTCTTCTGAACTACCCAAATTAACTGGCTCGGTTTCATTTAAGTTTGGCTTAGGTTTATTCTCGAATTGTTCCAGTTCTCGAGTTATTTCCCTAAAAACCTCATCTTCATCATATTCCGGTTCTTGATTCATTATTTTACGGTTAGATAGCGTGCTATGATCTGGGCATGAAGTCTGCAAGCATGTCATGCTATTTAAGTCCACATTATTAGAACCAAAAGAAGAAATAAGAAAAATAACAAAATCAGAAAGAATAAAGAAAGAGATTCAGAGACGATGAAATATTAATTTCATTTCATAGAATTTGAAGATAGAAGATTTTACATTGGAATTTTAAAGAGAATAAACTAAAAGAAACATTCGAGTTACACCCTAGAATAACTCGGAATGCAGAAAGGTTGGCAAGACTGGACTACCGGGATTCCCGTCTGACTGGGAACGGAGTAGCCTTCCAATTTTACAGCTTGGCATCGGGCCCCATAAATTTCACCTCAGTAGTGCTCGAGCCTTCACCTGTGTGGACCATATTAGCTTCATATAACATTTGCCTCATGGCTCCACATATGTCCTCAATTTCCTTGGCCGTGAAGGCCTCATCTTCTTCTTCTTCTATGTACTTTGGCTTGACGAATGTTTTGGAGAGATGCGGGACCGGCTGAGGCAACAACCAACCATTACTCTTTCATTCATTTGCCTATGTCACATCAGCTTCTGTAGCGTGAAAACCCACACCAAAGAACTTCTTGTTGGCAGCCAAAGGGATAGGTTCTGTGATACCTTGCAAAGATACCCCAATCCCCTTCCCGGGCTTATACCCCTGCTTGATCATTTCAGTAGCGACCATGATTGGCACATTTGATAGAAACGATTGAGGACACGTGCTCCCTTCCTCACATTCATCTACGACCACAACCTCAAAAGTTTGATAGACTATGTGTCGCTACCTTCCCTAGCCTCAAGACATGGGACTAGCAGGTCCCTGTAAATTGATTGCTCATCCTCTCCATGGACCACGATTTCCTTATCTTCGTGTTTAAATTTCACCATTTGGTAGAGAGTATAAGGTACAGCCCCTGCAGCATGGATCCAAGGCCTTCCTAAGAGAAAATTATAGGAGGTATCTATGTCCAAGACCTGAAATGTCACTTCGAAATCCACAGGACCGATGGTCAAGATCAAATCAATCTCCCTATTGTGTCTCTCTTGATGCCATCAAAAGCACGCACACAAACATTGTTAGGCCCGATTCTCTCAGTCCCAATTTCCATTATTTGCAAGGTTGAGAGATGGCATATGTCGACCCAAGATCCGCTATCCACCATGACTCTTTTCACATAGTACCCTTCACACTTAACTCTTCGATGAAGAGCTTTGTTGTGGGCAGCCCCTTCCGCGGGCAAGTCATTTCTGCTAAATGAAATCTGGTTGACTTCGAAGAATCGTTCCGCCATCCTTTCCAATTGCTCAATAATGGTTTCAATCGGAACGTATGCTTCATTGAGGGTCTTTATCAACACTTTCTGATGCTCAATCGAGCTTATCAGTAGAGACAAGAGCAAGACCTGAGAGGGAAACTTCCGGAGTTGGCCAATTACCTCGTAGTCCGTAGTTTTCATTTTTTAGAAGAACTCCTCTACTTCTTCGGCACTGACTGGCTTTTTAAGCGGAAAACGCTTCTGCTTGGCTTTTTTCACTTCTTCCAGATTGAGGTACTTCCCAGATGGGTTGGTTTCATTTACTTCCCCTATGATTTATTTCCCCCTGTATGTCATAATTGCTCTGTTGTAGCTTCAGGAGACTGTAGTAGGGTCTTTCATGGGCCTTTGTGGTGCGCAGCTATGATCATGGGCTCGTTCAGCCTGGGTGGAATTACTAGTCCCCGCACTATGTAAGTCCCTTTGGGTACATACATTTTGGGTCCCTTGTTCAGCTCGAACCTTTTAGGAGGACTCAACACCAATTGTTCTTTCCTGTGAGCCCGGGGAATATAAAGAATGGCGTCTTTAGGGGGTATTGCCCCTGTTTTGGTTTCCACCATTTTTTCTACACTTTGAGGGGTGGAGTTACTTTTCTTCTCCCCCTTGTCTTGCTTTGCAGCTGCCCTTGGCTTCTTTTCCACATCGGCGATGGCAATGATGGCTTTCAGAGCCGGGTCAAACTCTTTATCTTCACAAATCATCCCAATAACTAGCCTGTTGTTGTGAGCCGGCAATGGGTTATTGGTCACATTGGGGATCTCTTCATCTTTCAGCACTACCCTCTTTTGCTCTATTAGGTTTTCGATTTCCTTTTTGAGAGTCCAACAGTTTTCAGTGTCATACCCTTCCACTCCTGAATGATAAGCACATCGAGCACCGTGTCGGTAGGAAGGCGACTCTAGGGTTTTCCTAGTTTGGGGTACGGGTTGCAACAAACCCATTTGGACCAGTTTAGGGAAAAGGCTAGAGTATGATTCACCAATAGGCGTGAAGTTGGTTCTTCTGGGTGGCTCCCGGGCACGGGCATTGTATGGAAAATTATTTTGTGGGGGAATGGGATTATATGGAGCTTGGTAAGGAGGGTTATTTCTAGGAAGTGGAGCTCGGTTTTGGTTAAAATATTGTTGTGGCCGAGCGTATGGCTGGGCATTCATCACCGCATAAGGCTGAGGAGCCATGGCATAAGCCACATCCTGGTGAGGATAATAATGTTGCGGGGTGTTTGGCAGGAAGTAACCTCGGGGTTGACGGGGGTTCCTCAGACTTGAAGCCACCATCACTACTTCTTCTTTATTCTTTCTGTTTTCTACACCTCCTAACCCTCTCTTGATTGCTTGGGACGTAGCTCTTATAGCAGACTGGCTCAATATGCAGCCTGTCTTCAGACGATTTTCAACCATCTCTCCAATTTTGATAACCTCAGCAAACGGCTTTCCCATTGCAGACATCATATTCTGGAAATAGTCAGCCCCTTTGGCTTGTAGAAAAATACTGACCATCTTAGTCTCATCCATCGGGGGCTTCACCCTGGCCACTTGTTCGCGCCACTTAACAGCATATTCTCGGAAACTTTCTGAAGACTTCTTTTTGAGATTAGATAGGGAATTTCTGTCTAGGTATATGTCTATGTTGTACTGGAATTGCCTGACGAAATCTCAAGCCAAATCATCCTATATGTTCCAGCAAGATTTGTCTTGATCCATGTACCATTCGGATGCAATGCCAACCAGACTCTCTCTGAAATAAGCCATGAGGAGCTCTTCTTTTCCGCCTGCCCCTCTCAACTGATTGCAATACCTCTTGAGGTAGGTTATGGGGTCCCCGTGCCCATCATACTTTTCAAACTTAGGGGTCTTTAAACCGATGGGCAAATGAACATGCGGGAACATAAATAAATCAGCGTAGGATACGCTCTTTTGGCCACTTAAACTTTGTATATTCTTAAGGCTTTGTTCCATGCTTCTCATTTTCCGAGTGATTTCCTCTTGCTCGGAATTCTTTGTAGCTCTTTCTTGCCCCGCGGTAAACTCATGCCGGGGTTGTTGCGGGTAAAAATTGGTGGTGAAATGGGTAGTGTCTGGTGAAAAAGATGGTACTTGGAAAGTAAAGGAAGATGGATCAAAATTTGGCCTGGGCAACACTGGTTGTGCCGTAGCCGAAGCTGGTGGTGCAGTGAATATATTAGAAGCCACTCCCAAAATCAATGCCTGGGGGCAAACCTCAGAAGGCATTCCGGCGAAGTGGGCCGACATGGTGGGGTATCCAAGTGGGGTGTTCGGGTAACTTATTGGGATGTTGGAAGTTCCACTTGCTCTGGAAAGTAGCTCGGGGAAACCAGGTATGGCACTCGGCGGCTCTCTACCGTTGGACCAAGCATCCTACATTTCCAACATGCGGAGGCACAGTGCCCTATTTTCTTTAGCAGTCGCTGACTCTGAGGTTGGTATAACCGATAGCGGGCTATCCTCTAGGATGGGAATTGTTGGTAGATAACTTTCTGATGACACTTCGACACTTTCCTTGGAACTTGTAAAGTATGGGTGCGAAGCCAGGTTACCACAAAACCAACCACCTTAGAACAGAACCTATACTCAACAGTTGACACAACAAACAGGTTAGTTCGAAGCAATTAACACATAGGGAATCGCACATTGGGGGTGTGATGCACCTATACAGTTAAATGTGTTTCTACATGTTTTGTAACGATTGTGTGTCTCCTCCCGGCCTTTCCCCGATCTTTCTCTTGCTTTCTTTTGCACTCTCTCACTGTTTTCTCTCTCGTTTTTGTTTTCTTTTCTTGTTTTCTCTCTTTTCTTATTTCCTCTCTTTTCTCTTTTACTTTTCCTTTTGGTTTTCTCTTTTTGTCACTTTCTCTTTTATTTGAGTTATTTAAAAACCATGATCGGATCTGATGGGGATTTCCTACATATCACGACACCACGTGAATTAGATCATCACGTAGTTCAAAGATAAATGTGAAATAAATAAATACCTTTTAGGTTTTTCAAATTTTCATTAAAACACAACTTCTATTTTTTCTTTATTACAAAGACTCGATCCTACATACTTGAGAATTGAAAAACTAAAACAGACTCGAAACAGACTCTAGGAATGAAAATACAGACTTGAAAAGAGAAAGGAAAACAATTAGGAGTACATAAGTGCCTCCAATCCTGCCCTAGGGACACCAGCCGGTCTTGTCACAGGCCTACGTGCCATGTCGTCCTAGAGGCGATAAAGATTATCCATTATCTGGCAAACAACGATCATTACTGTGACGAAGAACATGGACTTGGTCATGTCATCGCACTCGTTGCACTTCATCACAATGTAGTCGTCGATTCTTCTAACCCTTTCCCTGATGACACCCTTTTCTTGCAACAACCGCCCAATCTGCTGAGATCTGGCCTCTAAACCTGGGTGGCCGTATGATTCTGCTCTTATAAATGATGTAGGTCCCCCTCTAGCTGTGCCATCAAAGCGTAACAATGTTCTCTCTCATCTTTGAAGCTATTGGCTTGTTTAGTCATTTCACCCTCAAGGGTGTTAAGCTCTTTTTTCCAACCCATGACCCCTCTGTCATATCTTTCCTTCAGCTGTCGAACGAAGGTTGTCTGTTCTTCCGCATTTCTAGCCAACTTTGTTCGAGCATTTTCTAGCTCAACCTAAGTCTTTTGCAAATCATCCTCATAGTCACATACTTTTTGCGTAAGGCTATAGATGAGCATTTCGTCTTTTCTACTTCTGCCCGGGTTCTCAGCTGCTATTCTCATCTTTGGAACTTGGGCCCGTAGAGCTTCATTTTCTTAGGCCAACCTTCTTCTTTCACCTTCAGCTTCTTGTGCCTATAGATCATATTGAATACGACGTTCCTCAATTCTTCTTGCAAAGCGTGAATGGTGGCTTGATATTTTTTCTCCTTCTCCCCCAGGCCAACCTTTCCCGGATTTTATCATCAAAAGCTTGAACATGAGGTCTTTTGGCGGGCTTTTCAGGCTCAGGCTCGGGCTCTGGCTCATCATTCGCACAAAACCTTCTCTCAAACTACGCAGCATAATTTGGATCCACTTCTCCTCTCGCAAGATCTGGTACCTGGGTGTCACTTTTCAGATATTGGCAACCATTCCAATCTCGTTGGACTAAAGCCTCAGGTAGTGTTGCTTCTAGGTGCAGCTCAATGACTTGGGTACCTCTTTCTGGTGCATATGGTTGGATACTCCTCAGGCCCATCATCATCAAGTAGCCTTTTAAAGCTGTCATGTATATGACTTCCATTAGCGGAAGCATCCTATGGTCCATTCAATTTGAATTGCTTTTAGAGTTATTAAATGGGATACCCAGGCCTCAAACCTTTCAGGAGATTTGTATTCTTCCACCCTTTCCTCATAATTCTTGATGAAGTTGTTCCCGTCTGAACCATAACTCATGAACTTGGGGTGACGGCAGAGATCTTCGATCAACCACATTTGGAGAAGAATGTTGCAACCCTCAAAGAATTGAACCCCGGATTTACACAAGGTCAATGCCCGATAAATGTCTGCCAGCACTAACGGAACAAGTGTGTGATCTTTCTTGGTAGTGAGGATTTGTGCAATTCTGGCCATGCTAGTATCTATTGTCCCTTTTGCATTCGGAAAGACCATGATTCCCAAAAATGCCTCAATGAAAGCGAACTGACGATGAATCTGCCGTGTACTTTTATCTTGTTTGTTGTTTAATCCCTTTTCATGCGTTTCAAACCCAGCTGAGTGCCCGAACCTAAAGTAAAGGAAGTAGAAAGAACAACATCCGTTGTTTACATGGGCCTTCTTCATTTGCTTACTTATATTCAGAAGATCAAAGAACTTGTGCACAAAGGTAGCCCTCGGGAATATAAGTTATTGTTTCTTCAAGTCCTGGCCAAATTCAATGTATCCGCCCATTTCCTCCAGAGTAGGGGTGAGCTCGAAGTCCGAGAAACGGAACATGTTGTGGACAGGATCCCAAAAGGTTACCAAAGCATTGATTAAATCCTCCCGGGGTTCGATGTTCATGATGTATATAAGGGAACCCAACTGCTTTTTTACCCAATACTGGCCATCTTTATCTAAATCATTCCACTACATGCGAAGCTGCAACTGAGCCTGTTCTATGACCAATTGTGATGGATTCTGGGCAGCATTCATTTGTGACGGGTTCTGGACAGTATTCATTTGTACCTGTGCTGGGTTAAGGTTAGGGTTTACTCTTGTGGACTTTTTTGCAAAACAAGTTTTCAATTTCTAAAAGAAAATCAACGGACAATGACCCCATTTATGCTACTTTAGCAAAAATGGTCGTTTTTGTAAATGTGGCCCCTTCATGATTCTAAACAAATTTTGAGGTCGGGGGAAAGGTATTTTATGGAAAAAGACACCTTACTGACAGACTTGCCCGTTCTTCACGAAAATAGCATTACGACAATTGAAAGATAATCTAAGGCTATTCCGGCAAGAACGACTTAAATCACAACCGAACACTACAAAAAAACTGGAATTAGCTACGAACGTCGTCGCTAATCTGTCGCTAAAACGCTCGTAGCTAGCAGAATATTTTGATAATATGTCGCTAAATTAGATTAGCGACGAATTTTTCTGTTTTAACTACAGAATTTGTCCGTCGCTAAACCCTGACTTTTTTAGTAGTGGAAGCTGGGTCGGTTTATTTTTTTTACCAAAGCCCTAAACTTTACTTGATTATTTTTTGTAAAAAATGAGGCTAAACCTTATGTGGACTGCCTACGTATCCCACATCCGGTGAAAATCAGAACTGCGTAGTTCGGTCAGTTTTGACATAATTGGAAAAACATGATATTTGACTCACTCTTTTTTGAAATACATTTTCCTTTTTTTCCTTTTTTTCAAAAATTTTGGCAGAGTTTTGAGACATTTTCAAATACCGGGATTTTTTAGAATCGGGTAAATTCTCTATCCTACCTCACTCTTTATTGTTCTCTTGATTTTCTTTTCCTAGCCGGTCAACATGCAAGCCGAAATAAATAAATATTCATATAGCACGTAGGATGCATCACGATGGTCTGTTATTTTGGGTTCACCTGTCCTAGACGGACCCAACCCCTGTGTTGAGTCTCCAAGGTCAAATGCACGTGATGCAAACAAACGTTTCTACTAGGGATCCGGCATGAGGTTATGTTATTTTAAGTTTAAACCTTGGAATTGTGTTCTAGACCTGGCTTACCCAAGTGGACAAACTCGAGTGGAGGAGGGGGCAACGTACCAGGTGCACGAAAGTCTGCACGGCCTTGTTGCGTGCCCAACCCCGTTCTATTTGGTATAACTTCTAACAGAAAAAGTGGTTCATGCGAACGTGTGCACCGTTTTTTAGAAGACTCAGAAGGGAGGCGTAAGAAGACATTTAAATACAGTTCAAATAATATCAAAGCGATAAATAAATGGCAATTAGCACATTAAGTCCACAAAATACAGTAATATCGATAATAAAGTCAAATAAGAAATCACATTAATAAGCTCGAATTCTTGAACCTTGAACCAGAAGTTTGGGGTTCTTGTCCCCAACAGAGTCGCCAGAGCTGTCATACCTCCTTTTTTTACACCCGAGGGGTATATGGGAGTTTTTCCAATTAAAGTGACATTATTCGAAATGAGATTATTTAATTTAATTTACCATAGTCGCCACTTGGAATAGTTTATTTGGTGTCCCAAGTCACCGGTTTATTTTTAAATCCCAAATCGAGGAAGTTTTCGATTTTATTTAAAAGTCTGCGAACCAAAAATTCTAAGTAAGGAATTCTGTTAACCCGGGAGAAAGTGTTAGGAATTCTTGGGTTCCGTGGTTCTAGCACGGTCTCTTAGCGATTTATACTTGGCTTAAATTATTTAACTACTTATTTTTAGGACCTATGTGCATTTATCTTTTACCGATTTTAATTGCTTGATTATTCGTAATTAAAGAATTGAGTTACGCGTACGTATACTCTTTTCCTTTGGCGCGTCAAAAATCATGTCACGCGAACATGTCCACAATTAATAATGCTTTGTTTCTTTATTAAGAAAGTTTAGTTGAAGTTGCACGAACGCATCCTTCGAGTCTCTTTTTAGAATTAAATTTGCAATTATGTTATGCGAACGTATGCATAATTACAATAATAGTCTAAGTCGAGCCTAAGGCAAACTACAAGTATTATGATTATTTAACATCTAAGTTAATACTAATGTGAGGGCCATAGCTTATAAATTTTTGTTTGTGTATAGCACACCTCGATCCATTTTTTTAAGAATTAATACTTAATTAGGCCTAAAGACGTTGGGGCTTAGAACAATTAAAGCTCAATCTAACCCTACTAGTTTTAAGCATGCTTCGGTTAATATATTAGGCACTTATTTATTTAAAGGAATTATGTGTCATCACTAGGCCTCATATTATTTAGAGATCTTGTAAAGGAGAACAACGGAAGTTGGGCTCTACGTTAGGCCCAACAATGAGGACAAAGGCAAAAGGTCCCCAAAATTTTGAAGGGGCAAGTGCTGGGCGTGCATCACTTGATTAAGTCAGGAACATTCAGCTTTGAAAAACTGTATTTGGACTCAATGTTTGGCCCAGCTGAAAAGAATTCCAGGGCTCTTTCCCCGTTGGAATTCGAACGAGTCTTTGCCCACATTGGGCCATAGGCTGGCCTAGTTGTAATTGTCTAATGCTTGGGCCTATTTACCTCTACAATTAACCATACATACACACTTATGATAAAATAATTTTCAGATTATATATTTAAACAGGAACAGAATGTAAAGATTAAACATACTTCTATACTGAAATTAGTCAATTGAACATAAAATGGTCCATGATAAAAAGGCTTCTAGACTGACTTAAAGTTTGGGCTGATAGACTAGGCCTAAATCATCTGAGGTCAGTCTTTCACTTGGGCTAGAAATCCAACCCCTTTTTCCATCGAATGGGAAGCCTTTTGGTTCTGTAGAGTGGGCTCAAACCTAGCTCCTTTACATCATTACTACTTTTTGTAAAATACATCAAAACATACAATTAAGTTCCTAACGTGTCTTAGTACATGACATTAGATCCTACTACATTACAATCTTTAAGTAAACCAAACAGCTTTTCAAAATCAAATGCCTTACATTAAGTCTTATTACATAAACTAACCATATTAAGAGATAACTATTACAAATCTGCCTGACTGACATCATGAAGAATTCCTGCCTCTTTTGGACATGATTTGTCCATTAGAGCTCGGCCTCTTTTTGTCAAAACAGCATAATTCCATTTTCTAGCTTTTGAACCTGCTGATTTGGCCAACTAGTAGCCAATTCTGCAGGCAGTAGCTTACAGCCAAACAGACAAAAGAGAAAATAAATGGCTTTAAATAAGGTGAAAGTTGTCTACTCAGATAAAGGAAAGAAAAATGATTTTAAAATTTCATAATCAGCCTTAATGACTAAAATTTCATAAAAGAAACAAGGCATTCGAGTATCAGTTAGTTTATTCATGCTCAAACTTTAAAACTCACATAGTCAAAACTTAATCACATTCATATCATTATAAGCTAACTTACTAGCTTAAAAAATATTCACTTCTACAAATACAATTTATACATCTAACTTTATATCATTTTGACAAACCATTCATAGCATTACATAAAGTAGTTGAGGTTAAATACATAGACAGCAACAATAAAGCCAGCAAACAACAGGAGAAAGAAAAGAAGATGGCTGAAGCTTGCAAAGACAGAAACCACACAGCAGCAGCAGCCCCAAATAAACCAGAATTTTAAACAAAAATCAACTCTGAAACCAGAAATTGCAACTAAAGAACCCAAGAAAATCCTCTATTTCAAACCATGTTTTTCAGCTTGTAAAAACCAGAAATAAGAAGTTTTGAATGTTTTCTAGAGTTTCTGAAATCTGATCTTTTTTCATAAAAGAAGAGAGAATTTTTGTGCAGTAAAATAATGTTGAATGTGTGTGTGAGTGAGGGAATGTTTCCCTTTTATAGAGTACACAAAAAGCATCAAAAAAGGAATATTCTGACCTAATTTTTCTGAAAATCAGAATAGTACAGCATCTTTTACAGTTATCTGTCCTTTTCCTTATCCAATACGAACAGTTTTATGTTAAGGATAGGGACAGTTGTGCAAAATCTAGAACATTATGATATTAGCCTATGTAAAAGTCCAATTTTTACCCTTCTAATTACTGACTATTTCAGTTTTGTCCTAAATTCTTTTAGTTCAATTAGGTCCCTATAAGTTTCTATTTATTTACAAATCATAGCAAACACAATCAGAAGTCTATCAACAAATCAAAAAATGCAAAACATGTCAATAGAAATAAAATAAAAGAGATGATGCAATTTGAACTAAAATTAACCTAATTACTAATAAAAGGTTGCTTTATCTAATTAACTATAGTAATCAAACTAACATTTATCAGAAAACCACAAAGAAATCCTAGAAGCTTAGCTAATCATGTATATGAATCAAAACAGATTAGTTAACTCAAATAACGTGAAATCTAATTACAGAACACGGGAGAGGAACATCTAAACAAAGCAAAGGCAGAATAATCGATTCATCAAAACCCTAATTAGGCCTAAACCTATGCAAAATTAACTTTCAGATGAATTGTAAGATTCAGCATGCTTTATAAACAAGTTGACAATACCAATTAAATGGAACACTGTCACTATCTAAATCATATATAGTAAAAAGGAAGAAACAAGTGGAAGAAAAGAGGTAGTATAGAAAGAAGAAAAGAAAGAAAGAAAACAAAAAATGGAAAAAGAATTACCTAAAGCTGCTTTGGACCAGACCAGTTGATGAACTACTCTGAATGAAACATTCGTGAATTTATACAGCCATTAATTGGTTGTTCTTAACAAAAACAATCAATTAATGGACGTTTGGGTTCACAATTCCAAAAACTGACCAAGAAAAGAAGAAGAAAAACTAGGGTTTTTTTGCTGAATCTTAGATTCAAGATTCGACAGGATTGGGGGTGATTCGAGGGGAACCAAGGGGATATTTAGGAAGAGGAGGAGGAGGGGCTTGCATGGTGAAGTTTTGGGTTGATTTGGAGAGTTTAGGGTTTTTGGGATTGAAACTCGGATTTGAAATTCAAGATGTTTGGTGATGATTTGAAAGAAATGGGTTAGATATTTGGAAGGATGAGATGATGGGGGTTCTGGGGTGTTGATTTGGGGCCATTTGGAACACCGAAACCACTGTGAGGCGATTTCTGGTGGCGGTTGGCGGCGGAGACGGTGAGAGAGTGAAGGCGGCTAGGGTTTCTTTAGGCTTGGTTGAAGGAGATGAACTGAAGGGGTTCCGAAATGGGGGAAAGGGTTTTCGGACACTAATATTGTAAAAGGCTGGTTAGTTCTCAGCCGTTAGATTCAAAGTGATCAACGGCTTGGATCAAACAATGATGATGCGACGTCGTTTTGGGTGTAAAAGGGGTGGACCAGGTAAGGTTGAGTTGGGCCTGGGTTAGGGACAGGTTTTTGGCTTTAAATGGCCCAAATTCTGAATTTAAAAACCCCATTTTCAATTAAATCCTTATTTGCTTTTTCTTTTCTTTTTTCTTCTTCTCTTTTTTTTAACAAAAAATACTAAATTTAAAACCCTAAATTAATCTAAATTGCAAAATTAAACTAATTACCTAATTACAATAATTATAAAAATTAACTAATCCTACATCAAAGGAGAAAGATCACTAATCTAAACATTAAAAGGTAAAAAATGTAAAATGAGCTATTTTGTGATTTTTATTTTTAATACAATAATTAATTAGCTAATTAATCCTAAAAAGTATAAAAACAAAATCTAAATGCAATGCATGGTATTTTGGTATTTTCATAATTTTAATAAGAATTAAACGTGCACAAAAATGCAAACAATTAATAAAATCCTACGAAAATCCTACAAAATGGCAAATAATTAAAAAAATCTATTTTCTTGGATTTTATAGGAGTAATTCATATAGGGCAAAAATCAAATGCTCACACCAGCCTTGATAGCAAACTTGACCCCTCTGATTGGTGTATCGTCTAAGTTCGATAGTGTGCCATCACTTTATAACTCGCCATCATCTTCAACTATGTCCGCCCAACTTTTCTCGATGCCACCATGCTCTATTTGCATGTTGCTAAGATATGCTTTGGAATCCCCTACTTATGACTTAGATTCCAAGCGCATCCCCCCAATGTAGGCGGTCCCTCCTGTATCACCCTCGTGTGCCTAAGTAAAGTTCTCGATCATTGTTGCAAGCTTTCCCAACTCTAGGCATTTACTTGTCTGATGTGATCCTTTACAGAAGTAGCACCCTCCCTTAGGCACGTACTCGCTACCACTTTTCGGCCCATTATCGTTGCTCTTGGACCCCTATCTATTATGGGATGGCCCTTTGCCATTGCTCTTGTATACCTCGGCTATGCGTTTCCCATTGTTCTTGTGATGATCTCCCCCACACCTCTCGGTGTTGCCTTCTTTAGACTTGTCAGGCTCCATCTTGAAGTCAACGAACAACTCGGCTACCACTATGGCCTCGTTCATGTTAGTTACTTGATGTCTTCTTAACTCCTGATTTTCTCAATTTTGCAACCCATCCATGAAGTAGAAGAGGGATTCTTCCTCGGACAACGACGGGATTTGTAACATTAAGCTAGTGAACTCGCACACATACTCCCGAATTGTGGCTATCTATTGGATCTCCCTTAGCTTCCGCCTAGCCTCGTACACCGTATTCATCGGGCAGAATTTCTTCTTCAACTCCTTTTTGAGCTGCTCCCATATCTCAATCTTGCATAGCCCTTTTTTCCATGTTGACACACTTCCGACGCTACCCCAGCACGACAACCTCGGTTAAGTACATTGAGGCGTTGCATACCTTAACAACTTCACCATCCTCCTTGACTACCTCAAAGTACTTGTCCATCCTCCGAAGTAAGTCGTCCACCCCGTGTGCGTCTCGTGCACCACCATACTCTTTTTGTTTATGACCCTTCATATTTGTCCCTTTTTCAAGTACCGCGCCCTTGATAATCCCGACCATGGTTCCCTACAAAGCTTCCTTCCAGCAATTTCTTGTATTCTTTCTAACATTCCTTTAGTCATAATATTTGCTCTGATACCACGTTGTCTTGTCCTTAGTCTTTTACTAAGCACACGTGCGGCACTTGACAACTTACTCCCGATCTTGCACAACTTGCTCACGATCTTGCTATGCTAATTCAGCCTAAATTACTACACTCAAGATCGCTAAGGGAATGTTAGATAAGAAAGGTAAGAGAAACTTGCCAAAGGAAGCTTTTTATCATAGGGAACTTGATTATTTTGCTTGGTGAGTTACAAATGAATATCCTTTTTTATATACTAGTCTCCTAGGGCTAGTATGTAAATATTAATTGTTATACAAGTCTTTGATATTTACAAGTAAGACCCCTCTCTAGAATTCTCTACATAACTAGAATCTTCAAAGGACTCCTAGCAAATCCATAGGTTCTAAGTTCTTCCATGAGAAATCTCCATATTCTCTAGAACTTTCCCTCATGTGCTAGTCAATTTCATATGTAAGCTTTCCATATGGCAAAAATATATGTCAAATGCCACCTACATGGCATGATGATGGGGCAGGCCATGACATTAGGATATTTATCAAATTAGCTACCAAATTAGCTATAGAATGTCCTTGACAAAAATTCTACTAGTAATTAGCTAGGGAAACATTCTAGGCAAACATTGAAAAAGGCTAGAACCTTTTTAAGTTTAACTAAGGATATCCCTAGCTATGTTTTAATGAAATCAATATCGTAGCAAATATTAGCATGGAATAAGTCCCTAGCTACGTGTCAACAAAGTCAACATTGACCGAACAAAGTTTGCTTGGAATTTAGCTATCACATGTTCTAGCTAATGATTGCGAGGGATTAGTGCCAAGCAAATATCCCTAGCTATATTAGCAACGGATAACATATTTTTCTAGCTAATAAAATTTTGCTAAGAGCATATTAGCTACAAAATTTAGCTAAGGTCATTTTCCTAGCTAAAGCGATGTTAGCTAGGAGTCTCGGTAAGTTAGCTAGGATTTTGGTTTCTAGCTAATGGTTTGTTCTCTTGTAGTGATACCACATGAGTATATGCAGAATTAGATAAACTATAAGATCCCAAAAATTAAAATCACAAATCTCATATTTTTCTAGGCAATGCTTGCGACATATTCATCATAGTTTAAAATAGTAAAGAGAGTATTTAACAATCATAGAATAGCACAAATTATTATGTTTTCATAAAAAAGAAATTATAAAATTAAATTTGATCTCAATTCAAAATTCCTATCAAGACCCAAGTTTTTGATTTTAAAAGAAAAAAATTAAAAGATTTAAGAACTAGAGAAATGCTTATTTTATGGAATTTTTAAATTTTAGAGGCTCTTTTTTGAGTCCAAATGAAAGGGTTCACCTGAAACATAACTGAATTTTTTTTTTTCCTAATGTTGAGCCAGTGGTAGTTACGTAGTTCAATGATTTTTCCGAACTCGTCAATTATGCTTAATTAAGCGAAATGTCCTAATACTCAAGCCTGCAGTTCTAGTGATTGTAAACTTATTATGATGATATTAATTATTACATGAAACTAATTACAACCGCATGGCCTATAATTCGAGTGTTGTTCGAGAAAAGCTTAGAGGTTCTTGGCTTTGAGATTTGGAGAAGAAATGTAAATAAAATTAGAGAGAAGCTCTGGCTTTTCTCTCTTCTTGTTAGATTTTTACGCTTGTGCTTACATTACTGGGAAATTAAATCCTTAACTTACTAGTTAATTGAACTACATTAAATTAGAGAAGATAACGAATTGGCTTTTAAGCTTTGTATAATGTGTATTGTTAAGTACATGTGTCCTCTTGACAATTTCACTACCCAGGTAACATTACTTTGTAACAGTGTATGAATGCGAAATGATAATATTACTGCAAAAAATTATATTTCTTTTTATTTAAGACATTAATGGGCTGTTTTGGTTTACAAACTAATTATCCAAGGAAGAATACCATACAAGGATTGGCCATTTCATATATTCGGTAGGCATGCAAAGTCAACCTTTTCCAAAGAAAGCCAGGCGTACAATCACTAACATTACTTTTTAATAACCTTTCTTTTAAAAATAATCTAGAATATAATTACTTTAGTAGTAAAATTACTAAAAATCTTTTCAAAAAATGGATGATGCCAAATCAATTCTCTTCTTCGTCAGCTAGTGGAAACAACGGATCCAACTGATTTGCTTCTTAAGCACAAATTATTGTTGCATTTCTCATTTGTAGCAGAAAGGAAGAAACAGCTACATGGACTTTGTTCGAATACAACACCTTGAATGGCCAGGAAACTACTTTAGGAGAAGTTAACGGGTTAAATCCAGCTGAAGAAAATCAAATAGGTGCGAGTATTTGCTTCAATAACCAATTGAACTTCCTGCTAACTGAAAGTTACAGTTATGAACTCTCTTCTGCATTAGTATCTGAAATGAGGTCTTCAAGTTCATCAATAATGGCATCATAGCAAAAGAGGTATTGCTCCTGAAATATACAGTAGTAAGACATTCAGCGTATAAGTACTTAAAATCCAAAGAGCAAAGATTAATTAAGAATACTGAAACACAGTAGCATATATACTGAGGGTAAGGAATACCAAAAGCGTAAAAGAGAATAATAGCTGAAAAAATGCAAGATGTCCAGCTTGAGTAGAGCAAATTGTAAGACATTTCCTTTCCAATAATCTGAGCGGTTGAAAAGGCCAATGAAAGACTTTAAACATACAGATGCATATATCATGGATAGAAGATGAACAAACAAGAACAAAAGGACACTGGAAACTACTCAAGTTGTGTGCGTTCTAAATACTTTCTAAAATTGATTGTCAGACATTACACATCTAGTTTTTTTTGTTGTATTTTCAGGCGCTAACAGAGAAAAATACACCAAAGATAAAAATATTTTGGGGACCTGCTCTATGGGGGTAAACTGCACTGGTAACAAAAATAGCTTATCTTTTACAAAATGTTTCATCAATACTGTTTAATTAATGTGGTTGCACTAAGTGATAAAACAAAAAATTGGCTAAATTTCTCAGGGAAACAAACATAGCACCTGCTACTTTAACTAACTACATAGAAATTATTGCATCTGCAGTCATCCGCTTATGTAATATTGGCTGTATTATCAATAAAAAAAAGGTACATACAGCCATTAAAGAATTTCAATTATTAGGATAAGATGTTGTACCATGGTCTGCACCATCCCAATTCGCTGAGACCTAAAAACAGTTATCGTATTAACAAGATCTAGAGCAGACATATCTCCAACCATTATTCTTTGGATGGTGTTATGGATAGCACAGTACGTACCAGTCCTACCAATACCTGCACTGAGCAAGAGAATGAGATGTCAGGCTTTAGAAAGGATCAATTACAGAATCTTTATAGGCACATTACAGGGAGGGTGATGACAGATACCTGCAGTGGACTACAATTGGTCCAAGACTGGGTGGGACACTAGATGTTTGTTTCAGTATTTCACGAACAGCAAGAGTGTCCTTTGGAACTCCATGGTCGGGCCAGTCGGGATATTGAATGTGTAAAACACACAAAGGTGGTTCTTTTGACTGGCACATAGCAAGGAGAAAAGATCACGCATTTCTTGTCATCTCTCTCATAATATGTGCAAGAATTTGTTTTCCTTGAGTACAACACGGACAGAGAATAATTTACTAACCTCAATATGATTCACCTCCAGACATCGCAAAATCAATGAAGTCTGACTCGTCTTTATCCACTTCGTGACAATACATATATTGCCAAATCTTCTAGGACCACCATCTGCCTGAAAATAATCCCCACACTTCACCGTCTGCATTGCATTTTTCATACAGAGGAAAGGATGAGATCAGGAAAAAGATGCAATCCAATAAAGACCAGCTTAATCACCTTATAAATAAAGTAAAAACCTACTAGAATAAAAGGCTTAAATTTATTCAGAGGTTAACAGGTTTTATAAAGCGATTGAATCAAAAGGACAAGTAGTGTCTCTATTTGTGTGATAAATATAATCCAGAATACAGATCATGAAACAAGAAGGTTTCTATCTTTCCTTTTCATTTGGCACAGGAAATTGTTTCTCAGCTACTCAGGTTAGGAAGAGGGAAGGGAAAGAAGAACTTATTAAGTCTAAATTCCAATTCTAGAAAGGCAGCCAAGCCTTTGCATGTTAGACTTTGCTAATCCTTCTGCAGTTCAAATAACCTGAGAACACACTCATGGAATTCTATGCCACCTGCACAAACCCCAGGAAAACCATAATTCCACTGACATTCCTCTGAAAGTCCAAAAAACTTCTTGGATTCAGGCGACAAGCCTCTTAAATTGAGATTGGCTCTTCCTAAACAAAAATGAGCACAACCAACAAAATCCAAGTATAACAATTTTGAAACTGGAGAAAGAAGAAGAATAAATAAATAAACAAACAAACAAACAATCTCCCAAGCTTATTAGGAGGGATATCTCGAGCTTTTTCCAGTGAACGAATAGGAACTGCATTTGGAACCTTTCACAACAGAACCTGATTCTATAGCAAAAGTTATTCATCTCCAAGCTCGATATTCCTCACTAAGTCACAAGCTAGTGACCACATAATATCCTTAATATCATACTCAAAGCCTACTTAAAACCAACTCCATCGAAAGATGCCCAAACTCTCAAATAGTTAAGACGAGAAAATATGCTCCTGAGAAAGATTGACAGTGATGACTATTTTCAAAGTCCAATAGACCTTAAACCCACCACCTCTGGCTTAAGTTGGGGCCCAAAAGGATGATGTGAAAGAATGCAGGTAGAGAAACTAATCTGTATTATCAACCAGTTTGTTCCTTTCTGTATACGTTATTATACACAAAGCGGAGTGAAACATAGGTAGCCAAACAAGAAGAAAGGCTAAGAGTTTTTCTCTACTGTTTCTTTCCCCTCACCCTATCTCACCACTCAAAAGATAGAAGAGTACACAGAAAGACGACAAAATATCTCAAGCAAATATGCAAAAACTGTATCAAAGATACTTCCACCTTTCTGACAGTATAAAAAATGCTAGATCTAATTACAACGGATGATGCAGATCAAAAGATGAAAACGGCAGAGAAGTTGGTATTTTACCTACTATGAAGCAAATTTTAGATCAGAACCATTGTCACATAATCTCAAATTTTCCTTCTGTCACACAACAAGGACATCTTGTCTTGTTAATATTACAATGATTACCGGTAACTTGTACAGTTTAGTACCTTGTAATTATCAACCAATTGGGTAAGCATCACAATCACAGGACAGCGATGCTGGATTATCATTTCCCAGAAGTCTTCAAAAGTGAGCGGTAGCGGCCCTTGTGTTGCAATAAACTGAGACAAGTTTTCAGATATCTACAACAAAAAGGAGCATTATAATAATCATGAAGCAGACTGGTGGAAGAGAGCTTGACATTTTCCAAGAGAGCGTGGAGAAAAAGAAGGCATAGTTAACTAATTCCAAATGAAGGATGTAGAAGTCTACCTTAATGAAGCTTGCATTTATATATCCACTAGCTGATGGCCTATAGTCTTTACATGGGTCCAAAACAACCCTGTTATTGTCAACTGAGAAGAATGAAGCTTGATATAATTATTCACAAGTTAAAATGCACAACTCCAAAGTCATGAGAAAGATTAACAAACTGAACTGCATACATGGCAAAACATCAGTGTATCGATTTTTACTAATGTTTACGCTATCCAAAGCCACTGAGCATCTAGTCTTCATTTCTGAAGCTCTCATCCTAGTTGCCTGAGTCATCAGAGATGTTCATGAAATTAATGCTACTTGCAGAGTGACATGATCACAAGCTAATAGTAACAAAGAAGCAAAAACAATAATTTTCTCAAGATATAAGAGAGATGTCCTTTGACATAAATTAGCTCAACAAATCTTAACTTTTAATAATTTTAAAACAACAACAATACCTACGCCTCAGTCCCAAATAAGTTGACGTCGATGATATGAATCCTCACTTATTTCATTAATAATGATATTAGTTCATTTATCTGTCTACATCCTTTTAACTGGAGCCACTACTAGAAACATCATAAAATGGATTCTTGGATTTTTTTGTGGATAATTAGATATAAATGAGAGCTGGAAACACTACATAAATGAACCCAATCACCAAAGGAGATTCTCAATATTTACCTAAAACTATTGGAAGGTCTTTTTGTTTTCTTCAAATAGACATTTAAGACCACCTAACTCCCATATAATTCCATCTCTTCTCGTAGGAGTTGTTTTTCTTCTTCCACAATTTACTATTCTTTCAATCCCTCTAGAATTCTTTACCATGTTAGATAGAGTAGCTCCAACTCATTTCTAGACTGAAGATGCAAAGGAGGAGGGGGATAGAGCACGGTATGCACCTATCACTATAAAGGCCATTGTTAATGCAATAAGAACAGTAAGGAAGGTAAAGTCCTATCAATGAGGTGTATATGTAATATGTTGCAGTCCACAGACAACATCTTCTAGAGCTAAATAATCAAGTAGAACCCAGAAGCCATCACTTAGGAACCAAGCCAAAGTAAAAAAAATACGATTCTTGTCATTAAATTCCAGTAATTGCTTCCAATAAAAGGAATGTTTATTCTCACCATAAGAAAAATACATCCCTTTTCCAAAAATATGACCGGAAATATCCAACTAAACCTCAAATAATCTCCCAAAACTTCAATCAATCGATCAGTAAACTACTTTTCGTCTAGTTCTCGATCACAGACTAGCTGTGGTCGGCTCAGTATCAATTGATTTGAGCTCGGTTCACATGTCACAACGACTTTATGTCTAGAGCATTCATGATAATATCACCTACTATAAAATAACAATAAAATTGAGAAAAATGTAGCATAATTTAGAAACAGAGAAAAAAAAAAGGACCTGCAAAATCATGAACTCTTGGCGGATTTTTTCGGGAGCAGAAAACCGCTTGTCCTTAAAGACTTTGAGTGCTTCCAAGCAATAACGCTGCTGATCAGGCGATAGAACCACTCTCTTCGGAACCGAATCGTCGCAGAAATCAAAAGGCTTAGAGGCCGACGGCGACAGGGGTTTACCGGCGGTATCCATCACCGATCTCCGGCTTCGATTCTGAATGAAAAGTACGCTACCTTTGGCTCCGGATTCGCCTTTTATTTATTTATTTTGCTTTGTCTTCTTCTATTTGGGAGTTGAGCAGAGTTCTGCTTTCGACAGAATCAAATATGTACTCAAAAGTCTCAAATTGAAATCCCATTTTCAGATTTTTGGTTAATATTTTGAATTACTATTTGCGTTCCCATGTTAGTTAAATTTTGGATATCCAACATTAAAATTAAACTTTATATTTAACACAGGCTTGCCTAGTGGGATGTAGGGTATGATTTACGGGCTATTAGACAGTGTGAGGTTTACTCATTGCGCACAGAATGCTTACTCGAAGAACAGAGGTTGTGTGGTTTGTAGGTTATTACAAAGGTTGTGTGGCACAGTTGATTACCCAGTGCGCACAGAATGCTCGCCCGAAGGACAAAGGCTGTGTGGTTTGTAGGTTATTACAAAGGTATGATTTACGGGCTATTTGACGGAATATTAATCTTATAAAATTATGATCTAATATATCATATTATTTTAATAAATATTAATTACTATTTTATTATTTAATATAGCATACATAAATATAATAAAATCTATTCAAAATCAAAGGATATAAAGTATTATAGTGATCAAATAATTTGTTTATTCCTTGTTTATTCTTTATTAAATTAGCAAGTACTTAGTAATATACATTTACTAATATGATTGCTTTATTAACTTGTTAATTGGCTTAATATTTTGATACTACTTCTCTTCTAGTAGAACATACGTATATATTTTCTTATTCTGAAAATATATATTTTTATACTTATGTTGTACTGTTTAAATTCTAAATTTATCAATAATTTTTTTGAGTGTTATTTATATTTTTTTTTGTTTATTAATTAATTCAAAATATAAATATTATTAATTATCTTTATTCACCTCTTTTCGTACACTCATTTCTACTATAATATTTGATTAGTTTTCTCATTTTATATTTACTGAAAATTTAAATAATATAATTTGTTTACTAAATTATAATTTTGAATTCATCAAAAGTATAAAGAGATAAGCCTTTTATTATTTTTATAAAAGCGTACTAATATTTTTAGTAATTAATAAAATGTGCTTTATATATAATATTATCTTATGTATAATATCCTAATAGTTTCTTTATATTTTTATACTTTTCATTATGAAGTTATGTGTTCTATTTACTAATTAAATTTTCCTATATGAGCAATTTAATTAGTATAAGTATTTTTACAATATCATTTGATTTTTTTTAGTATTCTTCATTTATGAATATTTTTTTATTATGATTTTAATTATGTGTATATGTATGACTTTTCTCATAATAATTCTAACTATTTATATATATTTGTTTTTTGGTTATCTAATTGTATTATCCATTACTTAATATTGTTAAATTGACGTATGAATTATCAATAAATATTTTTTAGTATTCTTCATTTATGAATATTTTATTATTATGATTTTAATTATGTGTATATGTATGACTTTTCTCATAATAATTCTAACTATTTATATATATTTGTTTTTTGGTTATCTAATTGTATTATCCATTTATTGTTAAATTGACGTATGAATTATTAATAAATTACCAGTTTAGTATAATAATATATATATATATAGTAAAATAAATAAATGTATATATATATATATACACACACTACTACTACTACTATAGTAGAAAAAAATTACTTTCCAATTTGAATTGGTAGTTTTTGATTTTTTGTTATTTTTGTTTTTTTATTGCAAAATAATTTTAAAACTCCAATTTGAATAAGTAAAATATTTTTTTTGTATTTTAGTTCTTTATTGAGAATTATAAGATATCTATATTTATTAATTCAAGTAGCGTAACCAATTATTCAAAATTTAAAATTCAAATTTAGAGAAGTAGTTTATTTTGTCTTAACAATGCCATTTGGCTTTTTGTGGTTAAGACATTTGTCTTAATGTAGTGCTTTTTCTTCTCCTATTCTGTATAGATAGAAGATTGTAAAATAATTTTAGAACTCCAATTTGATTAAGTAGAACATTTTTTTGTGTTTTCGTTTTTTATTGATAAGTATAAGCTATCTTTATTTATTAATTAAAGCAGTGTAACCAATTAATTCAAAATTTAAAATTCAAAAAAAAAATTAGTTAGAATACTAGTTTATTTTGTCTTAACAATACCACTTGGTTTTTTGTGGTTAAGACACTTGTCTTAATGTAGTGCTTTTGCTTCTCATGTTCTATATAGAAGAAGATTGTAAAATAATTTTAAAACTCCAATTTGATTGAGTAGAATATTTTTTTGTATTTTTGTTTTTTATTGATAAGTATAAGCTATCTTTATTTATTAATTCAAGTAGGGTAACCAATTAATTCAAAATTTAAAATTCAAAAAAATATTAGTTAGAATACTAGTTTATTTTGTATTAACAATACCACTTGGCTTTTTGTGGTTAAGACACTTGTCTTAATGTAGTGCTTTTGCTTCTCCTATTCTATATAGATAGAAAATTGTAAAATAATTTTAAAACTCCAATTTGATTGAGTAGAATATTTTTTTGTGTTTTCGTTTTTTATTGATAAATATAAGCTATCTTTATTTATTAATTCAAGTAGTGTAACCAATTAATTTAAAATTTAAAATTCAAAAAATAATAGTTAGAATACTAGTTTATTTTGTCTTAACAATACCACTTGGCTTTTTGTGGTTAAGACACTTGTCTTAATATAGTGCTTTTGCTTCTCCTATTCTAAATAGATACAAGATTGTAAAATAATTTTAAAACTCCAATTTGATTGAGTAGAATGTTTTTTTGTGTTTTCGTTTTTTATTGATAAGTATAAGCTATCTTTATTTATTAATTCAAGTAGTGTAACCAATTAATTTAAAATTTAAAATTCAAAAAAAAATTGTTAGAATACTAGTTTATTTTGTCTTAATAATACCATTTGGCTTTTTGTGGTTAAGACACTTGTCTTAATGTAGTGCTTTTGCTTCTCCTATTCTATATAGATAGAAGATAGATGGGTTATGCTATATTTGTTCCAACATGGTCTATTAACGGGTCATTTGGCCATACAAAATTTTTCATTTTTTTCGAAAAAAAAAGACAACACTTTTTTTTCGAAATCACCGTTTGGCCATTAAATCTTTAACTTTCACAATTTCGAAAATTTGAAAAACTTCAAAAGGCTATTTTTCACTTTAAATCACTCACAAAAATTCAAAAACAACCCAAATTATATTTACGTCCAAACACTATTCTAACTTTCAAATATCATTTTCACTTGAATTTTTTTTTTTTACTTTTTCCAAATGCCCACTAATTTTTCGTCATCCGACTGCTTCCTTTTATACTTTACCAGTTGTTGTTTGTGCCATAAGATGAGTTCCGCTCAAAGATAAAGAAATTCGAATTAAATCTGCTTGAAAGACTTGCATTTTGAAGCGATAAAAGAATAGGATAATGCATAAAATCCTCCCTAAACTATATCCGAAGTTGCTACGACACAAACATTTGGCAAGCGGTGAAATACATGTGCTGCCACATATAATTTGTTTATTTTATTTTATTTTTTAAAATTAATTTCATTTTCTTCTTTTTTCTTCTCTTTTTAATTCAAAATGTAATGGAAATATTATTTTGTATTTAGAAAATGAAAAGGACAATTATTTTTGTATGAATTTGAAAAATTATTAGAGGTGTTGAGTATATTCGAACGTCGTTGAAGTTTTAAAGTTGAAATTCAAGTGCTTTTTTAAAGTTTTCTTGAAGGAGTAGTCCTTACGCAGTGCTCCACGTCAGTAATAAAGGTGCAAAGAATTACGGAAATTTTTTTTTTTTTGGAGGGGGGTAATAGGACTCACGCAAAGGTAAGGTGTGATTTTATGCATTATCCCATAAAAGAACTTCAAGTTTTACAAAATCAGTTGTGTTTGTTAACCCTTAAGCTAAAGAATTAATCTTCTAATTCTAACTCAAACTAAAATTATGTTTGTGTACCATGTGTTAATGACTCCTTAGTCCTTATACCCATTTTCCGCAATTTTAGGGTGGGCCTAGCCAACATAGTTTCAGTCCTTTGTTGTGAGATTCTAACAATTCTTTTCGGATCCAATGGTTCTTCATATATACTATAGTACGAGTTAAGATAGATATTATTATCGCATGCATGTCTTAAACAGTAGATCAAAAAGCTTTCCTGATCTCCTTTTTCTGGTTCCCTTTTGAGTTGTAGCATGAAATAATATATGTGCAATTTGGTTCTGCTAATGTAACAATTATAATTTTATGCCAAAGTAATAAGTAATAAGTATGGACTAGTTTGATTTCTTAGGACACCTTAATTAAATTATATACGCACCAGACAACAAGTTCTTTTCTAGACAGCTAGAATGCTGCATGTGCGAGCTGTGGCAGAGCTAAGTGCGTTTAAGGAGTTAATTAATTGAATCTCCTTCGTCGAAAAATTACATTGTATAAATAGAGAGAAAATAATTTTTTATAAATTGTTGAACCTTCTTTGATAGTTTAAGTGTAAGCTTGTATTTTTTTGAATCCTCTTGCAAAAATTTTCGGCTCCCTCACTACGTGTGAGACAACAACAATAACAAACTCAGTGCAATCCCATAAACGGGGTTTGGGAAAAAAATTACCTGAATCCGTCCATGCACCAATTATGTTATTTAGCATGATGGATTAATAAACGAGGTAAAAATATATACTATCACTTACCATGGTTAACTGATGTTATGTATTTAATTGGACAAAATATAAAATTGGCTGGCCGGTCGGTGGATCGACCGAATAATGACATTCGCTAGCCACAAAGTGTATAAAATATATATACATACAATACACAAATATACAAAAATATATATTTTATCCGCTATTATTTTTGGAAGCGACTAAAAGTACATATTTCTCCATTTAATTTGGTGCCTAAATTAGGTTTGGATAAGTAGTACTTACTTTTCATGTGAGAAGAACTTGTAGATTGCGTGGAAACTGCAGGTTGGACTATTATTCTACATGATAGGGTCAAAGAATACTATTCAAGCGTAGAACTTGTCCAACACGCATGACCAATGCCCTGTATATACACCAAAAAACCATGCAAATCCAATAAACAACATATTCAACAATAGCAATATCTGCACAAGAGAAGAGAGGAAAATGAGTGATCAAACAACAACCATTCTGAATCTACCACTCTCAATCTTGGAAAATATTCTCTCAAACCTATCACCAAAAACAGTTTTCATTTGCAGGAGTGTTTGCAAGTCTTGGTTAAACCTAATTTCACTCCCTGAATTTTCCAAACTTCATCTCTCAAAATCCCCTGATAATCTCTTTATCTACTTTTCTCAGAGTTCCTGGAGTGAACTTCCCTCAACAAGTGTTTTCAAGTTTATAAATTTTGATGATACACCTCATTATCATAATCTCATTTATGAACCAAATCTTGACCTCGACATGAAACCCAACTTTCCAGATGCTGGTTTCTCTTTAGTTGGCTCAATCCATGGTTTTGTTTGCCTATTTCATATGCACTGTGACAGTGGTCTTGACGATGTTTATATTTTCAATCCAACTACTCGAGAGTATATCACTCTTCCTGAGGTTAAAGGTCTCAGAAAGTACCCAAATTTAGTCACTTATGGCTTTGGGTTAGATCCAGTGAGAATGGAATACAAAGTGGTAAGAATTTATCAAGTAGAAACTCGTGATCCTGAAAAAAGATCATATTACACGTCGGAAGTTCAAGTGTACACTCTTGGGACAGGATCTTGGAGAAGTATAGGCAATGTCAAGCTATGTTTTGGATGTCGTTATTTTGGGGTATATTTGAATGGAAAGCTTCATTGGTTGGTTGGAGATGTTGATGGAAATGAGTCAATATGTTTCATTGATATGCAGGATGAGTCATCTCACACCTTTTCCACTGCTCCTGGATTTAGCAAAGAAAACTGCCCTAATCTTCTAAATCTTGGAGTATTGGGAAATCATCTTTGCATATGTGACAATAACGCAGAAAGTCATCTTGATGTATGGGTGATGAAGGAATATGGAGTGACAAGTTCTTGGAGCAAAGAAATTGTCATAAACATAACCCCAGAATGGAATTGGATTTGCTACCAAATGATACAAGTCTTGAAAGTTTTCCAAGATGGAGAGATCTTGTTTCAGTGGTGGGAAGATGTCTTGTTTACATATCATCCTGAGAAGAAAACTTTGACCAAAATAGAGTATTTTAGAGGTAACTTCTGTAATTTCTGGGCCTCTACTCACATCTCAAACTTACTTTCACTCAAGAATTTTGGCACGGAAGTTGTCCACACTTTGTAAAGCAACTTTGGTAGAACAATTGGGGGGGGGGGGAGGATACAGTAAAAAGAAGGATATAATCTGGGTTCAATAGAAACAATTCTTGTTTATTGCATTACAAAAATCATTTTCAAGCCATTCACCCCATGGCACTGTATGTATGGAAACACAGTGAAATTGAAGACAGTTCATCTAGATTAAGACAAGAGGAGAATGAACTACACTTCAAAGGAATCAAGAATAGCCTCTAGAGTTTTCTGTGATGAAGACCACTGTTTGTCATTGGCACTGACCACAAAGAGGACGACAGTATTTCCCTTAGCCGTTGCCTTTGCTAGGTTGTGCGATCCAGTAAGGGCATATGGAGTTTCAAGAACGTACTTGTAATACTGCAAGCACAAAAGACACAAGTATTCTCTTCATCAGGAGGTTTAAACAGCAACTGTTGCAGATAACAGGAAGACCAAATGCATAGAAATACATTAATCTATGGAATACTTAGAAAATAGAATGAAAAATGTATATTTTTAGCCACTCCCAAAAATAATAGCCGGCAATATATATATTTTTTGTATATATGTGTATTATATACATATAATATACATTTATATACTTTTTGGTTAGAGAATGCAATTAGTTTTGGCTGACCGGCCAATTTTATATTTTGCCCAAAACAAATAGGAGTCTCGAGTACCATACTTTTTTGGCAGATCTAACAATCATGTTCCCCATAAAATCACATGGTTAAGAACACACAGAGAAATCATTATCTTGGGCCTAGATTTTGATTTTCTTTTTAGGAAATACATATATGCTCTACAAAAACAACCAACAACAATCCCCCAGTGGATTTCCACAAGTGGGGTTTGGGGAGGGGAGGATGTATGCAGCCTTACCTCTACCCTGGAAGGGCAGAGGGCAAAGAGGTTGTTTCCGACATACCCTCAAAGAAAAGATGAAAGAAGCATTGATAGCAAGTAATAACAATACAAGCTATAAAGAAAACATTTGCTAAATCAGGCTGTTGCTTATTGTCGGGGCAGCAGATACAATCTGTGGATAATTTTCTTCATGCCATTTTAACCGCTGAGATTTTGAAGTACCATCTAAATTCTAAGCACCTTAGTAAGGACTCATTTCCTTCCATTTTTCGGTAATAGCTTTGACTAAACTATCAGAGACAAGGTCGCGTGCCATGTCAGTCCTCTTATGTGCTGGAAATAAGGGAGGAAGATAAGGGGGAAAAGATTACTTTTTCAATATGATAAATGGTTGAGAAAAGAAAAGGACTGTCACCGTTAGATCACCACGTTTCTCTATAGAAGTCTCAAGGAGTTCATCTGGATCCAATGTGTTTCCTGTGACAAAAGGACCAAGAGAAGCAATGACTTTCTCAGGGGTCCCAATGTCTTCAATAGTTGCATTAGGTTTGTTTGTGAGACGGATCAAAGGAGAAGCCACCACTTGAACTTTACCCTGTTTTTCATCTTCAAACTTCACCTCCACCCACGGCTCTGCACATTTGGGTTGGCAATAATTTCCAGATAATATGTTAGCTACACGAGTTTGTTTCCAGGTTGGAGGAAGAATAAACGTGTAAGGCTGCACATTTCCTGCAACCAACTAAATATAAAGCATCATAAGCATCTACAAGAAATAAATGTAGAAAAAGAAAAGGACAATTTTAGGTAAATAATAAGCTTCATAAGCATATCAAGAAGAAATGAGATAAACTAAACAGAAGAAAGAAAAAAGTACTAGAAATGATGTAATAATAAAGAAATTGGCATAGGCCACACGCAGATACGAAATGAAATGCTAATATAGAAAACACTCTGATTGCACTATCATATCTGAAATTGCTCATTTCTCAGCAAGGGCGCGGTCCGCACCACAAAAGAGATACAACGTTACTGCCAACACCATTTATTTGTCCAAAAAACTACAAAAACATCATATGGCAGAATACTTTAAGACAATAATTTGAGCAGCAACAAAATGCAAGGTTACATGGACTGGGATCCTTTTGACCAAATAATGTATTATACTAGATCATGCATTATACTAGATAATGCATTATATCATAGCTCCACAGTGTCAATCCATTGTCATAGTTTAGGTTTTACACAAGTTCTCGCAAACATATGTTGCTTGCCTGTTTTAGATCTGAATCCTAAACCAAGTAGAGATTAATTTTTCTTTCTGACTACACTCTATTTTCTCAATGGATCTTGTGACTTGTATTTTAGATACGAGTATTAAATCATTTTAGGCTTGGGCTTTAACTTAGGCAAGTTCCAGAATACGGGTAACTAGGCACCTAAAGTCTATCAAAGAATTAGAAACTTGTCTTCCGGATCCACTTAACTCTGCCTAAGCTTCTAGTTCTAATACAATCAATATTCTTAAAGATTAATGAGCTTGTTATCAGGATATTGCTTGCAGAAGCTTCGAGCAAAATAGCAGGCGATATGTCACAAATTACTTCAAAATGCTTTGCTTATATCTTCAGGTGCAAAACTATTAAAAACAACAGCTGAAATACAAGTCCTGTATATGCTGAAGTGCTGAACTTGAACATGCTGAAATTGAGCATTTTAGAGGATAGAGGTAGTTCATCCACAATAGAAATAGCCAAATACTTTGCTTCTGTATTGAGCAAATTTGCCTTAGATAAATATGGATATAAAAAGCCAATAGTTTTACAAATACAAGTTTCTTAGGATAAAGTGATACTAACATATATTTATGAGCTTGCATCTCAAACCACATAAATGTTTGCGTTGCTATAAATCATGAGTAAAATGGTTAAATTGTTTGTAAATATAGAAATGTATCATTCCTTCTCGAACAGACTTACATCACATAAACTGGGACAGAGGGAGTAGTAAAAAGATTAATCAAAACTATGAACCTTTTCCTGACCCTGGAGTGACAATTCTTGCCCAAAATTCAGAAAGAAAGTGGTACCGTTAGTCCAAACACATAGTTGAGGACAAATTAAGACAATACGAAATTACCAAAAAAATAAAATAAAATTTGAAGAGTCTACATAATACCGGCACGAAGAGCAGGAGTGTCTTTTGGAGTGGCTTTGAAGAGAACAAAAGAAGTATCAGTAGGAGAAGGAGGCAGGTAAGAACCAACTGCAACTTCTCGAGCAATGGAAGGCGGAGGAGGAGGGGATAAGACCAGTGGCATTACACAAAGTCCAACATTCATCAAATCTCTTCTTGATAGGTATAGGTCTATGTTGTTTTTCTTCAAACTTTGCTGGGTTTTAGCAGATGTGAATAATGGTGGATTTGAATTTGAGAAGATGGAGGAGAATGGCTTCACTGAAGAAAGCGCCATTTGTGTGTGTGTGTGAGTGTGTGGAGAAACGCCTGGGGGAGTGGTTATTAGGTGGTTGGGGTTCCCGCTTTTATCCATTTGGGATGAGGTCTGACTCGGCCGCGTGTATCTTTGTGCTTTTCGGCCATTTTATATTGTTGTCAAAAACAAGAACAGAAATACTCAAGAAACTCATTTTTTCAAAATTTTTATGTTATAAAAAATAATAAAATTATTTAATTTTAAAATATCAAATGATATTCGTATTCAACTAATTAAAGTTTTTATAAAGCTAATACAAGACATTTTTTATTTCTCCGGTTCCAAGTTAACAAGAGTTTTTTAAGTTATCGATTATTTTTCGGTTATTATATACGTAATAATAAATATATGACTTTTTTGTAGAGGTAATTTTACAAGGAATATACTATTATAATGATGAATAATGTTGTTATCGGTCAAAATGTTGGTATAGAAAGATAAAATATAACATAAAAATTCGATTCTAAAGAAAACTTGTCAGTTACATTGAACTGTTACTATAAATGGTGGCTACTATAGAGACGTGTGATGGAAGCGCATTTGACTTTCAGTTTGTTTTTGCATTATTTTCTTCGGTTTTGAAAATATGACGTCCAACTCGAACCAAAATAAATTTGGCTTGATTGGGTTTTTTCCTTTTCGGTTAGATTTTTTCAAATTGTTTTTTGGGCTATTCAATTTATATAAGAAAATACGAATCTAAGTTGTTCAAATATTAGTGTATATTTATAGAACATTTTCCACCAACAACAAAGTCATCAAGAAACTTTGAGTAATCGTTAATAGTATCAACCAGTGACATATCCTTTTGTTGTAAACATATACTGGTATTTCCACACATAAATAGGAGAAAAGAGATAAATATGGGATTGTTAATCTGTTACTTGTGAGCACGTGATTTTGCTTCCACGACAATTACTCCAAAAGAAATCGAAAAATAAAACAAATTGTCTTTGTGTATAATTTTGAGAATTTGTGTGGCATTTTTGGATAGTTATTTGTAGTTTTTATCTGTGATTGTTTATTTTTATTAATTAAAAATACAAAATAATATGTTGCGTGTAAATTTAGGATCTTATTCTACTATTAGGAATTAATTAAATCGTATTTGGTTTTTAAATGAATGAAAATCACAAAAATATTATTTTTGGTAATTTTGTCATTTTATTGTTTAATGGTGTGATTTTGTTTAATTAATGTTTGATCTTGTGTGAGTCAATTAATGTCTTTTTAATATAATTGTAGTTTTACAACTTATTTTAGGATTTTTGGTAGATTAGTATTTAGAAAAGGAATTAAAAGAAGAAAAGAAATGAGTTAAAATTGGACAAATCGGAATCGGGCCATTTAAATTGGACCCAAAATCAGGCCCAAAGCACTGTTTTTTGCCCGGTCCAGATCAGCCAATCTCAGAGACGTCCAAACGGCGTCGTTTTGATCATACTTGATCTGGGCCGTTGATCTCAGATTGATCAATGGCCAAGATCACGTCTCCATACCCACGCCTTAACTCGACCCGTCTCACCCAGAGACCCACCGGTCTCACTTAACCCATACGACGTCGTTTCCATTAAGTTGATCAATCCAGGCCATTGATATTGAATGATCTAACGGCCCAGATCAAATTTCCCCCTAACTATATAACCCCAATCCCTTACCCCATGCCCCCCTAAGCCAGACCCCCCCCTCTCTCATTCTCGTCTCTCTGAACTCAGAGACGAACTCCCCCTTACAAACCCTAGCGCCGCCCTTCCATCCCCTCACCATAAACCCGGCGGCAACGATGCCGGTGACCACCAAATTAACACCCCTAGTGCACCTCGACCCCTTGGACACGAATCTGCAAACCGTTTGGTTCGAATCAACCTACATCGTCTCGAATCTTCATCTGAAGATTCGAGCCAAACCTCAACTTATACTAACCGATCCCAAATGCACACCAGTTACTCCCCTGACCTCCCTCGTGACCAAACCAAGCCTGGTTTGGTTCGAATCGAACCAGAAAAGCTCGAACCCCTAATCTGAGCCCCAAGAATCCTATAAATCCAAAAACTAGGAATTTGTCCAAATTAGCAAAGGTTTGAGGGTCTAATAAACCTTAGTCGAAGTGTTCTCCGTTGAGAACACTTGATTAAGGTCCATTCGACCTCAAAAAGGTCGAGTCTGAGTTCGGACCTGGTTCACCTAGTTACTTGAGGTATTCTTTCTCCCTTTCCGTTTGATCTATTTTTGTTTGTTTGTTCTGTTGTTCGTTTGTTGTTTAGAATGATTTTATTTCCAATTTCTTTGCTTTGTTCTTTTTCTTCTCCAAATCAGACCTTTTATTTGGTCGAAATTTTCGTCTGTTCATTGATAAGTGTATTTGTTTAAACTATATAATCGATTGGAATGAGTTTGATCGATTAATTAGTTTCCAGGGTAATTCTTTGTTTTGTCAGTACAACTTGAATCACCTATGTATACTGTTCGATTCTGATCATTAGCTATTGACTTGTATGTTGTAATTCATATAGTCGATTGGATAAATGTCGTCAATTAGTTGGGATGTTAGAAACCTGCAAATTGTTCAAGTTTTAATGGTCTGTCAGTTTAATGCTAATATACCACTAAGCTAATGAATAAAATAGGGATCAATAGTGGGAGTGATAATGTTGTTAAGTGCCTTTAGTGGCTGGAAATCAGAAAGAGCATGGGGTTTAATTTTAAAATAGAAATGGCCAGTTAAAAGACTGACAGATTTTTTGAATTAACTAGTGAAAAAGGGTACTATTTGAGTTGGCTTAGTGATTTTACTGGTGGGAAATTAGGAACAGCATGGGTTCAATGATAAAAAGGTAGAAATGCACATGAGGAGGGAATAAAATAGGCTAAAAGTGAAATGTTTGAATAAAAAATGGCCAGCTCTAGTCTTTAAACAGACTGGATTTCGGGCAAGAAAGGGGGGTTAGAACAAAAGAGAGGTCTATTTTTGGAACCAGGCAGCTCATTTCTTGACTTCAATCCTAGATAGACAATAAGCAAAAAAAAGGGCAAAAGAAAAACTTCTGTTGTTCCATTGAAGCTGGGAAAATTCTGTTTTCTTTCACTATTTGAAATCAGCACTAACTGATATTGTTCCATTGAAGCTTCAAGCTTCTTTCTTTGATTGTTCGAAAATCAGAAACTATTGTTCCACTATTGTTTCGGCTTCTCCTATTTCTGCCTATGATTAACATTGGTATTTCCGGGTCTCAACTGAGTCTCCCGAGTCTGTTTTGGTTGGATATTGGTACTGTTTCATTGATTTATTTCTGTTTCGTTCACTGGGATTTATTCTGCTTGGTTGATACTGTTGTTGTTGTTGTTGTTATTTGTTGTGTTACTGTTGCCATATTGTTGTTGCTGATCTTCTTCTTCTTCTTCTTGTGTTTCAACATCCAGGTACACACTCAAATTAAGGTTTTTGATGTAACTTTGAAGTGAAGATGAAATGAGAGATGCTCGCATATTTGATTCCTGAAATGTGTTTGTTTGGATTGTTATGTAGTAATAGCTAAATAGATACTAGAGTCTAATATAATTCGATTCCAATTCATGTGCAAACAAACCCTGACTGTCTAATTTGGACTTTTGTTAGACTGTTTTGGGACCTTTGGGACATTATTGATGTAGTGTAATATGTAATGATAACAGATTCAGTATGGTTGGCTCTGATTGTGTAAACTTTAGTTGAACTAACGTCTGATCAAGCATAAACATTGAATGAGACCTTAACTTTAATTCTGTGAATTAACGAGAAACTGTATTGATTCCAGGCTTCATAGTCTGATACTGAACCCATTTACATAAATTGTAGGTTTTTTTAAAAGGTAAAAATCACACGTAGATTACTTTTGTTTGTCCCAATCTTCGCTGCAAAGAAACGTAAAAGGATGGGCTAATTTTATACAATCAGAAACACCAAATCTCCATGTGTACATGCTCATGTAAATACCAAAGTTTAGCCTGGTTATGCACATACAAGCTTATTTTTGTGAATAAATATGTCGACTATAAGCTGGCGCAGTCCCTTTTGGATGGAAATCCAGTTAAGGCCCAATGATTTGAGGGCTTATTTGCCCTTGACATATTAATTGAAATGATGATACCTGAGCATGCTAGTTAGTTCAGGCCTTTTCTTTATTTTGAGACAAGAATAAACAGAAAATCATAGTCTTTTAGGATTTGGCCTTAAATAAAGATGAGATGAGCCTCGCCAAATAAATTACAAATCGCGGGGCCCTCAATAAACGTATACAATAATTGGTTGGACTTCGGAGTTGGCCGTTTAGCGAATTTTCACGGCCTTTTCCTAAAATAACAATATGTTAGTCTCTTTAGGACGCCCCTTAATTAATCTTACCTTCTTAAATATTGGTGTGCATTTATGTAACCCAAATCCAAATCCCAACGAAGTCGAAATACGTCGACCAATCACGGGTACATCGATTGTGACGTGGTTCGAAATGCGTTTCCATGACATTGCAATTCTTTTGAAACAAAATAACAAATGAGACGAGCCTCGCCAAAAAAATGCACAAGCTGCGGGGCCCTCTATACGTGTTTGTAAAGTTGGTTAGACTCCGGGACGGGCCATTTAGCAAAGTTTCACGGCCTTGCCCAAAATAACGATACGCCAATCGCTTAGGGCGCGTCTTTAATAAAATCACTTCCCTAAGTATGGGTGTGCATTTGTGCAACCCAAATCCAAATCTCAACAGAGTCGAAACGTGTCTATGACCACGGGTACATTGATTGTGACGAGGTTCGAGATACGTTTTCACGACGCTGCAATTCTATTAAAAAATAATAATAAAAGCGGTTTAAACTTAATAAAAGCACACAGGTCATAACATGTATAAAAATCAGATATTTAGCCATTACAACAATTTAAGCGACCGTGCTAGAATCACGGGATTCGGGGGTGCCTAACACCTTCCCTCGGGTCAACAGAATTCCTTACTTAGAATTTCTGGTTCGCAGACTTTATTTGGAAAGTCGAATATTTTCCTCGAATTGGGATTCAAGATAAACCGGTGACTTGGGACACCAAAAGCCAAACCTTTCCCAAGTGGAGACTCTGAATTAAATAAATAATCTCATTTTGAATATTGTCACTTAAATTGGAAAAACTCCCTCACGCATTTATCCTTCGGGGTAGGCGTGCAAAAAGGAGGTGTGACAGCTTTGACGACTCTGCTGGGGAAACGAAGCCAGAATCTCTGGTTCAGGGTTTAGAATTCGAGCTTAAATGAATTGTTATATTTGGCTTTGTTTATTATCTGATTTTTATATGTTTGGGCCTAAGGTGCTAAATGCTGCTTTTTCCGCTTTGATACTATCTGAACTGTATATAAACTGTGCTGAAACCCTTCTCTTCTTACCTCCGGGGAGGAGCTCGCTGGTCGAGACTCCCTATTCTGTCAGTGTCAATACCTGAAATAAGAAAGAGGCCAGACCAGTTACAAAGTCGGACGATCCCGCGGGTCCCCGGTACGTAGCCCCCTCCTCGACTCGAGTTGTCCGCTCGGGTGCACAGTCTAGAACAAATACCCAGGTTATGAACCTAGAATAACTCAGATTCATGTCGGATTCCTAATAGGAACGTTTGTTTGCATCACGTGCATTTGACTTTGGAGGCTCAACATAGGGGTTGGGTCTGTCTAGGACAGGTGTACCAAAATGACAAAAGACCATCCTGATGCATCTTACTTGCTTCTACTTGTGCATTTATTTGCTTCGGACTTGCATGCTGACCGGCTTTTGAATATTTTATGAAAAGAGAGACAGAAGTACGAGGGTTAAAAAAAAGTTAAATCACCCGCTTTGAAAAACTAGCAGTGTCGGAACTCTGCCGAATTTTTGAGAATTTGAAAAAACAGAGTCTTGTTTTCAAAAAAAAAAGTTTGTTTTATCGGCCCGAACTACGCCGGTTTGATTCTCACAAGGTGTGAGTAGGCAACCCTCATCGGGTCCAACCTCCCCTTTTTCAGAAATAGCCAAAATGTCAGAATTTTAATTTCATCATAAATGAGTCGGGTGATGCCGCTTTTGTCAAATGTAGCCGAATATTCCCGAAAGGGACGGCGGAAGATTGACTTTGCATAAACGGCCACTTTCGATCATCCTTTAGAGTTTTGATCGGTTG
The DNA here is from genome assembly GCF_000393655.2 of Nicotiana sylvestris. NCBI lineage: Eukaryota > Viridiplantae > Streptophyta > Magnoliopsida > Solanales > Solanaceae > Nicotiana > Nicotiana sylvestris. The sequence continues at coordinate 172,901,033 of NC_091062.1, forward strand.
ACCCTCATAGTCTTAAAATCTTCATCCCCGAAGTGCTGAAAGGCCGTGTTCGGGAAATCGGATCTTTCTTTCTAAAATATAGTCAAATCATTTTTGAGTCAAATAATTTTTGCTTAAATCACCTTAATAAATGTGCAGGATGAGCACAATGCAAAATGAACACTTTTCGATAATGACTAAAGTCCCTGTCAAGTTGCGGCTATGGTGGGATGATCTAGGTGGTGAAGGGCAAGATGAGGTCAAGAAATATCTAAAAGGTCTCACGGGTTTATTGGAAATCTAGCCTCGGGGAGATATCATAAGAGCTTTGGTCACCTACTGGGACCCGGCACACAATGTCTTCCACTTCTCCAATTTTGAATTCACCCCGACTTTGGAGGAAATAGCCGGGTACATCGGAAATGCTGAAGTTCAATTAAGGCAAAAATACCTGGTTGCCCCAAGAGCTGTCACTGTGCATCGGTTTCTAGATTCATTAAAGATACCCAAGACGGTCCATAACCCAGATTTGGCTGCAGGTTTCTATAATCCGTGCTTCATATACGACAGATATGGTCATGTAGGAGGATTCAACAATCCGGGTAACAAGTTATGCAGCAAAGGTAACCGTCAGAAGTGGGATGAGCATAGATGAGTGGCTTTCATGATTACATTTTTGGGCCTTTTGGTGTTTCCAAGGAAAGACGGAAACATTGATCTGAAAATATCCGGGGTCGTCAGTACTTTGCTCACTCAAAATGAAAGCACTTTCGCGCCTATGGTAGTATCTGATATCTTTCGAGCTCTCACAGCCTGCAAAGCCAGAGGGAATTTTTTCGAGGGGTGTAATTTGCTGCTACAAATATGGATGACTGAACATCTCTGCCACTGTTCCGAGCTTTTGAGTTATGGTTCCTCGAAGAAGACTTGCATAGAAGAGTTTTACCCGAGAATCAAGGAGGTCAGTCTACCCGAGGGAGTTATGGCATGGATGTCATTCTTTCGAACCCTCACAACTAGCCAAATACAGTGGACACTGGGATGGTTGTTTGTTGATGATGTCATATATATGCCGGCCGCTAGGACCCACTTTCTATTGATGGGACTTAAGAGCATTCAGCCTTACGCGCCCTATCGAGTTTTGAGACAACTCGGGAGATGCCAGATAGTGCCACACGAGGAAGATCTTAGTGCTCAAGCAATTGAGATTAGCCCTGACGGACAATTTTCTGAAGCAAAGTCCGCCAGATCTGGAATGAATGCCAATGTTTAAAAGCAGATACTTGCGTAGAGGATCGGGCCAAAGGTGAAGTAGAACCAGGGTACCTTGTGTGGTACAAAAGAGAACTTGAGCATAAAAGGTCGGCTAAAAGACCCCATATCCTGAATTTTGTCGAGTCATCACAGGAGAAATGGGATTGGGTAGTAAAAGAAAAAGGCTATCGGGCTGAAATCACCAAGTTGAAACAACAAATTGAAGGTCTAAAATTTGAGAACAATGTGCAAGTTGCAACTGTTCTGGGAGAAAAGAACAGGTTGGCCCAGGAAAACGAGGCGCTTAGGGCCCAAATCCAGCAAATAAGGATAGCCGCCGATAACCAACAAAGGAGCCGGTCGGATGAGCGACTGATAAAAGTTTTAAAAATGGAAATTAGTGAGTGCCGGAGTGAGTTGGAAAATTTTGAGAATACCATAGCAGGACTCAAGGCACACTTGGCAAAAAGAACAGAGGAGCGCAATCGGTACCTGCAGCAGTTGAAAAGGGATCACGAGCAAACCATTGCCAATTTGAAGAGAAAGGTGGTCACTCTTGAGTACAAAGCGGCTAAGCAAGCCCGAACCTTTGAAGCTGAAAATAGACATTGCTATGATTTACTGGCCCAGATGGAAGTAGAAATTCAGCAGTGGCAGAATCAACATCTCCAGGATTCTCGGGTTTTGAAAGCCCGTAATGATCAAATAGAGCGCCTACTCATAGAAAAGGGGCAAACCAGGGATAAGATTAAGACCATCGCCCATTCCATCATTAGGAGGTGTCTACGGTGCGAAGATATGACCAACACTACCTTCATCTCGGCAGTGATGATTTATGTCAAGCGAACCATGTATGAGCTGGAACAACTTGAAAGGGACCTCGCACCTAAGCCCACGGCGAGGCCGAATGATGCCCCGCGGGCGCCAATTTTTAAAACTTTAATGTATTTATAGGTCGAGTCGGTATTTTCCGTCTTGGCATCTTTTGTTTGTCTTTTTGCATCAGGGTGTATCAGTAGTTTTTGAGTTTGTATTTATTTCAAGTCTGTTATTCTCCCTTTTTCAAAAAATGTTTAGTTTATAATAGAATGTTTAGTAATAAAAAAATAAAAAAAAAATGTGTTTCTTTATGTTTGCATTTGTTTGTCCCGAACTACGCTTGTTCTGATTCACGCGGGGCCGTGATACGTAGGCAATCTTCGTAAGATTCGACTGGAACCTTAAATAAGAAGAAAGGTTGTAAAACCAAAATAATAATAATAAAAAAATATAAATAAAGGTGAGCATAAAGAGAAGCCGGAATGACGTATGCCATCGACGCAAACATGTAGAAATTCACTTAACTGTATAGGTGCATCACACCCCAATGTGAGATTACCTGTCTGTTATTTGTTTCAAACTAACCGTTTGCTTGCTGCTAAGTCCAGGTTTTTAGAAAGGTGGTTTGGTTTTGTGGAGGTCTGGCCTCACATTCATACTTTACGAGGTCGAAAAGAAGTGTTCAGCTGCCCGTCACTAAGTCGAGAGGAAGTATTCACACTTACTTCACGAGATCGAAGGGAAGTGTAGAGATGTCTTCATAAATTCCTTTGCCGACGATTCCTATTTCCGAAGAGAGTTCAATCTCGGCCATCCCAACTTCCGAATCAGCAACTGCTGAAGAAAACTGAATCTTGCGGCTTCGCATGTTGGAAATGTTGGATGACTGGAACAATGGAAAAGAGCCGCCGAGTGTAATCCCTGGATTCCCCGAGCTGTTCTCTAGGACAAGTGGGACTTCCAACGCCCCCATAAGTTATCCAACTACCCCATTCGGGTATCCTACCATTTCAGCCCACTCCGCTAGATCACCCTCCGATTCTTATCCCCGGGTGTCAATGATAGATGTGGCTACAAACATATTCACTGCACTGCCTTGTCCAATTGCGGCACAACCCGCTATACCCCGGCCTAACTTTGATTCATCTTCCTTCACATTTCAAGCACCATCCTTCTCGCTGGAACCAACTCGGTTTACCACCAGCGCTCACCCTCAGCAACCTCAATACGAGCTTACACCTAGGAAAGACCGAAATCCCAAAGCTCCTGAACAAGATGAAATGGCGAGAAGAATGAGGAGCCTCGAGCAGAGCTTAAAAAATATGTAAGGTTTAAGCGGACAGAAGAGTGTCTCTCCTATACTGATCTATGCATGTTCCCTCACGTGCACCTGCCCGTAGGGTTCAAAACACCGAAGTTTGAGAAATATGATGGGCATGGCGATCCCATTGCTCACCTCAAAAAGTATTGCAACCAATTGCGTGGGGCTGGCGGCAAAGAAGAATTGTTGATGGCATACTTCGGAGAAAGCTTGGTGGGCATAGCCTCAGAGTGGTATATGGATCAGGACATATCTCGATGGCACATTTGGGACGATCTTGCCAAAGATTTTGTAAGGCAGTTTCAATATAATATTGACATCGCACCAGATAGGAATTCTTTGCCAAACTTGAAGAAGAAACCCTCAAAAAGCTTCAGAGAATACGCTATTAAATGGCGCGAGCAAGCATCAAGGGTAAAACCTCCCATGGATGAAATAGAAATGGTCACTACTTTCCTCCAGGCTCAAGAATCAGATTACTTCCAAAACATGATGTCGGCCATAGGAAAACCTTTCGTAGAAGCGATTAAGATCGGGGAGATGGTAGAAAATGGGCTAAAAACGGGTCAAATTCTAAGCCAATCTGCTATCAGAGCTACCTCGCAAGCCATTCAGGGTGGGTCTGGAGGAATAGCAAAGGGAAAGAAAAGGGAAGAAACATTCATGGCAGCGTCGGGTACAAAGAGAAACTATACTCCCAGATCCCTTTTCTCATAGAGCACCCCGCAGCATTATTACCCTCACCAAGATTTGGCCTATACTCCTCAGCCATACTCGGTCATGAATACTCAGCCTTATGTCCGGCCACAACAATAAGCCAACAGAAATCAAGCTCTACCTCCCAGAAATCAGCCTCCTTACCGAAACCACTATAATCCACAACTACCCCAGAATAACTTCCGTCCTCAAGAACCACCCAGAAGACAAACTTTCACACCTATTGGTGAACTGTATTCTACCATATTCCCAAAACTGGTCCCGATGGGTTTCCTGCAACCAGTCCCTTAGACAAGGCAAAATCCAGCATCACCTGCTTACAAAGCCGGTGTCAGGTGTGCTTATCATTCGGGAGCAGAAGGGCATGATACCAATGATTGTTAGACTTTAAAAAGGGCGGTAGAGAACTTAATAGAACAGGGAAAGATAGTATTAAGGGATGAGGAGGTCCCAAATGTGACCAACAATCCGTTGCCCACTCACAATAATGGGTCGTTGATTGGGATGATCTGTGAGGACAAGGAGTTTGATCCTGCCCTGAAAGCTATAATCGCCATTGTCGATGCAGAGAGAAAGCCTAAAATAGCCTTGAAGCAATAGAAAGGGGAAAAGAAGACTAATACTGTCAAGGTTGAGCTCGAAAAGAAGGCTGAGACAAAGACAGAGACGATGGTGCCTTCGAAGAATGAGGTTCTCTATATTCCACGAGGTCGATCAGAGAAGCCACAGAGATTCAAAATGAAAAGGGGAATACCGATGTACGTGTCGAAAGGGGCCTATGTGGTCCGGGGGACGATTAAACCGCCTCGGCTGAATGAGCTAGTGGTTATCGGACGCGTGCCACAGAAGCCAATGACAGACCCGTCTACAGTACCATGGAATTACAACAAACATTGGTTACATACAAAGGTAAAGAAATCACGGGGGAACTTCCAGAAAATATTTCTGCTGGAAAATATTCAGACATTCAAGAAGTGAACAATGCCACACGGAAGCGCTTCCCACCCAAGAAGCCCGTAACCACTGAAGAGGCAGAGGCTTTCTTCCAGAAGATGAATATGCCTGACTATGAAGTGGTGGATCAGTTGTGCAAATACCCTGAACAAGTGTCTATGTTATCTTTGCTAATGAGGTCCGCCAAACATCAGAAGATCCTGCTCAAAACCTTGAATGAAGCGTATGTACTGGCTGAGACTTCAGTTGAACAACTTGAAAGAATGACGGAAAGGTTCTTTGCGGTTAATCAAGTTTCTTTTAGCAAGAACGATTTGCCTCCGGAGGGAGCAGCTCACAACAAGGCTTTACATCTGACAGTCAAGTGTGAAGACTACTACGTCAAGCGAGTAATGTTGGATGGGGGTTCGGGTGTTGACATTTGTCCGCTCTCCACGTTGCAAAGAATCGAAATTGGGACCGGAAGGATTCGCCCCAATAATGTCTGTGTAACAGCTTTTGATGGCATCAAGAGGGACACCCTCGGAGAAATATACCTGATATTGACTATCGGGCCGGTGGAGTTCGAAGTAACTTTCCAGGTACTGGATATGGACACATCTTACAACTTTCTCCTCAGAAGACCTTGGATTCATGTTGCAGGGGCTGTACCCTCCACTCTCCACCAAATGGTGAAGTTTGAATATGAAGATCGGGAAATTGTTGTCCACGGAGAAGACGAACAGTCTATTTATCGGGACCCATCCATACCATATCTTGAAGCAAGAGAAGGGAGTGAGCACGCAGTTTATCAGGCTTTTGAAGTTGTGCTGGCGGAGCAGTATGAAGAAGGGAGCCCTTGCCCCCAACCTTTCTTGTCCAACACTTCATCATGGTTGCTAAAGAAATGATCCGTCGGGGTTTCAAACCGGGAGAAGGACTTGGAAAATCGTTGCAAGGAATAACTGAACCTATCACCTTGCCTTCCACTAAGAAACTCTTTGGGATAGGCTTCCACCCCACTCCAAAAGATGAAGATTTGGCAAAGAAGAGAAAAAATGAGGGATGGAAGTTGCCTCAACCATTGCCACATTTGTACGAAACTTTCGTCAGACCAAAGTACACTGAAGAAGAAGATGATGAGGCCTTTACGGCCTAAAAGATTGAGGAAATATATGGGGTGATGAGAGAAATGCTTTAAAAAACCCACATGGTTCAGCTGGGAGAAGGAACAAGCACCGCTGAGGTGCTATACATGGGGCCAAATGCTAAGCTTCAAAATTGGGAGGCTACACTGTTCCCAGTCAGGCAGGAGTCCGGGTAGACTTGTCCTGCCACCTTTCCTGCATCATGAGTTATCCCAGGGTGTAACTTGGATGTTTTTTCTTTATTTTCCTGTTTTAATTTCCTGAAATATAAACCCTGTTATCTTCCCAATTCCAAGGAATAAAATCAGTATTTCATCATTTTTTCTTTATTCTTTCTGATTTTGCTATTTTTCTTTTATCTTTTCCTTTCAGTTATAATAATGCGGCTTTAAATAATATGACATGCTTGCGGACTTCACGCCCAGATCCAAACGAGCCGTCTAATTGTGAAATAATGAACCAAGAACCAGAATATGACGAAGAAGAGGCTTTTAGGGAAATAAATTAAGAATTTGAACACTTTGAGAATAAACCTAAGCCGAATTTGAATGACACCGAACCGGTTAATTTGGGAACTCCTGAAGAAATCCGAGAAACCAAAAAAAGCATTCACACAGATGAGAAAATGCGAGATGCAATAATTCAACTACTCTTTGAATTTAAAGATGTGTTTGCTTGGTCATACGATGACATGCCAGGATTAGGTTTTGATCTAGTGGTGCATAAATTGCCAATTTACCCTGATTGTCCTCCAGTTCAACAGAAGCAGAGGAAGTTCAAGACTGATATCAGTGATAAGATCAAAGAAGAAATCACAAAGCAGTTGAAAACAGGAGTAATTCGGGTAGTCCAGTATACTACGTGGTGGGCAAATGTAGTTCCTGTACCGAAAAAAGATGGGAAAACTCGGGTGTGTGTGGATTATCGAGATTTGAATAGGGCAAGTCCTAAAGACAATTTCCCATTGCCCAACATCCACATCCTTGTTGATAACTGTGTCAAACATGAGATACAGTCTTTCGTAGATTGTTACTCTGGATATCATCAGGTGTTGATGGATGAAGAAGATGCCGAGAAAACCGCCTTCACTATACCTTGGGGTACTTACTATTATCGGGTTATGCCGTTCGGTTTAAAGAATGCCGGGGCAACTTACATGAGAGCCATGACTGTCATTTTTCATGATATGATGCATCAAGAGATAGAAGTGTATGTAGACAACGTGATAGTCAAGTCCAGGACTCAGGACGATCATGTTCGAGACTTGAGGAAATTTTTTGAGAGGCTGAGAAAGTACGACCTGAAGCTGAATTCGGCTAAATGCGCCTTCGGAGTCCCATCGGGCAAGCTTCTAGGTTTCATAGTAAGCAGGAGAGGTATCGAGTTAGATCCAACAAAGATAAAGTCTATCCGAGATATACCTCCTCCAAGAACGAAGAAAGACGTGATGAGTCTATTGGGCAGGTTAAACTATATCAGTCGATTCATTACCCAACTGACTAGCACATGTGAGCCCATATTCAAGCTATTGAGGAAGGATGCAGCAATCAAATGGACGGCTGAGTGTCAAGAGGCTTTTGACAAGATCAAAGAATATCTTTCAAATCCTCCAATTTTGGTCCCGCCAGAGCCAGAGAGACCCCTGTTCTTGTATCTGACGGTCTTGGAAAATTCTTTCGGTTGTGTCCTCGGACAACATGACATAACTGGAAAGAAAGAGCAAGCAATCTATTACTTAAGCAAGAAGTTCACTGTTTATTAGGTCAAGTACACTTTGTTGAAAAGAACGTGTTGTGCTTTGACGTGGGTCACTCACAAATTGAGACATTATCTCCAAGCTCATACTACTTATCTCATAACCAGGTTGGATCCTTTGAAGTACATATTCCAGAAACCGATGCCTACTGGGAGATTAGCAAAGTGGCAAATCTTGCTTACTGAATTCGACATAGTCTATGTCACTCGCAAGGCAATGAAAGCCCAGGCGTTAGCAGATCATTTGGCTGAGAACCCGATTGATGATGAGTACCAACCATTGAATACTTATTTTCCAGATGAAGAGATAAATACCGTAGGAGTAGTCTCGGAAGATGCTCATGCTTGGAAGATGTTCTTTGATGGGGCTGTAAATGCCAAAGGTGTAGGAATTGGGGCAATCTTGATCTCACCCACTGGTCAACACTATCCAGCTGCAGCTAGACTTCGTTTCTTTTGCACGAACAATACAGCTGAATATGAAGCCTGCATCATGGGCATGAATATGGCGATCGATCAAGATGTTGAAGATTTGTTGATTTTGGGGGATTCTGATCTGATTATCCGACAAGCCCAGGGTGAATGGGAAACTCGAGATGTCAAGCTTATTCCTTACCGACAGCACGTGGAGGATCTCAGCAAGCGATTCAAATCAATAGAGTTCAGTTATATCCCGCGGTGTCACAATGAACTAGCCGATGCACTTGCCACCTTAGCTTCAATGTTACCGTATCCAGGCAATGCCCACATCGATCCCTTGGAAATCCAAATCAGGGAAAAACACGGTTACTGTAATGTAATCGAGGCGGGACCAAGTACCCAGCCATGGTACCATGATGTTAAGAGGTTCTTGAAAATACAAGAATACCCTGAACATGCTACTGGAGATCAAAAGAGAACTATTAGGCGGCATGCGAGTGGATTCTTTTTGAGCGGCGAGGTATTGTATAAAAGAACTCCGGATCTCAATTTGTTGAGATGTGTTGACGCAGAAGAGGCTGGAAGAATCATGCATGAGGTACATGCGGGAGTATGCGGGCCCCACATGAACGGGTATGTTTTAGCAAAGAAAATCCTTCGAGCGGGTTATTACTGGATGACCATGGAAAAGGACTGTTTTAGTTTCGTTCGAAAGTGTCATCAGTGTCAGGTGCACGGTGATTTGATTCATGCACCTCCCACAGAACTGCATCCCATGTCTGCACCTTGGCCATTTGTTGCTTGGGGCATGGACGTCATTGGGCCAATCGAGCCAAAAGCCTCAAATGGACACAGATTCATATTGGTCGCTATTGATTACTTCACAAAATGGGTCGAAGCTGTCACTCTCAAATCAGTCACTAAGAGAGCCGTGGTGGATTTTGTACATTCAAATTTTATATGTCGTTTTGGTATTCCTGCAACTATCATCACAAATAATGCGGCAAACCTGAATAGTCACTTGATGGAGGACGTATGCGAACAGTTCAAAATAATGCATAGGAACTCCACTCCTTATCGGCCCAAAGCCAATGGCGCTATTGAAGCGGCAAACAAAAACATCAAGAAGATTTTGAGAAAGACAATCCAGAGTTCCAGACAGTGGCATGAACAGTTACCTTTTGCCTTGCTGGGATATCGCACTACAGTGCGCACATCAGTAGGCGCAACCCCATACTTGTTGGTTTATGGGACCGAGGCTATGATACCGGCAGAGGTAGAAATTCCTTCGCTCCGGGCCATTGTCGAAGCAGAGATTGAAGATAGCGAGTGGGTTAAGACTCGATTGGAGCAGTTGACCTTGATTGACGAAAAACGAATGGCTGCAGTCTGTCACGGGCAGTTGTACCAACAAAGAATGGCCCGTGCTTACAATAAGAAAGTGCGACCCAGGAATTTTGAAGTAGGTCAACTGGTATTAAGGCGCATTCCCCCACATCACCAAGAAGCGAAAGGAAAATTTTCTCCTAATTGGAAAGGTCCGTACATCATCAGGAAGATATTTCCAAGAGGAGCGTTATATCTGGGTGATATTGAAAGAAATGATCCTGAAACAGCTGTGAACGCGGATGCAGTCAAAAGGTACTATGTCTGAGTTTACTTCGGTGATGTGTTGGCACATTTGAGATGATAAAGGCTTTTATTCCCGCTACCCAAACACTATCAACTCTTTCTACAAACCCTTTGAGCCGGTTACATTTCTTTGGCTACCCTCTTTGGACTCCAAAAGCACCGTGGAAACCAAAAAAAAACACACAAATGATTCTCCTGAACTACGTCTGACTTGATTCCAAAAGGATACGTAGGTAGCCTCTCTCTGGGGTTCAGTCACACCAAAACAAAATCCAATTTTCCCTGAAGTTGAAACTGGGGCAGATGTTATAATGGTTCAACCACGGGCACACCAAATGGTTCCGAAGTTGCAATTTCATCCACATTTCTTTTTACCAAAAAACCAAGTACAAGTCCTTCAGATCAATTGCCAAAGACGGGGGAAACCAAGAAATATCAGGGTTGGAAGGTGATGCATTCTAAAATTGAGAGAAATAAAATGAGAGAGTCTTGTCGGTGAAAACCTTCGGGCACCACGAGGCGACGAGAGTAGAGAAACCAAGAATGAGAGAGTCCGTTTAGTGAAAACCCGCAAAAGGTACTATCGGGCGATGGTGAGAAGAGAAATGAGAGAGGTCGACTAGCGAAAACCCGCAAAGGGCGCTGTCGGCCGAAAAGATGATTTCATCACAGAAGTTCTGACAAGGTTCCCTGGTTGGGAAACATAGATCCATTTTGGTTCATGAGGAAATGCAAGTTCGTAAGGTTCGGGCATCCAGTTCAAAAAGCATGTCATATCAGTTTGAAGCCAACATGCACCTCACATAAGTCCTTCTTTTCCCCCGAAAGGGACGCTTCTCTTTTAAAATCATTTTTTCCGCTCTTTGTTTACCTTTTCTTTAATCCCTTTCGGCTTAACCCTAAATTCCAAAATGTGTTAGAAATAAAAGGTGGCAGGATCGGTTTCACAGAGCTCCGTCTGGCAAGAGGTGAAGAAAATACCCAACCTCAGTGGTGCGTCAGTCCAATCCCGACTGATCATGATGTTTGATTACCTCCAAAGTAAAGGCATTAAAAAAGAGAGAAGAAAGTCAAAGGCAAAGGTCTGGAAAGCGGAATGAGAACAAAATGGCGAGTCATAATGAAATCTTGAAATCTGAGTCTTATCAGTTTGAAAGGGGGTCGCCTTTGAAGCCAATCAATGGCGAAGCTTCTCAACAGAAATGAGGTCGGGACCAAGCAATTGGAATGATCAAGGCCACCGAACCAACCACCGTTTCTCAAACTGACAATTGTTCTTTGTTTGGAAAATTGAAACAGGTGCAATCCAAAGCAACCGTGCAAGAAGCAGGTGCAACCAAGAGGGAAAAGAAATGCACAAGTGCAAGAAACAGCTTTGCAGCAAGGAATCAACCCAAAAGGGAAGTTTCCTCCAAATTCTTTCCTGCATTTTTACTGAACAAAAAATAATTAAAAAAAACGAAAAGAGAAATAAGAAGAAAATTCCAAAAAAGGGGTTAGTGTAGAATCCCCAATATCAACTTATTTTTAAAATTACATTAGGGCTCCAATTCCTGAGTTGAGATTTTAGACATAGGGCCTCCATTCCCTAGTCACCTTTGCCAACATTAGGGCTCCAATCCCTGAGTTGAGATTTTAGACATAGGGCCTCCATTCCCTAGTCGCCTTTACCAATATTAGGGCTTCAATCCCTAAGTTGAGATTTTAGACATAGGGCCTCCATTCCCTAGTTGCCTTTACCAATATTAGGGCTTCAATCCCTAAGTTGAGATTTTAGACATAAGGTCTCCATTCCCTAGTCGCCTTTACCAATATTAGGGCTCCAATCCCTAAGTTGAGATTTTAGACATAGGGCCTCCATTCCCTAGTCACCTTTGCCAACATTAGGGCTCCAATCCCTAAGTTGAGATTTTAGACATAGGGCCTCCATTCCCTAGTCGCCTTTTGCCAACATTAGGGCTCCAATCCCTAAGTTGAGATTTTAGACATAGGGCCTCCATTCCCTAGTTGCCTTTACCAACATTAGGGCTCCAATCCCTAAGTTGAGATTTTAGACATAGGGCCTCCATTCCCTAGTCACCTTTGCCAACATTAGGGCTCCAATCCCTAAGTTGAGATTTTAGACATAGGGCCTCCATTCCCTAGTCGCCTTTTGCCAACATTAGGGCTCCAATCCCTAAGTTGAGATTTTAGACATAGGTCCTCCATTCCCTAGTCGCCTTTACCAATATTAGGGCTCCAATCCCTAAGTTACGATTTTAAACATAGGGCATCCATTCCTTAGTCACCTTTGCCAACATTAGGGCTCCAATCCCTAAGTTGAGCTTTTAGACATAGTGCCTCCATTCCCTAGTCGCCTTTTGCCAACATTAGGGCTCCAATCCCTAAGTTGAGATTTTAGACATATGGCCTCCATTCCCTAGTCGCCTTTACCAATATTAGGGCTCCAATCCCTAAGTTGAGATTTTAGACATAGGGCTTCCATTCCCTAGTCACCTTTGCCAACATTAGGGCTCCAATCCCTAAGTTGAGATTTTAGACATAGGGCCTCCATTCCCTAGTCACATTTTGCCAACATTAGGGATCCAATCCCTAAGTTGAGATTTTAGACATAGGGCCTCCATTCCCTAGTCGCCTTTACCAATATTAGGTCTCCAATCCCTGAGTTGAGCAAGTTTCCTTTAGCCGACATTATGGCTCCAATCCCTGAGTTGAGCAATTTTCTTTTAGCCGACATTAGGGCTCCAATCCCTGAGTTGAGCGAGTTTCCTTTAGCCAACATTAGGGCTCCAATACCTGAGTTGAGCAAGTTTCCTTTAGCCGACATTAGGGCTCCAATCCCTGAGTTGAGCAATTTTCTTTTAGACGGCATTAGGGCTCCAATCCCTGAGTTGAGCGAGTTTCCGTTAGCCGACATTAGGGCTCCAATCCCTGAGTTGAGCAAGTTTTCTTTAGCCGACATTAGGGCTCCAATACCTGAGTTGAGCAATTTTCTTTTAGCCGACATTAGGGCTCTAATCCCTGAGTTGAGCGAGTTTCCTTTAGCCGACATTAGGGCTCCAATCCCTGAGTTGAGCAAGTTTCCTTTAGCCGACATTAGGGCTCCAATCTCTGAGTTGAGCGATTTTTCTTTAGCCGACATTAGGGATCCAATCCCAGAGTTGAGCGGTTTTCCCTTTTTAGCCAATATTAGGGCTCCAATCCCTGAGTTGAGCGTTTTGCCTTTTACAAACATTAGGGCTCCAATCCCTGAGTTGCACTTTTTAGACTTGAGGTTTCCAATCCCCTCATCAATTCTGTATTTATAGCAATTAACTCACGAAATTTTCCTAGTGAAACTGCAGAAAAATTTCGTTCGTTTGTTTGTTTTGATGCTTGAGCAGGTTTGACCTCGAGGCACGGGGATCAAGATGACCTATGGAGTGAGTCTCAATCTAGAATAAAGAAAAGAAGATAAGCTCAAATATTGGAGCAAACAAAGGTGCGAATTGTTCGAAATCTGATTGAAGTCACAAGCTCCGCCAATCCTGTCTTACTCAATGCTGCAGAAATAAACAAGCGCCTACAACTTGCGAGCATCAAGATTCAGATCGAAGTCTATAGCAAAATCAGCTAAGACTCAAGACCAAGTTTCAAGAGAATTATAGATAGGAATCTTGTAAATCATAGTTGATAGGCATAGCTAGCTTAGCTTCGTTTTTCCCTTTTTGGTCTAATAAGGAGGTCAGCAAGCAGTAGCGGCAGCAGCAACATCGGTAACAGTAAAACCACAGCTCCTGGTAGTCCCAACTACCAAAACTTCCCGAACTACATTGACATGATTCCTGTTTAGCCCAGGATATGTAGGAAACCTTTGAAGCAGAGGTTCGGTCAAATCTTTCAAAGGATGCTTCGCACGGAGTACTCGAACGGACAAAAATCGCTCGTATCCGCTCACTTTATCTTTGCACGAAAACCCTTCGTGCTTTCGAACAAAGAGGGGCAGCTGTGAGCACGTGATTTTGCTTCCACGACAATTACTCCAAAAGAAATCGAAAAAAAAAAAAAATTTCTTTGTGTATAATTTTGAGAATTTGCGTGACATTTTTGGATAGTTATTTGTAGTTTTTGTTTGTGATTGTTTATTTTTATTAATTAAAAATAAAAAATAATATGTTGCGTGTAAATTTAGGATCTTATTCTACTATTAGGAATTAATTAAATCGTATTTGGTTTTTAAATGAATGAAAATCACAAAAATATTATTTTTGGTAATTTTGTCATTTTATTGTTTAATGGTGTGATTTTGTTTAATTAATGTTTGATCTTGTATGAGTCAATTAATGTCTTTTTAATATAATTGTAGTTTTACAACTTACTTTAGGATTTTTGGTAGATTAGTATTTAGAAAAGGAATTAAAAGAAGAAAAGAAATGAGTTAAAATTGGACAAATCGAAATCGGGACATTTAAATTGGACCCAAAATCAGGCCCAAAGCACTGTTTTTTGCCCGGTCCAGATCAGCCAATCTCAGAGATGTCCAAACGGCGTCGTTTTGATCATACTTGATCTGGGCCGTTGATCTCAGATTGATCAACGGCCAAGATCACGTCTCTATACCCACGCCTTAACCCAACCCGTCTTACCCAGAGACCCATCGGTCTCACTTAACCCATACGGCGTCGTTTCCATTAAGTTGATCAATCCAGGCCATTGATCCTGAATGATCTAACGGCCCAGATCAGATCTCCCCCTAACTATATAACCCCAATCCCTTACCCCATGCCCCCCTAAGCCAGACCCCCCTCTCTCATTCTCGTCTCTCTGAACTCAGAGACGAACTCCCCCTTACAAACCTTAGCGCCGCCCTTCCATCCCCTCACCATAAACCCGGCGGCAACGATGCCGGTGACCACCAAATTAACACCCCTAGTGCACCTCGACCCCCTGGACACGAATCTGCAAACTGTTTGGTTTGAATCAACCTACATCATCTCGAATCTTCATCTGAAGATTCGAGCCAAACCTTAACTTATACTAACCAATCCCAAATGCACACCAGTTACTCCCCTGACCTCCCTCGTGACCAAACCAAGCCTGGCTTGGTTCGAATCGAACCAGAAAAGCTCGAACCCCTAATCTGAGCCCCAAGAACCCTAGAAATCCAAAAACCAGGAATTTGTCCAAATTAGCAGAGGTTTGAGGGTCTAATAGACCTTAGTCGAAGTGTTCTCCGTTGAGAACACTTGATTAAGGTCCATTCGACCTCAAAAAGGTCGAGTCTAAGTTCGGACCTAGTTCACCTAGTTACTTGAGGTATTCTTTCTCCCTTTCCGTTTAATCTATTTTTGTTTGTTTGTTCTGTTGTTCGTTTGTTGTTTAGAATGATTTTATTTCCAATTTCTTTGCTTTGTTCTTTTTCTTCTCCAAATCAGACCTTTTATTTGGTCGAAATTTTCGTCTGTTCATTGATAAGTGTATTTGTTTAAACTATATAATCGATTGGAATGAGTTTGATCGATTAATTAGTTTCCAGGGTAATTCTTTGTTTTGTCAGTACAACTTGAATCACCTATGTATACTGTTCGATTCTAATCATTAGCTATTGACTTGTATGTTGTAATTCATATAGTCAATTGGATAAATGTCGTCAATTAGTTGGGATGTTAGAAACCTGCAAATTGTTCAAGTTTTAATGGTCTGTCAGTTTAATGCTAATATACCAATAAGCTAATGAATAAAATAGGGATCAATAGTGGGAGTGATAATGTTGTTAAGTGCCTTTAGTGGCTGGAAATCAGAAAGAGCATGGGGTTTAATTTTAAAATAGAAATGGCCAGTTAAAAGACTGACAGATTTTTTGAATTAACTAGTGAAAAAGGGTACTACTTGAGTTGGCTTAGTGATTTTACTGGTGGGAAATCAGGAACAGCATGGGTTCAATGATAAAAAGGTAGAAATGCACATGAGGAGGGAATAAAACAGGCTAAAAGTGAAATGTTTGAATAAAAAATGGCCAGCCCTAGTCTTTAAATAGACTGGATTTCGGGCAAGAAAGGGGGGTTAGAACAAAAGAGAGGTCTATTTTTGGAACCAGGCAGCTCATTTCTTGACTTCAATCCTAGATAGACAATAAGCAAAAAAAAGGGGCAAAAGAAAAACCTCTGTTGTTCCATTGAAGCTGGGAAAATTCTGTTTTCTTCACTGTTTGAAATCAGCACTAACTGATATTGTTCCATTGTAGCTTCAAGCTTCTTTCTTTGATTGTTCGAAAATCAGAAACTATTGTTCCACTATTGTTTCGGCTTCTCCTGTTTCTGCCTGTGATTAACATTGGTATTTCCGGGTCTCAACTGAGTCTCTCGAGTCTGTTTTGGTTAGATATTGGTACTGTTTCATTGGTTTATTTCTATTTCGTTCACTGGGATTTATTCTGCTTGGTTGATATTGTTGTTGTTGCTGTTGTTATTTGTTGTGTTACTGCTGCCATATTGCTGTTGCTGATCTTCTTCTTCTTCTTCTTGTGTTTCAACATCCAGGTACACACTCGAATTAAGTTTTTTGATGTAACTTTGAAGTGAAGATGAAATGAGAGATGCTCGCATATTTGATTCCTGAAATGTGTTTGTTTGGATTGTTATGTAGTAATAGCTAAATAGATACTAGAGTCTAATATAATTCGATTCCAATTCATGTGCAAACAAACCCTGACTGTCTAATTTGGACTTTTGTTAGACTGTTTTGGGACCTTTGGGACATTATTGATGTAGTGTAATATGTAATGATAACAGATTCAGTATGGTTGGCTCTGATTGTGTAAACTTTAGTTGAACTAACGTCTGATCAAGCATAAACATTGAATGAGACCTTAATTTTAATTCTGTGAATTAACGAGAAACTGTATTGATTCCATGCTTCATAGTCTGATACGGAACCCATTTACATAAATTGTAGGTTTTTTAAAAGGTAAAAATCACACGTAGATTACTTTTGTTTGTCCCAATCTTCGCTGCAAAGAAACGTAAAAGGATGGGCTAATTTTATACAATCAGAAACACCAAATCTCCATGTGTACATGCTCATGTAAATACCAAAGTTTAGCCTGGTTATGCACATACAAGCTTATTTTTGTGAATAAATATGTCGACTATAAGCTGGCGCAGTCCCTTTTGGATGGAAATCCAGTTAAGGCCCAATGATTTGAGGGCTTATTTGCCCTTGACATATTAATTGAAATGATCATACCTGAGCATGCTAGTTAGTTCAGGCCTTTTCTTTATTTTGAGACAAGAATAAACAGAAAATCATAGTCTTTTAGGATTTGGCCTTAAATAAAGATGAGATGAGCCTCGCCAAATAAATTACAAATCGCGGGGCCCTCAATAAACGTATACAATAATTGGTTGGACTTCGGAGTTGGCCGTTTAGCGAATTTTCACAGCCTTTTCCTAAAATAACAATACGTTAGTCTCTTTAGGACGTGCCTTAATTAATCTTACCTTCTTAAATACGGGTGTGCATTTATGTAACCCAAATCCAAATCCCAACGAAGTCAAAATGCGTCGACCAATCACGGGTACATCGATTGTGACGTGGTTCGAAATGCGTTTCCATGACGTTGCAATTCTTTTGAAACAAAATAACAAATGAGACAAGCCTCGCCAAAAAAATGCACAAGCTGTCGGGCCCTCTATACGTGTTTGTAAAGTTGCTTAGACTCCGGGACGGGCCGTTTAGCAAAGTTTCACGGCCTTGCCCAAAATAACGATATGCCAATCGCTTAGGGCGCGTCTTTAATAAAATCACTTCCCTAAGTATGGGTGTGCATTTGTGCAACCCAAATCCAAATCTCAACAGAGTCGAAACATGTCTATGACCACGGGTACATTGATTGTGACGAGGTTCGAGATACGTTTTCACGACGTTGCAATTCTATTAAAAAATAATAATAAAAGCAATTTAAACTTAATAAAAGCACACAGGTCATAACATATATAAAAATCAGATATTTAGCCATTACAACAATTTAAGCGACCGTGCTAGAACCACGGGATTCAGGGGTGCCTAACACCTTCCCTCGGGTCAACAGAATTCCTTACTTAGAATTTCTGGTTCGCAAACTTCATTTGGAAAGTTGAATATTTTCCTCGAATTGGGATTCAAGATAAACCGGTGACTTGGGACACCAAAAGCCAAACCTTTCCCAAGTGGCGACTCTGAATTAAATAAATAATCTCATTTCGAATATTGTCACTTAAATTGGAAAAACTCCCTCACGCATTTATCCTTCGGGGTAGGCATGCAAAAAGGAGGTGTGACATTACTGATTGTAATAAGTTCAATTGAACCAACACCAGTAACGTTCTTCTAAAGTTACTTCGGTATTTAAATATTATCAGCATCAGCATATAATGATGCAATAATTTGTATCAGTGTTTTAAAGTAAAAATGGCATGTAGTAGCCACTAATTAAGGGTGTCTTTAATTTTTATCCACTAATTATAATGCTCAGCAAAAATAGCCACTACTAATAGAAAAAAGACAATTTTACCCTTTCTTCCTCTCTTTCGCGTTGCATTTTCATCTGGAATCCCAAGGTGATTGTAAGCACGTGATTTTTACCCTACATGAGAATTACTCCCAAAAAATGCAAAATAAAATGATTTTCCTTGGTGTGCAATTTTGAGTATTTTTGTGACATTTTTGGATTATTATTTGTATTTGTCTGTGTTTGTTTATTTGCTAAATTAATAAAAAATACAAAAATATGTCGCATTTGCATGTAGGATTTAATTCTATAATTGTTAGTAATTAAATTAGTTTTATCAAAATTAAAAAATTTACAAAAATATGCATCTTTTGCATTTTTAGCATTTAATGTCCAAATGAACAATTTTATGCTTAATTATTACTTAATTATGCGTTAATTATTATTGGTAGTTAATTTTCGCTTTTATAACTTAATTTAGTTCTTAATAATAATTTAAGTATTCTTATAATTTAGTTTTAGAAAAAAAAAAGAAGAAAAGACAACAAAAATACAAATAAAAATCGGATTGGGCCACTTCTTCAATTTTCAACCCCAGGCCCAAACAATTGTCCACGACCCAGTCCACTTCACACTGGTCGACCCGGTCCGCCCCATTAACCCATTAACCCAACACCCCTTTTCATTCAGAAAACAAAACAAAAGAAAAAAACAAAAAGAACAAAAAACCCTAAAAACCTAAAACTAACTATCCGCCCCCCACACCCATTTTTGCTCCTTCTTCTCCAAAGCTCCAAGAAAGCATCCATGGCAACCTTTACCCCCAACACACACACACACACGTTGTCCAGCCCGTTCCCAGTGCGTCGTCGCTTCTGCTTCACTCCATCTCCTCCACGCACACAACCAGTCGCTGCTGGTTCGTCTTCCCCGGCGACGAGCTGGAGGCTCGACACCCATGGTTGCTGCCTCCTTAGCTTCGACCTCCATCCATGGTTGCCGTAGTTGCTTCTTCTGCTTTCAGCTTCATCGTCCAAACGGACCCGACGAACTGGCTGCCTTACCTCCAGCTTCTCCGTCAACCACTACTCGTCGAACACCACTCAAACACCATCCAAACACCATCTACGGCCATAACCAGTCGACAACCAAACGACCCAAACCATCACCCTCGTCCCCAGCTGCACGTCGCAGCTGCTGCTGCGTCGTCACTATCCCGTCGGCCCAGCTCCCTCTCCATCTTCACGTTAGTCAACCACGTCATCAGCTCCACCAAGACAGCCATGGTTGCTGCACCATCTTGTCCGAAAACCCTCAGTCCAAACACCACCCCCACGACCCCTCGTTCTTTTGAAACAGCAACAATCACTGCTGCGTCATCAACCACCATTGCATCGCCTCAATATTGAGCAGCTGTCCGTCGACCTCCCCGTCGACTTTGTCGCCGTTGCTTCTCCGTTTCCTCCATTTGATGCTGCGTCGACTGCTGCTGCTGTGTCGACTGCCGCTACTGTCTCGACGTGCTTCTTAAAGTCAAGTTCGTCGTCGAGTTAGTCGTTGAGTCCGGGCAGATTTATTCCCATCTGAGGTTCGTCGAAACAGTTCATACAATCGAATCCGTCGTTTTTCATCTCCGGTTAGTAGTTTTTTTGAGTTTTATTTTGTCCGTATTTTGTTTTGATATTTTCGAATCTAAAATCGGCAAAATGTTTGTTTTGTTCATATCTATGGTTAGATATTTGATCTTTTGTTTTGTTCATGTTTATGTGTTTTGTTGAATTAATTTTCAGATTTCAAATGGAAGTTAATTAGTTATTTTTCATGTTTATTTCATGTTTGTTTAAGTGAATATTTGTTAGTTTAATGTTTGTTAGATTCAAATTGGAATTTAATTAATTATCTCTTCAATTTGTCTCATGTGCTATGTATTTTCCAGAAAATATTAATGTTGTTTGAATCGTTAGAATCCGTCATGTTTGTTGCTAAAAATAGATTTAATTCATGTTCATCTTTGTTTGAAGTTCATGTTTAAATCCAGTGATTTAATGTGAGTTTATGTTTGTCTTTGATTTGTTAATTTAGTTTGAATCATGTGTTTTGTTGTTCGTATTGTTGTGTTCTTGCTCATACATTCATGGTCTAAATTAACCAGGATTGGTTCCCGATATGGTTAATTCATTCCATTAATTTTGAGTTGTGTTGTTCATCGTGTTCATATAATTGTTGTTGAAGATTGTTGAGAAATTGGTCATCTTGACTATATTTTGGTTGAGTTATGATTAATTGTTTGTTTAGAGCTGAGGGGTAGTTTTGGTAAATTGCATTGCATTCGGGGGTAGAATGGTAATTGCAATAGTGTCAGAGGGGCAATTTGGTAATTAAACATTATTTTGATTCTTTATGTTAAGCATGGGGAACAAATATAATGGGGTGGGGTTTTTGATGTACTTGTTTAATGTAATGGGGGACAAGACAAAACATAATGGGGAGGAATCTTGTACTTTTTTAATATAGGCATGGGGGACATATGGTAATGGGTTGGGAATGTGGTATTTATTTAATGTAGGCATGGGGGACAAAGTTTAAAATAAAGAAAACATTAAGTAGTGGGACAAAGCATGTCATTGGGGGAATAATTTTGGGGTTGGGAATGGAAGACTTGTCTTACTATATATAGAGGACTATTCTTGACATTAAAGGAGAACTGGAACCTTGGGAGGATTTCTTGAGAGAGTTTTGAGAACTTGAATATTATTGAGAGGATTTTGGGGAGAGAGTTTTAATACGTGAGGTAGAACATAAAACATTTTTCTACATTTTGAGAGCGGACATACTTGAAATATTTTGAGAGTAAAAGAGAAATGCAATTTGAATTTTCACTCGAATAATTTCCGTTTGCTTTTCTCGAGGGTTATTCAAAATCTGAAACTACTGCCTCTTGCATCTGTTCTCTCTTCTGCTTTGATTGTGATTGTACTTTTGCACGGCTGAGTTTTCAATCTGTTACTGGGTCATTCTACTGGTTGTTACTGGTTTTGCGGTGTTGCTGAACCTGCTGTTGCCGCGTTATTACTGTTGCTGACTCCTACTTCTTTTGTTCTTGTACTGCTGTTTCCAGGTACACATTTGTACACTCTTGGCTTGAAGCGAAAAATGAAATATTAATCAGGCTCCTGTTCCTGTTGAATTCTTTTGTTTGGATCTGTGTTTGAATATTAATTTTCCTCTCTTTGTATAAAAATGTAGTCGATTAATTAATGAGTAATGAGGCTGCATATGTATGATTTCTTCATCTAATAATGTTAGTTTACATTAATCGAAGAATAGTTAATCTGTTTTGATATTATTGTGTATTTATCTCATGTTCTAGCAAATAATAAAATGTGGAATGAAAGCAGTTTTTCCTTGTACAAACGCGATCGCAATTTTCCGTTCACATTAGCCGTAACTTAATAACTAATAAGTTGCGTTTTTCAGCATGTAAATAATTAGGAGATTTTTCTTTTATTTTAGAGACAAACTTAATAGAAAAATGTAGTCGCTATAGGTTTATCCTTTTTAAAATAAAAATGAGACGAGCCTCGCCAAATAAATCACAAACCGCCGGGGCCCTCAATAAAATACATAACCATTGACTAGACTTTGGATTTGGCCGTTTAATGAACCTTCACGGCCTCTTCCTAAAATAACAATACGTTAGACTCTTTAAGACGCGCCTTAATAAATCTTACCTTCCTAAACTCGGGTGCACATTTATGTGACCCAAATCCAATTCTCAACGGAGTCGAAATGTGTTTCTAATCACGGGTACATTGATTGTGACGTGGTTCGAGATGCGTGTCCATGACGTTGCAAATTCATTTTAAAAAATAAGAATGAGATGAGCCTCGCCAAATAAAATACAAATTGCGGGGCCCTCAGTAAATATTTGCTTTAAAAATTGTTTAGACTTCGGGATGGACCGTTTAGTAAAATTCCACGGTCTTACCCAAAATAAATACGCTAGTCGCTTTAGGTGCGCCTTTAATAATTTAATTTCCTTAAACTCGGGTGCACATTGATGTGACCCAAATCCAAATCTCAACGGAGTCAAAGTGTGTCGACGACCATGGGTACATTGATTGTAACGCGGTTCGAGATACATTTTCACAACGTTGCAATTCTTGATAAAAGCAGTAAATGATAAAAGCGGTTAAAAGTTAAATTTTGCACATAAGTTCACACTTGTATTAAATCAAATAATCAAGTCGAATATAACAGTTGAGCGACCGTGCTAGAACCACGGAACTCGGGAATGCCTAACACCTTCTCCCGGGTTAACAGAATTCCTTATCCGGATTTCTGGTACGCAGACTATAATATAGAGTCATTCTTTTCCTCGATTCGGGATTAAAATTGGTGACTTGGGACACCCTAAAACCTCCCAAGTGGCGACTCTGAAATAAATAAACAAATCCCGTTTCGATTGTCCTTTAATTGGAAAAACTCCCTTGCACCCCCGCGGGTGCGTAAAAAGGAGGTGTGACAGTGATTTCACGGTAGGCCTCCTCCATGCTTGGTCAATAGCATCGGGTCCATTAGTAGCCCCAATTACTAGGACATAACCAGGTCCATCACGAGATCCTTCTGATTTTGCTTCACTATTTCTTTTACCAATACGTACAGTAGTTCCTTTTGCATCATCAAAATTTTCAAGTTCTGAATTTTTGAGCAGATGTCTCAATTACGTACAGTAATTTCTTTCTTCTTACCTTGTTTTTGTTTCTTTTGAGTTCAAAGATTAAAAGTTAAGGACATGAGTCTTTAAGTTTGACATGCAGGTTTAAAAGTTAAGGACAAACAGTCCTTAAATTTGACATGCAGGTTCAAAAGATAAGGACAGACAGTCCTTAACTTATAGTTTCAAGTTCAAAACTTAAGGACAGTCAGTATTTAAGTTATTGTTTCAAGTTCAAAACTTAAGGACTTGTTGTCCTTAACTTTGAGTTTCAGGTTCAAAAGTTAAGGACAGACAGTCCTTAACTTATAGTTTCAAGTTCAAAACTTAAGGACAGGCAGTCCTTAAGTTATTGTTTCAAGTTCAAAACTTAAGGACTCTCTGTCCTTAACTTTGAGTTTAAAGTTCAAAAGTTAAGGACAGACAGTCCTTAACTTACAGTTACACGTTCAAAAGTTAAGGACAAGCAGTACTTAACTTACAATTACAAGTTCAAAAGTTAAGGACAATAGGTCCTTAACTTTGACTTACAAGTTCAAAAGTTAAGGACGCTTGGTCTTGAAATTTGAGTTCCAAGTTCAAAAGTTAAGGACATGTAACCTTGAAGTCCTGAACTTAGAGTTCCAAGTTCAAAAGTTAAAGACATGTAGTCCTGAAGTCCTGAACTTAGAGTTTCAAGTTCAAAAGTTAAGGACATGTAGTCCTGAAGTCCTTAAGTTAAGGACATGAGCAGAAGGGTATTTTCGTCCGAGCAGTTAAAGTTTATTAAACCAGTAGCTAAAGACTAAAGACATTTAAAACACTAGCTTTAAAATAAAGACATGAGCGGTTAGTGGCTATCTGTGCAGATCGCCCTGTTTTAAAAGGTGTAGGTGTAAGGCAAGACGTGTTACATATGCCTCAGCGAGGCATAAGCCCCATGAGTATTTAACTTTTAATATTTTAAAAAATAATATAATTATAGGTAAAATTTCATAAAAGTTGAAGAAAACTATAAATATGTGATATATATATATATATATGTGTGTGTGTGTGTGTGTGTGTGTGTGTGTGTGTGTGTCTATGTGTGTGTGTGTGCGCGCGCGCGCGCTCTCCATCCCCCACGAAAAACTAGTCAAAACAATCTATTATATGCTACTTACAAGCACAAGTAACTTGAGTCGAAAAAAATAAAGTTTTTCTATATGGAGGAACAAAAATGATGACTAAGATGCAATTTGAACTTTGAACTTGCTACTATGAAGGAGAATGGAGTTCTCTTCGTATTTGTATAAAAAATTGAATATTCATTGCTATTGGAAGATATTGGCAGACTAGCAGACAAGATAAAGAATTAGGAAAGACCATTAGGGCTTCAATCAATAAAAAAGGTATTGACATTTAAATTTAATACAATTCAATTCCTTTTTTAAAATTTTTGAGTAATTACAACCTCACTTTTGAAAATTTGGGTATTATATGAAGTAGTTATTCAACAAATTTTATTTTAATTTGAAAAAGTCTCTGGGGCTTACGCCTCACTACAAATGCGCCTCAAACGCCCCGGCGTACGCTCCGAACGCCTGGGCATATACCCCAAATTGCTAGGCATACGCCTCTTGAGACTTTCGCCCTACACCATTGTCTCGAAGCTCGCCCCAGGGCTTGCCCCAAAAATGCCTTTTAAAACACTGATTTGTAGTGAATATCTTCCTCTTGACCAAAGAAATCTACCAATTAATTAACTACATTAAGGCTACAGAAAGAAATCCCAAATCTGGAAACTAACTAACTTATTAAGGAGATCCTAATCAACCTGATAAGGAAGGCAGCATAACATGGTTTTGCCTTTTACCAGCAAAATATAATATATTAATGAGTAATTAATACTTCATTTGAAGGTCTCAAAATACTAGACATTGATGAGAAGTCTCAATAGAAGGACCTCATATTATAGCAGATATGTCCATTCTGTTGTTGAGCAAACTGAAGGAAGAAACTTATCATCTTTTGCCCTACCAAATTTGCATCTACCACAAACTAAGGTCCCATATCATTATTTGCCAACAGGCATCAGCACACGACTTTACCTTAGGTGGTTAGTGGCAAAAACTTCAGCTCCAACTCAAAGCAATCTCCAACCTCTTGTATATCAATTTATCCATCAAAAGTTTCTTTATTTTTAGTTCACTTTCTTGTTTCCGTTCTTCTAGAGAAACGACAATACGAAGTAGTAAGAAACTCATCAAGATGGCCAGGAGATGGCAGTAATACGCGACCACACAGAGAAAGAGGATTTCACTTCCAAGTAACAACAGTGATGTAGACAGTTGTAGTACATCTTCATCCTCTATAGCTGAAAAAGGCCATTTTGTAGTATACATAACTGAGCAACGGCGATTTGCGCTTCCTTTGGCTTATCTTGAAAATGAGGTCATTAATCAACTTTTAGACATGTCAGAAGAAGAGTTTGGGCTGCCAAGTAGCTGCCCTATTATGTTACCATGTAATTCAATCGCCATGAATTTCATCATTTCACTGATCAAGAAAGGTGTAGCTGCTGGAGATCTACACAATACATTGCTCCTCTCAATATGTTCATGTTGTTGTTCAGCTAATTCATTGCACCAAGATTGGGAAAACCAGCAGCTTCTTGTTTGTTAAGTCACAATTATCATCTTGTTGTAAATGAGAGCTCAATATAGATTGTATAGCAGGTAAATAGTAGGCAATTGAAATCATGTTTTACGGATGGAATAGTGCATTTCTGAAAATTAACCTGATTTACAGCTTTCAATTTTCAACTTGCATGGTGTTAAAGAATATCTAATATTCTCAACCAGTGGCGGAGGCAGGATTTCCCATAAGGGGGTTCAAAAAATTCCGATAAGAGAGTTCAAAAGAGAAAAAATTATAATATTAGAAGAGATTGTCGCTAAAGGGAATTGAACTAGTGACCTAACAAAGCTTTTGAACCCTCTTGACCATTAGTCTATGCATTTTAGTTAAGTCAAGGGTAGGGGTATTCATAAAAACCCGAAAAATCGAACCAAACCGAAAACCAAACCAAACCGATCAAAAAACCGATACTTTTTGGTTTGGTTTGGTTTGGTTTTGGTTTTGAATTTTAAAAACCGATCAAATTTGGTTTGGGTTTGGTTTTAATCAAAATATAACCGAAAAAACCCGAACCAAACCGACTCTAGGAGTAGCTATTTCAAATTTATTATTACACCTATATATATGTATATTTTTATACAAAGTTTCAAAAATATTATGGTGAATGTTAATCATTTGCACTTTTAGTACAGTTCTTTACCTTTATATTCTAGTTTGATTGGTAGTTTTCTTTTGTTAAGTGTAAGAATCCATTTCATGTTAAACAAATATATTTTTAATTGAGTCCTTAAATTATTCATCACTAATATATTTTAGTAAATAATAGATTTCTCAAATGACAATTGATTTGATAGTGTTACGTTGAAAATATGGTCGCCGAAATATGTGTTTGGTAGTATATGTCTTATATTTAAGAAAAAACCGACAAATAACCGAAAAAACCGAAAAATCGACATAACCCGACATAAACCGAATCGAGAAAAAACCGATTTAATTGGTTTGGTTTGGTTCTAATATTTGAAAAACCGACTTACTTGGTTTGGTTTCTTTTTAAGGAAAAACCGATCCAAACCGAACCATGAACACCCCTAGTCAGGGGATTCAAAATACAATATATAGAGATACATAACAGATTTTGCCTTATATGTTCAGTGTATTTTTCCGGCGACCCCCTTCCGCCCCCTAAATCCGCCCATGTTCTCAACCTTTGGCTGGCACTATCAACAGGAACTTATTGCTAAAGGGTGCAATCGTCAGAAAAAACTTACAGATGAATGAATCATGCATGTTCAAGTCTTAAAACATGAAAATAACCTCTAAAGAGTTCAAATGAAGCGAACACATAAACTACATTTTATGTTCTGAAGATAAAGAAAGCCTTGAGCAGCACCTGCAATGGTGACAATGGTCTCTGCCAATCTAACAAACTTTTTATCAAGATCCAGAGTTATGTAAGTTGATTATTAGTAATATTTTAATAGTTTAAACCAAAGAGAAAGAAATTGAAATTCATGTTAGGCTATCCTCATCGATAAACACATGCTCTTCTTCACGTATACAATATCAGAGAACTCTGCGAAGACTAGTCCACTGGACTTGTGACAATGTCATTCTTTTAACTCCATAAGCCCTTGACTATATATTCTTGGCTTGACTGCCACTTTCTCCTATCCGGAAACTTTTCTTTATTCTTTTTTGTCTTAAGTATTTCAAGAAGCAACTCCTTCAATTTTCTCTTAAATATTTGATTCTTCTTCGATAAGATTGACTACATGAGAGGGGCTGAATGGTCAAAAGGAAAAATCAGCCACAGTTTTCTGTATTTTTCATCATCATTCTTGTTATTATTAGAAGCTCCTACAATGATTGCAAGAATATAGAACATCCAACATCTAAAATGGTTAACCAAAAGGTGCAGCGCAGAAATTTGGAAACGCCCAAATTGCAGAGAAGAAGATATATCGAAACCTAGCAGATGAATCATATTAACGAAACTCAATTAGAGAATCATGTATATTGCACTACTAGCTTCCATTTTTTGCCTGAAAAATAGATGCTCAAAAAGACAATATGACAAAAATCCAATGATGAACAAAAGACATGCTTCAGAATGTTTCATGCAAGTTTCTGATTTTCACTAGACGAAGCACGAATTCATGAATCTGCAATAGAGCTTACAGTTTGAAATTGGACTAGCATTGCACATTGAACAATGAAATAGAATAGAGTTCCTCAATCAATTTATCGGGGCATGTATTACAATGCTGATGCTAGTCATCAATGGCCAAAATACACATACAACAAGTCAACTTTCTTTCTAAGGAGTGTTAATAAACCATAAACATAAACAGTATATATTTTTTTAACTAAAAAGGGCTGCACCTGAGATCATCTCGGTCACAGACTGCCTACGTACCCCCACGAACAAATACTTAAGAGGGGATCAAGCCCTCACGTAGTTCTTAATTTACATATATTACAAACCAATGTTCTATAATCAATCTATCTATCTAATATTGTCAGGTAAGCGTTCCACGAGTTCTAGCCTCTTGTTTCTTCAGACTCTGCATCAATATTCTACAATCAAATCGCGAATGTGTGGCTGTGTCTTGAATGCTGTTTTTCGATGGGGTCTACGCAAAAGGCACAAGTAACCACTTTGCTGCTTCCTTGTCTTTGTTGCATGATCACGCCCAACTATGCCTTATAAAAAGGACACGCGGACATTGCAAATATAATCTGAGTATTTAGCCCAGAGTCGATCCCACAAGAAATTAACCTATCAATTACTTTCGTTAAACGTACTAAACTCTACGGAATCAACTTTCCAAACGTTGTCAATAACAATTGATGGTATCTCTACTAACTAAGAATGAATGTAATTAAACAGCTTAAAACTAACTATGATTTAGTTGTAAAAATTAAGAGAAGGTTCTAAGGCTATGATTTCCCCTATTGATGGAATCCCTTCCGGTTATGCTTAATATAGAATCACCAAATCATCTCTATAAATCATGAGCACTCCTCTTACCGTAAATCTCTCCCGAGTAATCATGATAATTTACTAGACGCACTCTCTCTAGATACGCTAGCTGGCTTTGTTTATTACAGCTCACTTTAGATTGCACCCAAGGCTTCGTTATTCATAACCCCGCCTTTAAACCCGCAATTATTGATCCCTCATATATTTTGGGAGTGGTGTTGTTCAACAATTACCTAAATATGCACTCTCTCCCGAGTTAGGCACATTAAATAGGCACAGCTAATTGAGGTTCCTGTCAATTAACTACAACAAGTATGTAGTTGAACAAATAGAGATTAAAATGGCAAACTATATTAACATAATCAAGAAGTTCATACTTCAATAGGTTTCATCAAACCTTAGAGTAAATATTTAGCTACTCCTACTAGTGTTCATCACTACAATAATCAAATTCATCACAAATCATAAAAACAAAAGGAAGAAATGAAGAACTTGATGTTGAATCCTCCTCGTTGCCTCTTGCCTCTCCTTTTCTTGCACTAAGCTATCAAAAGCTGCATAATCCCTCCTTGGGCGAGCTTGACCTTCTATAGGTTAAGTGATTTTTCCCCCAGAATTCCAAATTTACCCCTGAAAATTAATATTCCGGAACTGGGCTAGCGCGGCCGTGCTAGTGGGCGCTAATGGTCACGCTAATGCCCTAACATTCTGCCTCGACCATCTGGTCTAGCACGATCGCGCTAGTCCAGGCCTTCATTTTAATTATTATTTTTCTAGTCTTCTTGCATACTCAGCTCCTAGGGGTTTATTTTCTTGCTTCAATGTAGCTCCAATCACAGCTTTAAGGCCTCATACAAGCTCCTCACTCATGCAATGTGTGACATTCACAATTAGAGCCCGTTTTTCATCATTTAACTATATTATAACATTGAAACATAATTAAGCTGGGGCATAAACAATCGCCAAATTACATAAATCTAGCCTATTATTACTGCAGGCTAGACATTTTCGGCTAATTTCAAAAAGGAATGATTCAACAGCATGTCGGCTGTCCAATGTGAACTCGGATTCTTGACCAGACAACATCTCACAAAATCTTTTGCCTCAGCTGACAGTTTTGCATTCTCAAAATTTGGTTCCTCATACCCAATCTGGCGTAACACATCATTAGTTTTAGCATCAGAATTGGATAATTCCCAGAGGGGTTTCCCATTGATCAACTCGTCCACAGTACAACCAAGAACCCATATATCAACCTCAGGACCGTACACCTGCTTAAGCACGGATTCAGGTGCCATATACCTTTTAGTTCCTCCCAATCCCTGCTTTTGCGTCCAGCTCTGTTCCAAAGTCATAGCAAGCCTGAAATCAGTGATCTTGTCAATCTCTGTTGTATTATCAGTAGGAGTAACAAGTAGAACATTATGAGGCTTTATATCACAGTGAACGATTCCCGCGCCGTGAATGCGACTGAGACCTAAAATGACATTTTTGGTGTGTTTTTTAACTTCAATCTCTGGCATTCCTTTACCTGAACAATTCAACCGATCAACCAAACTTCCACTAGAGGCATATTCTAACAATAAGTTGTAGAGGAGTATAATGTCTTCTAACGTGACTTTAACACCAAATCACGGAATAACGTAAGCAGAGTCTTCAAACATCCGAAGGAATTCCCTTTCATCTTGAAGTGACTGTGATCGACTTAACATGCAAGATTTTACAGCAATCGGTGATGGAATTCGAACAGTACCAGCGTAATCAGTAGTATTATCAATGGAAGCTAAAGAAACAAAGCCAAACCCTCTTTTTCCCAACATTCTCCCTCTCTTCCACTTAACTTCTACTTCTACTTCTTTCGTCATTAGATTAAACTAGGTTTTTGCTGCAATTTCTCTGTCAGAATAATAAATTTGTGAATAGTCGTCTACTGTGTAGTGTAACATAGCTGTAAGTATTTGTTACTTAAAAATTTTATTTCCTATTTTGTTACCCTATTCCGCGATTTAATTCCATTCCGTCTCCTATTCAAGATTGGAGTACATATTTGTTTTCCTATGAAAAAAGGGAAACTAATATTATTAGGAAACTTAATTTCTTCATTCCGAATAAATTAAGAGTTATTTCCGATATTTCTTTAAGTATTCTGAACAGTTATTTTTATGAGCAAGTGAAAAGCATATACTTTATTAGATTTGAGAAAATTATTTAGTAATTGCTAATATATCTTAACATTTTATTTCAGATATTTCTTTTAGATAACAATTTTTTAGTAATCAATTACCTATTGTCTAATTCGAAATTTTTTCACCTATTATCTTGTAATTACTCCCTTCGTTCTAGTTTATGTGAATCTTTTTACTTTTTGAGAGTTGACTAATCTTTGAGACTAAATTGGATTAGATTAACTTAATATTTTAAATTTAAAATTAGATATCCAAAAACTATAGGAAAAATAATATAAGTTCCCATTTTTTCATATATCAATATGATGAAAAAATACCTTTCAAAATGCTGGTCAAAATTTACATAATTTGAATATCGAAAAACAAAAAGATTCACATAAACTAAAATGGAGGGAGTATAATTTAGTATTCTATTTTACCTCAAGATATGCATTCGTGTTTTTTTCTTCTCTTTTTGCATAATTAAAATGTAAACATGCTTCCTCTTTTTCTTTTTTTTGGTAATTAAAATTTTTACAATACCAAAACTGGAAGTATTACAACAGCCAGAAGAAACTAAAGTTTTTAAAAAGTCCAGGATTGGACATACAACCCCAATTCTAGATAAAAAAAACTAAATCATTGTCAATCCATCAAGATCTGCTTCACCTCTACATGATTCAGAGCATTGAGACATTTAGGGGTTGAAGTTTAAGTTATCTATTGCCTTTGTCAACCTGGGTTTCATCCTTCCTTTACAACATATTTCTTTGTAACGACTCAACCGGTCGTTTTGTATATTGTATCCCCAGTTCCCTATTTATTGCCTCTTCGATGTTCACTTATAGCTATGAGACTTGCTGGGGGTGGTTGGATTGGTTTCGGTCGGAGTGAATTGGGACACTTAGTCCCAAGATTAGAAGCTTAAGTTGAAAGAGCTGACTAGAGTTTGACTTGTGTGTAGACGACTCCGCAATAGAGTTCTAATGGTTTCAATAGTTTCGTATGGTAATTTTGGACCTAGGCGTATATGCAGATGTTGATTCGGAGTTCCGTAGGTTGATTTGGTGCTTTTTGACGAAAGTTAAAAAGTTGAAAGTTTGGAAGGTTAATAGGTTTGACCGATGGCTGGCTTTATTAATATCGGGTTCAGATTATGATTTTGAGAGTTGGTATAGGTCCGTTGTAGCATTTGGGAATTGCATGCAAAATTTGAAGTCATTCGGAGTTGTTTAGACTTGTTCGACGCAAATTTTGAATTTGGGAAATGTTCATTAGTTCATTAGGCTTGAATTGATGTGTGATTCGTAGTTTTGATGTTGTTTGGTATGATTTGATGCATCGAATAGGTTTGTGTTATATTTTGGGA
Source organism: Nicotiana sylvestris (assembly GCF_000393655.2). Classification (NCBI taxonomy): domain Eukaryota; kingdom Viridiplantae; phylum Streptophyta; class Magnoliopsida; order Solanales; family Solanaceae; genus Nicotiana; species Nicotiana sylvestris. Next base: position 172,933,310 of record NC_091062.1, read on the forward strand.
CTTGATGGTATACTTGGACGGAGTTATGGGGGCCTCGGTAGTGTTCCGAGTTGAATTTGGCTTGATTTGAGACTTGGTTATATTGTTGAGTCTGCTGAGATCTAGTGCTTTCGCACCTGTATTGTTTGGGCCGCAGAAGCGCCTAGTTGTCTGCAAATGCGATGATTGGCTAGGGAAGTTGGGTCTGTAGGTGCGGACATGGGAGCACAGATGCATAACTTCAGAAGCAGAACTTCTCCGCGGGTGCGGATATTGGCTAGACGAGCGGGGGACTGCAAGTGTGATTCTTTGTCTGCAGAAGTGGAAGCACAGGTGCGCCTTTAGTTCCGCAGAAACAGAATTGATGGGTCTTGAGTGGAAGCCGCATCTGCAATTGTTTTTTGTCAAATGGTTCGTCAGATTATGTTCCCAGTAGGGTGATTTCATTCTTGAAGGCCCAGCGGATGGTTGGGAAGGGTTGACTTTCTTATTTGGCCTTTGTGAGGGATGTTAGTGCAGAGATTCCTAGTATTGATTCAGTTCCAGTGGTGAGGGACTTTCCGGATATATTTCTTGCAGACCTGCGGGGCATGCCACCGGACAGGGATATTGACTTTGATATTGATTTGGTGTCGGGCACTCAGCCCATTTCCATTCCAGCGTATCGTATGGCACCGGCGGAGTTGAAGGAGCAGCTTCAGGAACTCCTTGATAAGGGGTTTATTCGGCCTAGTGTGTCACCGTGGGGCGTGCCTGTCCTATCTGTGAAGAAGAAGGATGACACTATAAGGATGTGCATTGATTACAGGCAGTTGAACAAAGTCACAATCAAGAACAAGTATCCTTTGCCTCGTATTGATGATTTATTCGACCAGCTTCAGGGAGCGAGAGTATTCTCCAAGATTGATCTCCGATCATGGTATCACCAGTTGAAGATCAGGGACTCAAATATTCTTAAGCCAGCTTTCAAGACCCGATATGGTCATTATGAGTTCCTTGTGATGTCTTTTGGGCTGACCAATGCCCCAGCAGCGTTCATGCATTTGATGAACAACGTGTTTCGGCCTTATCTCGACTCGTTTGTTATTGTATTCATTGATGATATTCTGGTATACTCGCATAGTCAGGAGGAGCACGCTGAGCATTTGAGAGTTGTATTGCAGCGGTTGAGTGAGGAGAAGTTTTATGCAAAGTTCTCCAAGTGTGAGTTTTGGATAAGTTCAGTGGCTTTTTTGGGGCACGTAGTGTCTAGTGAGGGTATTCAGGTTGACTCAAAGAAGATAGAGGCGGTTCAGAGTTAGCCCAGACCGTCCTAATAAGAGGATCTGATATCATAGCAGATATGTCCTTTCTGTTGTTGAGCAAATTGAAGGAAGAAACTTGCCATCTTTTATCCTACCAAATTAGCATCTACCACATATTTAAGGTCCCATATCAGCATTTGCAATAGGCATCAACATATGGCTTTGCCTAGAGCTGTACATAATTTGGTAAATACCGAATTACCGTACTGAATCAAAAACTTTGGTATTCGGTATTCGATATTTTGGTATTCAGTATGGTATTTGGTTTAAGTTTTAAAAAAGAATTGGTATTAGGTATGATATTTGATATTATAAAATGAAATACCGAAATACCGATACCGTACCGAAATATATATTATATTACACAATACATATTTTATTAATTATAATATAAATATAAGAAATCTAAAATTTTACTTTTCTTTATTCTCTAAGTTCATCAATTAACTCTCTAATTGTTTTCTCTCTCTAGGTTGGTATTTGTTGGTAATGGACAAAACTTTTATCAATAAACGTTTTTAGTTTTGTACTTTTGAGTACTTTAATTAAGAATATTATTGTCTATGACTCTATGCACTAATTAGTAATCACACCGAATATACCGAAGTTACCGAACCGAATAAACCGAAAGGAGAAAAACCGAACCATACCGAATTTAATTAGGTACGGTATTGGTATATCATTTTACAAAACCGAATACCGAACCGAAATGTCTAAATACCGTACTGTATCGTACCGACCGACGAACACAGTTAGCTTTGCCTTAGGTGGTTACTAGCAAAAACTTCAGCTCCAACTCAAAGCAGGTCTCCAGCCTCTTGTATATCAATTTATCCATCAAAAGTCCCTAAATTTCAAGTTGACTTTCTTGTTTCCATTCTTCTAGAGAAATGACAATACGAAGTACTAAGAAACCCATCAAGATGGCCAGGAGATGGCGAAAGTTTGCGGCCATACAGAGAAAGAGGATTTCACTTCCAAGTAACAGCAGTGATGCAGACAATAGTAGTACATCTTCATCCTCTATAGTTGGAAAAGGCCATTTTGTAGTATCATAACCGACCAAAGGTGCTTTGCGCTTCCTTTGGCTTATCTTGAAAATGAGGTCATTAGTCAACGTTTAGACCTGTTTGAAGAAGAGTTTGGGCTGCCAAGTGGTGGCCCTATTATGTTACCATGTAATTCAGTCGTCACGGATTGCATCATTTCATTGATCAAGAAAGGTGCAGTTGTTGGAGATCTACACAATGCATGGCTCCTCTCAATATTTTCATGTTGTTGTTCAACTTATTCATTGCACCAAATTGGAGAAACCAGCAGCTTCTTGTTTGTTAAGTCATGATTATCATCTATTGTAAAGGAGAGCTCAATGTAGATTGTATAGCAGGTGAAAAGTAGGCAATTGGAATCATATTTTACAGATGGAATAGTGCATTTTCTGAAAACTAACCTGATTTACAGCTTTCAGTTTTCAACTTGTATGGTATTTACCTTTGGTTGGCACTATCTGCTAATGGGGGCAATCGACAGAAAAAACATACTAATGAATGGATCATGCATGTGCAAGTCTTAAAATATGAAAATTAACTCTAAAGAGTTCAAATGAAGCGAACATATAAACTTGTATATTTTAAGTTCCGAAGATAATGCAATCCTCGAGCAGCACCTGCAATGATGATTATTAGTACTCTTTTAATGGTTTAAGCCAAAGAAGAAGAAATTGAAATTCATGTTAGGCTAGCCTCATCGATAAACACTTGCTCTTCTTTACGTATACAAAATCAGAGAACTCTGCCAAGACTAGTGCACTGGATTTGTGACAATGAGTACAAGTTCATTCATTTCACTCCATAAACCCTAGAACAGATGTTCTTGGCTTGACTGCCACTTCCTCCTATCCGGAAACTTTCCCTGTCATATGTATAGGTTCTTACTAGAAAAGTAGATTGTTATAGATTATTTAGAATTGCCTTGTTTCTTCCTTATTGTCTTCAGTATTTCAAGAAGTTACTCCTTCAATCTTCTTTTAAATGTTTGATTCTTCTTCGACTACTTGTTCAGCTAAGATCGACTAAATGGGAGTGTAGCTGACATGGTTAAAAGGAAAAATAAGCCATGCCTTTACTAGAGCTCCAACAATGATTGCAAGAATATAGAATATCCAATATCTAAAACCTAGCAGATGAATCATATTAACGAAGCTCATTAGAGAGTCATGTATATTGCACTACTAGCTTCCATTTTTTTGCCCGGACTATAGATGCTCAAAAAGACAACATGACAAAAATCCAATAATGAACAAAAGACATGCTTCAGAATATTTCATTGCAACTTCCTGATTTGCACAGGAAGATAATTATGAGATGCAGAAGAAATAGTCATGAATCTGCAACAGAGCTTACAGTTTGAAATTGGAGTAGCATTGCACATTGAACAATGAAATAGAATAGAGTTCCCCAATCATTTTATCGAGGCATGTATTACAAAACTGATGCCAGTTATCAATTGCCAAAAAAACATACAACAAGTCGCCTATCTTTGTAAGGAGTGTTAATAAGCTATAAACATAAACAGTATATTTTCTTAAAACTAAAAGGGGCTGCACCTGAGATCATCTTGGTCTCAGGCTGCCTACTTACCCCGCCAACGTAACAAATCCTTAAGAGGGGATCAAGCCCGCACGTAGTTCTTAATTTACATTTAGTACAAAACAATGTTCTATAATCAATCTATCTAATGTCGTCAGCAGCGTTGCACGAGTTCCAGTCTCGAGTAAGGCCACGTGATGTTGGCTCGAGATGATTTATGATGAAGGCTTGAGTTTCCATTTCAAATCCATCACCTTTTATCCAGCATTTAAACTTCGCTGAAATATAACGTACTTTGAATAACATATATAAAGACTTGGCTAGGAGAAACTAAAGTAATGCAATTTCTTATTACTTGTAGTTCTGTGCATATATACTAGCCTCCATCAATACAATTCTGAAGATAATACCTTGATAAGCTTACTTACCATCTGATCTTTTTGGTACTATTATTTCTCCTCTTAGATTGTAGATATAAATTCTTGATTGTATGAATCTTGTCCAAAGCTATACTTATTGGCATCCGATCTCTTGGCGATGAGCTAGAACATAAAAGTCCAATTTTCAAGATTGAAACCAAGCATCCTTCTATCATAGTGCTGGCATTTAGCTGGGATATGTGCTCATCATCTTCAAGTATTGCCTTTTCTTCCAAATCACTCGCATTGTCCTCTTTTTTGCTGTTTTCTTCATATGCTAAAAGCAATGCTGGATCAGCAATCTCCATAACATGTCTAGGCAAAGTGGTTTTGACATATTGGTGAATATTCAGGCCATCTTTGAATATTACATCGGTTGGCCTTCTACCAGTGAACAACTCTAGCAACATGATACCATAGCTATAAACATCTCCAAAAGTGGACACACTTACACCTGATCCATATTCTGCAAGATAATGATATGTTGGGACATTGAGAGAGTTTATTTTTTTCATTAAATACTGTGAGCATCGGAAAGACATATATAAGGTTGAAGTACACAAATATTTCATTTTACATGTTAGGACACCTGATAAGGGACGGGCGGATGCAACCTGAAGGTACCAGGTTCATCTAAACCCACGAGGTATGAAATTTTGTGTAAAAATCTGCTAAAATTACAAAAAATAGTAGATATGTACCTATAACTTTAAAAATATAACGTGTACGGGTTCAATGCTAGGAATCTTAAAGATTGAACTCATAGAACTTAAATCCTGGATCGGCCTCGGAAATAGCCATTGTGCAAGAGAAATCAAAATGAATTAGCGACATACCTGGTGGGATATAACCTATAGAACCCTTTAGTGCAATAGAAGTCTGTTTATTCCACGATTCATTTGACTTGAGGAGGAATTTTGCCAATCCAAAATCACCAACATGGGCAGTCATCTCTTCATCAAGTAGAATGTTGCTCGGTTTTAAATCACAGTGAACAATTGGTACTTGGCAATTGTTGTGGAGATAATCAAGTGCTGAAGCAACATCTATTGCTATGTTTAGCCTTTGGATAATGTTGAGGTATTGCTCATCACTTTTTGAGTGCAACCAATCATCTAGGCTTCCATTCGCCATGAATTCAAATACTATGCATTTGAAGTCATTACCTTGGTAATCGATGCTTGAACAAGCAGCTACGATCTTAAGGAGATTACGATGCCTTATACTTTTCAAAACTCTACATTCATCCAAAAAGCTTTTCAATGCACCTCTTTGTCGTAGGTTCAATACTTTCACTGCCATAACTTTATCAAAAACCTGAAACTGTCCTTTGTATACAGAACCAAAACTTCCAGTACCAACCAGATTATCCTCAGAAAATCCATTGGTTGACTTAAATATATCTTGGTAAGTTATCTTTGCTGCCAAAGATGGATCATTAGCTAAAGTTGGTTCGTCATCATCAAAATGTTCAGATTGCCTTTCTCTTGAGAACCGTGCACTGAGATCTCGCTTCCTAATTACTATATAGCAAGCAGTAAAAGAACACAAAAGTAGAAATAAAAATGTAACTGAAATAATAATCGCTACTTTTGTCCTTGAATGAATGTGTTTCTTTGATGCTGGATCTTTTTGTGTAGGGCATGCAGGAAAATTGTAGTTTGGAGGACCTCCACATAGTTTACGATTCCCTGAAATTGAAACTGCACTTTCATTCACAAAGATCCCTTCGTTTGGTACTTTGCCTTCAAGTTCATTGAATGAAAGATCAAGCTTCCTAAGATATGGAAGTTTGCCAAGAAACTCTGGTATTCCTCCTGAGATGTTGTTGTGTGACAAATCAATTTCTTCTAAAACTCTTAATCCTTTCAAGGATTCAGGAATTCTTCCTCGAAACAGGTTATTATTCGCGATGAAGCGGTATAAACTGACACAGCTGCTGAGTGTGCTTGGAATTTCACCTGATAATTTGTTATGTGAAATATCCATTTCCTTGAGATTTATCAACTTTCCCATTTCAGCTGGCAAGGAACCGGTCAAAGAATTATTCGCTAAGGCCAAAGAAATTGAAAGTGAAAAAAGACCTGCAAGCTCCTTTGGTATGGAACCAACAAGATTATTTCCAGTAAGGTTTAGTACTGATAAACTGGTACACTGTCCGAGCTCCGGAGGTATGTTCCCTTCTAGTTCATTATCCTCAATGTGTAAAGTTGTTAGAGATGTCAAGTTACCAAAAGAAGATGGAATAATTCCTGAAAACTTGTTTCCATTCAATTCCAATCCTTGTAGGTGTCGAAGCTTACCTAAAGACTCAGGAACACTGCCTCTGAAGTTGTTATTATCAAGCGATAAACGTGTCAAATTGACAAGGTTTCCTAGTCCAGCAGGAACAGAACCAATTATCCTATTATAACCAAGACCAAATATTTCAAGTCTCGTGGAAAGGTTACCGATGGTTTTAGGCAGTTCGCCGCCCAATAAATTGTCCTCAAAGCTTAAAACTTGAAGACTTGTACAGTTAACTAAGAAATCAAGAAACCTCAAATCCTCATTCCTGTTGCTCCCAAGACTATTGATCTCAAAATTGATCCTGTACAACCACTGTAATTGTCCTAAACTTGTAGGAACATTTCCAGTGAGGTTATTTTGAGACAATTCAATAACACTAAGTTTTGAAGCATTTGATAAAGAAACGGGAATCGATCCAGTGAAGTTGTTCACAGCAGCAGCAAACACCTCAAGATTTGGAAGAGTTAGGCCTATATCTGATGGAAGCTCTCCATACAGCAAGTTTTGAGTAACAGAGAAATAGTAAAGAGAGGAAATATTGAAAACAGATTGAGGAATTGTACCATTCAACTGATTTCCATAAACTTGGAAGATTTGCAGGTTTGACAAACGGCCAATATCTTGAGGTATTTGTCCTTGAAGATTGTTAATGGCAAGGGAAAGACCACGAAGCGACGAAAAGTTTCCAATCCAAGATGGGATACTTCCAGTGAGATTGTTGCTTCCAAATCCTAAATAATTCAACTTTGAAAGTGAAATGAGTTGATCGGGTATTTTACCAACAAGCCTATTATATTCTAGAGCAAGTGATCTAAGTTGTTTACAGTAAGTCAGATTAGAAGGAATGGTTCCAGTAAAAGAATTCCAAGTGAGATTGAGATGTTGCAGCTGAAGGAGGTTGCCAATTTCCATTGGGATTTCACCATAGAAGCTATTATTTCTAAGATTTATGGATGTGAGAAACGTGAGATTCCCAATAGAAGACGGTATAGAGCCAACGAGTTTTTGTGATCTCAAGTCAAGAATCATGACTCTTTCAATGGAGGGGTTGCATGTTATGCCTGTCCAATTGCAGTAATGGAGAGAATTATTCCAAGAAGCCATTACTTGGAATGGATCATTTGTTATTCTAACTTTCAAGTCTAACAAAACTTGTTCATCACCTTTAAATTCCAAGCTTGAGACAGCCATAGACATAACGAGAATTGAGCAATGGAAGTATGATAGTACTAACCATTTGGAATTCAGACAAGATTCTTCCATTTTTTGTTAGCTAGGACCACAATAAGACAATTTCTTCTTCTTGCTTCAACTTAAAAACTTGTATACCAATAAATGCAAAGCTGGTCATGAGATTCTATCTTTGTTTGAATTCTTGTTTGACTAGTAAATACTACCATTAAAAGGATATTTTCTTGTTCAGTTGAGCTAAATGTGAGGAGTTGCTTTCTATCAACATTCTTCAATAAATACTGTGTTCACTTTTACTTGTCCATTATACTAAAATATTATATTTTCACTTTTACTCGTTCATTTTTGCAAATCAAGATAAAGAAAATTGTTTCTTTTCTTTTCGTGTTTTACCCTTATCATTAACTACTCATTTCCCAAATTATTTCTCAAGATCTTTTGAACTGTTATCATTATTATAGGTAAAATTATGAAATACATACTTTTTTTTTTAAAGAAAGTGCAAAATCAAAAGTGGACAACCAAAAGTAATAAGAGGGAGTATAATAATGAAAAGAACTAAATATCTCTAGGATATTACCTACTTGACTGACTTACTAATTTAAAACATCATGCGAAAAATATCGATCTTTAATTCTCAAATGAATGAGCATTTTCAATTCAAACTTCCAAAATTTTAAAATATATAAATTTCTTTTAAAATGGAATAAATAAACATTTGAAACAAGATCCCTAAATAGATTAAAAATGAATTTCATGCGCTTAGGAAAAAAAGTCCTCTAATAGGGTTTGGGTGAAAGAGAAATTTCACTGCCCTCTTTCAAGAAATATTAACCGTCTGATATGATATTTTGCTGTAGGCATTTATTGGCAGGTGTGCATATTAGTAATTTTCCGATTTGGTGGGTTTGCATTTATTGGCATACAAACTTTGCGGATGCCTATTGGTCCTAAGAGGACAATTATTGCAAAGGATATTTTTTTTTTTTTTTGAAATCTGGAGAGCACAGCACAGAAAAATGAGAACCCAGTCCGTAATACGTGACCAATTTGCCTTGGGCACACCCATTAAGAAAATATGAAATTCTAGATAAAAGTAGTTAGTATAATTAAACTACCATTAATTAAATATTGCGGCATAATTTTATGTGAAGAGTAAAAAGACTTTTTAGGAATACTTATATAAGGGTAATTTTGAAAAAATAAATTAAATTTTTTCTTGATTAGATAAATGAACACTTATTTTGGAACAAAATAAAAAGGCAAATTGATAACTTATTATGGACCGGAGAAAGTAAATCAGTATAAATTAGATAAACGTATATTTTTAATTGTTCTCTCTCTTTCTATCTATATATATATATATATATATATATATATATTAGCTTTTACCGACCGATGATTTTGTAATTGCTCAAATAAGTTAAAGAAAGTCATTGGTGGGTTAGTGGTTACGCATCCTTTTCAAAGGATTAGATATGTCGTTTTCAACATTAAATGCATAACTAAGATGTATTTAAGTCCATGTCTTTTGTTAAAGAAAAATAATATAAGTAATTATATTGGTATAACATCATGTCTTTTGTTAAAGAAAAATAATATAAGTAATTATATTGGTATAACATCATTATAAACACATTTCCCTTTACTTCCCTTTTCCAATTTTTTTAGCATTGTTGAATAATTAGTATGATAATCCAAAAGTTTTAGCCTACTCCTATTAGTTAAACTTTTTCCTTTTTAAAGCATATATGCACCTTCCGACTCAATTAAATACATTCTAATTGAACATAGTAGGAGAATTTCATCCCTAGTACAATCCTAAAAAAGGTAAAAATCCTCCTTTCTTGTTAATTGCTAATCCGCTATCGACGTCGAGCGAGATATGCGCCGTGATATCTGGTGCGGCGCGTATATCACGGCCCTCTGTCAATTGTGTGCAGCCGTTACCACGCTTTTCGAGGTCTCGTGGCTCGTTCTGGGTTCGAGGAGGTGTTGTCTTATCAGGCTCGGTGGCGAGCACTTTGTCGGGCCTTGATGCGAGAAGTTTCCAGGTTCGATTCTGATCTCATGTAGTCATATCCTAGCTTCGTTTGACCCACCAGGAAATCGGGATATGCGTTAGCCCCGGTTTCACCCGTATAGTCTCCTCGTTTCTACAAGAAATGATAGTTGAACCCCGGTTCCTTCCTTCGTATGTTATAACCGAGATGACGGATAAGACGAAACGTCCCATCAATCACGTCGTTCTGATTTCGGATACATGTCCACCATGAGGTGATCACATTCGAATATGAATTGTCGCGTATTGATTACATTTTTTCCTATAAAAACTTTGACCTTTTATACCTCTTTCACTTTCCGGCCCTAGCTTTTACCTTCAAATTTTCTAACGGCTCTCAACCTTTTCCAATCTTCATATCTTCATCTTTGATCTTCAAATCTTCATACTTGTTCTTAGATTTCTACCCAGATCTTCATCCTACCTTCATACTCTTTTCTTCAATCTCCATACTTGTTTCTTTAAACCTTCGTACTTTTTCTTCAAATCTTCATATTTTTCTTCTAAATCTGCATACTTCCCAAATTAAGATGCCTAAAACTTCCAAATCAGTTCCTTATCAGGCTGCTCCTTCATCTTCCTATCCGAACATAGATATTAAGGTGGCTTCTCCCGAGGTGGCTTCTCCCGAGGTGGATGCAAAGCTTTATGCTCGGGGGCTGTTCAATTGACGATGACTTCAAGGTCGAGAAGGCCTTCGCAAAACAAGACCGGGGACGAAGGATCACAGAAATACATATGCTTCATTACTGAAGATACCCTTCCCATAGTCCGAGAGGAGTGTAAATGGGAAGGCAAAGATATGGTTGTCCCCGATCTTGAGGACCATATTACTACCCATGTAGAGGGGTATTTAAGTGTTTACACTTACCCCTTCATGATGGGCCCGATAGACCTAGTAATCCTGGCCTTTTGCAAGAGGTACGAGGTGTGCCTCGGGCAAATCCACCTGTCCTTAGAGGATCGTGATCCTCCTATGTTATTTTATGAATAAAACTGAATCCCCTTGGTTCACCCTCGGCCACCTACTCCATCTGTATAGTCCCCGAATTTTCTGAGGGTGACTAATCAAGCTCTTTTGCTGAGCCAATAAGTCTCCCTTTTCGAGCATCGACAAGGATCGAGACCTAGGTTGTCAAGGGTGTTTTGTTCGGGTAAAAACTGAAGATCTCATCCCCTCCTAGTTCCTGCCATTCCCCGAGAAGTAGAATACATCTCGTTAGCATAGTCTTTCCATAAGCGTCAACCATCCTTTATTTCTTTTCTTATCACCAGTATTTACGGTCGTGCGGCTGTTGCTCGGGTTCCCAATCTGGTCCCTCGACTCAAGGAGTGGATCGAAGGAATCTACAAGCAGATGTCCTACTATGAGCACGCATGACGCAAACTTTCGAGGGCAGATGGTAGGCTCGTTCTCATGGTAAGACTTTTCCCTCGATAGTTATTAAAACGCCCCAAACTTACATAACGTTGACATTTTTCCTTTCTGTCACAGGTTTTCCTAAGACCACCGAACTTAGGCCACTGGATGGGGACGAGGATGCGTCCTTATCCGTTGATCCCTCCATTTCGGGACAACCCGGGACTGCCGTGGGGGAGAAGAAGAGGACAAGAAAATCCTCAGGTTCCTCGGACCCTGAGGTGAAGATTAAAAAAAGAGCGGCCACTCGGGTTCGTAAGCCCGAGAAGAATACTAATTCCCGGGTACCGGACTCAAACTCACTTCACCGGCTCAGGGATGAGTCTGAAAAAGACGATATCTTTGTTACTCATGGATCGACCCCTATCGGGTAGCAGGCAGCAACCGAGGAAAGGAGCCACGAGGCCAATTCCCTTCTGACTCGAGAGGCCAAAGTTGAGACGGGGGTTGTAACCTTCCGAGAAGCCGATTTTGTTCCGAAGGAGGCAACCGGCGTGATAGACATCATCGATATGCCTTCCTACACCAAGTCCATGCTTGAAGAGGCTCAAGAGGGTAAGGAAAAGTCAAGCGAAGGAGTTTACGGTGCGGATGACCCTCTCCACCCATTCTTCGATGGCATGGACATATCTACTGTGGAAGGTTTTTCCGGGTTAGGCGACCTGGAGATCCTAAAGAAGGATGTCCCCTTGAAAACTGGCAGGGCAAGTTCAATCCCAAAACTGGTGAAAGTGTTTCCCGTACCGAGCGACGCTCGACCATAAGAGAACAATCATTCTTACGGTGTCGGAGGATGCTCGGGTTCTATCCGCTCCAGTAGGCTTAGACAACTACCTCTGATGCCTGGTGACCGAGGAGGACTAGGCAAAGATGAATGAGGTGGGCGCATCAAGTCTCTTCAATGAGGCACATCATGCACTGAATCGGGTAAGACATCAATACTTTTACAATTCCTTATGAATTCCCCAAAGGTTTGATGTCTCTTACTGTTGTCATTGTTTTATAGGCCTCGGTGCTTCACTATAAGAGCTTCTTCTAGTATCGCTTGGAAATCAGCTAGCTCAAGTTCGAGCTTAAAGAGCAGATGCAAAAAAAGGACATGTACAGGTTGCTCAGTGAGCAACAGGACGGGGTCGTCAATGACCTTCAGGCCGAGCTAGACAGGGCTTAGAAGGAAGCTTCGACCCTGAAGTGGGAACACACCGACTTGGTTGAAAAGGTAAAGGTCTTTGAAGATAAGAACGAGCATCTAGTCACGATGACTAACAACTCAACTTCGCAGGTCCAACAAAAGATGGATCTGATCGACTAGGTGCGAGTCGAGATGGATGAGGTCAAGGTCTAGAACGAAGTGTGGAAGGGCAGGATGGACTGACTGGCCTCGAAGAAGGAGGCTGCAAAGGCGGAGTTAGCATCGGTGGAGAACCAACTTCAGGTGGCTAAAGTGAAAGCTGGCAAATGGTCTTAGATAAATGACAGTCTTCGAGCATAACTAAGCTCTGCTCTTGCATATCGGGATGCCCTCGGTAAGGAATATGAAGCACTGAAGTCCAAGTCAAGCATAACCTCAGTCGATGCCGAAGAAATGGTAGCCCAATATAAAGGCGACGTGGAGGCAACCGAGATCCGCCTAAAGGCAAATGTTGAATACATAAAGAGGCTGTCTCGAAGGGAAACCCTCGAGGAGATCCATGCTCGAGGCTTCGACATATCGACCGAGATCGAGGAAGAGAAGAGATTCGAGGCCGAGGTAAAGGATCTCCACGATCCCGAGGATGTCGTGGGCTCTGAAAGATCCGAGGGCTCCGATGATTTCGGTGGTGAAGACCAGGCATAGATGCCTTAGCATCTTTTTAGTTTTTTTTTTCTTTTGTTTTGATATATATAAAATTTTCCCAATTTGGCAATATCATGTCTTTACTTTTCCAGTATCTTCTTATAATTTATATTCATGTAATGTTTTTGACGCTTAGCATAGAATCAAATGTAGTTATAGGTCGTTCATTTTTGGGGGTCCGAACGGAGCCTGACTTTGATACAACTTTGCTTGTTCGAAGTTTTGAGACCTCGGTGTGACCGGTTTCAAGATGCTTAATTGATTTTAGATGATACTTTTACCGAGGGTAACCTTTTTGCAGGTTTCGTGATTCTATAAAGGTCTTGCTTTTTGATTAGGAGTTTCGGATGTCTCCGAGCAATTTTTAAGGTAGCTGTAGCCTTTTGTATTTAGGCACCGCCTAAATAGGTTTGGTGCCTCTGGAATTTGGTAGTCCGGGTTGTCCGAACTTTTTTTAGATGACAGTCCTCGAATAGGGGTAGCCCTTGGTATCGATAGTCCCCGAGTAGTGGTAGCCCGTGGGCTCTTACGATTCAGATTTTAAGAGGCAAGAAAATGCGTAATAGGAAGGCGAAATCTTCTTTTATTTCAATGTGTAAAGTACATGATCGAAAGTGCGTAAATGCTTGAATCATGACCACAAAGATCGCTAAATCTTTTGGTTTACAGTCTTCCAAACCAAGATGTAAGCCGTTCTACTCTTTCCAGCGATCAGATGTTAGAAAGAAAACCCTACATCTGATTTGGGTGCCATAACCCATATAATAGTTGCACAAGTTTATGTATTTCCAATTTAGCCCATTATTAAGCTAGAAATAACATTTGGGTATCTACACATAAGACCCCTTACTTTATAAGATATCCTTTTGGCCTATTTAACTTTAAACCATGGTAGATCACTTTAATATAGGCCATCTTATAGTGAGAGTAACCAACACACAATTATTCATAATACAATATATGTGCAAGTCCATAAAATTCTATCACAAGAAGCTGGTGGTTATTCCAACCCTGGTGCAACGAATAAGTTGAACTGCAATATGAAGATATTCACTACTAGAAATCAGGTGATTTCCATCCGCAATTTTCGACCGAAATCGGTCGGAAATTGATAATTTCCTACCAAATTCCGACTGATTTTAATTGGACGGGAAAATGATGGTCGCAAATGTGTACCGACCGCAATTGGTCGGAAATTTCAATGCATTGACTGATTGTCAAACTTTATTTTCCAACCGAAATCGATCGGAAATTATTAAATATTTTTTTTAATTTTCAAATTTCAGACCAAAATAGGTCGGAAAATTAAAAAAAAATTATTAATTTATTTGTAAATTGTTAACTTATTTAAAAATAAATATAAATTCATAATTTCCGATCGAATTTGGTTGGAAATTTCAATAATCTGGAGAATTTATTTGAAATTTCCGACCGAATTCAATCGGAAATTATGAATTTCTGGGAAAAAATAATTTCCGACCGAATTTGATTGGAAATCTGGGTAAAAACTGGGCAGAAAATGCCTGTTTTTAAGCTACATCACCTGCCAATTTAAACCAATATATATCTTATAATGGCAGCTAACATTGCTGTCATTCAACCATAATTTGAAAACCTAACAAAATAACAACAACTAATAACCAACAACAACTATTAACCAACAACAACAACTAATAACAACTACAACAACTAATAACCACAACAATAACTACTAAAATATTTAATAACAATATAATCATCATTCAAATAACCAACAAGAACAAAATATTGACAAGTTCAAAACTTTGTTTAACAATACACAACATTCAATGAGTTTTTTATGTAGCATCATCTCCATCTTCACTCCTAGAACCTTCATCGCCGGCACATGGGGAAGGAGGACGAGATCGGGGAATGGGAAAAACACCACTAGCAAGAAGATCGGTCAGCTGACCTTGAAGGAGATTAAATTGTTCGTCCCTCCTTTCTAGCTGAACTTGAAGGGTACCAAATTGTTCATCTCTCTTCTTTTCTCTAGCCTTGGTCTCTTCAAGCTCTGCTGTCAGCTTTGCGATCTTCTGTTCCATAGACAATATAGTCGACCTATCAATCGCCTCGCCTTGGGCGGAAGTCCCTATACCTTGCAATCCTGCCCTGTAGCGCTGAAATGATTTATCTGAAAGACCGTATGCTATCCCCTTTTTAGGACCACCGACAACATCCAACCATATCCTTTACGCTTCTTTGTTTGAAATGGACGGTCGCTTGCTCATTCGGTGGCAAGCTCTTAGTGTACTCCTCCAAATTGATATTGTAACAACCCTTTATTTAGAAGATAAAAAATTACTAACTATATATTATTATAAATATTTATAGTAGTTATGAAACTTACGTGTGTATTCTCCGCCCGGTCCTCAACCCATCTAGTTGGATCTGTCGGTGCCTCCTTCTTCCGGATGTGAGTCTCCATGAAGAACTCAACATGACTCATCTTCCTCCTAGTTTTTTTCCTACAAATATAATAAAACGTGTTAACAAAATTAATATATATAAATATAGTTCGATAAAAATAGACCAAATTATTCATTGTCTGGATATGTTGGATTTTAAAGGCCAAAACATTCACTCTCATATCATATTAGTCTTACATTTGTTCAATAAAACTTGTCTTTTACTTTGGCATGTATATATTCTTTTATCACATGACACTCTGGTGATACTTCTCTATTTCAACCATCTTATCTACTTTAATTTTATGCGTAAAATCTTCTTCTATCACATTGCTAACAAGCCCGGACATTTGAATTTTTTGCATTTAGGCATTTCCCATCTAGTCTCACCTCAGCTTCACTCTTCCTATATTTAAGCTAAATACATGGTTAATCAATAAATGTATTACGGTCGGTTTCTCATGCATTGTTAGATTTCAGCTATAACTTGTTAGGAGAAGTTGCAAATGAAAATGCAAATAAGAGTAGAGAATCATGTAAACTAGGTAGTGTGCATTAATCATGAATTCAAAGTAACATAAAGGATTGGATTCAATTATAAGCGTGACATGGACCCAGATGTTGATCGTTTCCATGTTCACGAATACTAACATACTATATGATTCTCTTGATGATATATCGAGTACTGTCAATCTCATAATATATAAGCAGATGCTACGTGTAGAGAAGTTAAATTAAATATTTGGAACATATTCTATAAGATTGTTGAATCTTAATTATTATAATTAATAGCAAAAAACTAAAATATGTAAATAGAATTCATAAGACACCAAAATGCATGGAGTGTTTTATATGATTTTGCCGCTTCGTCACAAAAATTTTGTTCCCATAATGTTGATAACACTATGTTGATATAAAGTCAAGTGGACCGAATTTTATGATTAATTTGAAAAAGAAAAACTGGGAGATATATAAATATAGTTCGATAAAAATAGACCGAAATATTTTAAGAAATTACCAGTTGTCTTTTCGTATCCCCCATGCTCCTTGAACCCAAATAGTACAAGGACCCACCTTTCTCAAATGCTCGGGCCTTCTTTCCCTGTTCACTCTGCAGATCCACCCATACATCCAGTAGAACCCATGAAGGCTTCTTTTTAACCCTTCGAGCAGAGCAGAAGGAATCACAGAGTCTCTTATGGCATTTGTACCCTTAATTTTTATGAATTTCACGGTTATACCGGTCCTCCCAGGGACACTTAGTCTGCAGATAAAGTATGTAACGTTAGATAAAAATATTATTAATATAACTCTTAAATATATAAGAATTGTATTAAAACCTTAAATTGGTTGAATATCTGTTGCACGAGACTCTTTGGAAAGTCACTCCAAGTCGGATAGGGTGCCAAATACAATGCACCAAGAATATTAGTGATTATCTTTGTAACCCGAGTATTAGGAATGAACCTGCAACATAGAAATTACATTAAATAAACAAGAGTAGATATTACAATTCAGCAATAATAAAGAAGTAATAAATAAATTTTACCCATTGCCCTTAGGCCTGATGATGATCCATCATAACGCACATCATCTGGATCATCACCCTCCGATGAATCTGAAGCGTGCGCAGAAGGGGAGGGCATCTGGCTCAGTGCTACTATCCCGAAGACGAAGTCTAGAAATGCTAGGAGACGAACTCCGTGGAGAGGAAAATGAGGTCTTTGATGAATATGGCTGCGATCCACACCCCTACATTGATCTAGACCCATGCTGCGATCTAGACCATTGTTGCGATCCGACCGACTAAAATCTAGATGGATGAAATCTAGCTAGAGATGAAGCAAATGGAGAAGATGACGGGCGTACCACATGGCTCTATGACTGGTGACTGGATGCACCCATGTAACTATTGGGTGGATCATGAGAAGGAAGAAGGGTATAGCCCTGTGGTGGAGAATGGTGATAATAATGCTGGGTGGGCAAATGGTGGATAGTATGATGAGTAGATGGATGTGGTGGAATAGATCTGTGCCTAGAAGATTGCTGTCGGCCATCAGCAGCAGAGGGATGCAAGTGTGGAGTGGAAGGAAACGAGGGTGTAGCACCATCATCATGATCAATAGGCCTTTTATCCTTCCTAGACCTACCTCGACCCCTACCGGTCATTTGCATAAATTAAATAAAATGTTAGAATTGAGAATATAAATCTATATAAGTTGAGGGCGCTTGAAAAAACTAACATGCTAGTCGTCTTTGTCGACGTATCCTTCCTCGTCTGAAAATACTTCCTCTTCACTTATTTCATTTTTATTAGGTGATTCTTCATCCTCATTTTCTATAAATGTTATTTACTCCATATCAACTTCCTATTAATATGCGTTGAGGATGCTCCAAGTAATTTTCTAACTGATCATTCACCATTTGGTTAACACTTGAGGTATCGTTTTGGTAAGCAACATCTAGCACATTCTCAACTTCCACCCTACCAACAGGCTTTGTTTTGATTACAACCAACCAATCAGCCTTATCCCTCCGCAATGGATATGGAGCATAGTACACTTGCCTAATTCTTTCTACAATTATAAAAGGATCATACTCCCTCTTTTTATTAACCTCAATTATGTTGTATTGCGAGTGTACATTTGTACCTCTTCTAGATGTTGGGTCAAACCACATGCATCGGAAAAGTATGATCTTCTTATTTGGCCTACCTGAATATGACAATTCTAGAATCTCTTTGATCATACCATAATAATCATTTTTCCCATCCTAGTTGTCTTCACCACCTTTGACACACACCCCACTATTATTGATTTTTTTATACTTCGAGTATTCCTCGATGTGAAATTTGTAACCATTCACATAATACTTAGACATAGTCGTAACTGTAGGTGCAGGTCCCCAAGATATGTCTTTCAAAAATTGATTAACATCGTTGTTTGGATTGTTGACCTACATATAGGGGTAAATAAATCACAAGTGAGCAAGTATATTTATAAGTATGTATATTCACATGTGAGAAAGTATGTAAGATGCACTTACACACTCTTTAAACCATGCCTCAAATGTAGAATATACAACACCATGATCAAATTGACTCATGAAGTCACTAAGCGACATATTGAAAATTATTTGTTAATTGTATCAACCAAATTAAATAGCAGACCATGTAAATTAATCTTACGTCAACACTTACTTTAGAAATGGTTAAACTTCCGGACAATTTAGCAACACATGATTTGAAGCTGATTTGTACTCCATACTACTTAGGCCCCTTTTTGTTCAATCTTTAGAGCCTCGGCCTGGTTGATTGAATATGGACATTGGTGGATATAATGTATCAATCTCAATCACCACATTGTGCCAATTGGGCCTATTTCTAGCACATGTCACATGACACATGACTGGCAAAGTAGTAAGAACAAAAATGGGCAGTTTCCTTTGCAAGATAGGTTTCGCATATGGATCCTTCAATCCTATTCCACTTTTTAACAAATCGTTTACACTTGCCGATAGTCTTGCACATTGTCATACTAGACAATAACATTAAAGAAAATTACAAGAATAAATCAAGGTTTGATCATTACCTCTCGAATGGATACATCCACCTGCATTGAACCGGGCCTCCAAGTCGCGCCTCGTGTACAAGGTGAATTGGAAGGTGTTCCATTACATCAAAGAAACTACATGGAAAAAGTCCTTTCCAGCTTATTACTGATCACAGGAATGTTCTAATTCATTTGAAATAGATTTTCTTTCCTTAATGTGGTAGAACATTAATCTTTGAAGAACAAACTTATCTTTGTGATGAGTTTTCATATATTTTCAAGCAATCCACAAAATGCAATAGGGATTAAGGTTTCCATGAATATATGACAGTCATGACTTTTCATATGAGTCAGCTTTCCCTCAACCATATCAACACGTTTTCCCAGGTTCGATGCATAGCCCTCGGGCATTTTTAGGTTTGTAACCCACTCACAAATCTGTCGTCTTTGTTCCAAAGTGAATGTGTAGCTGGCCTTGGGCTGGAACACCTTACCATTGTTCCCAGATTGCAAATGTAATTCAGGTCGCCTACAATATTCTTGTAAGTCCAGTCTAGCCTTCAGATTATATTTTGTCTTATTCTTATCATCTATCATTGTGTTGAATAAATTATCAAAATAGTTCTTCTCAATATGCATGACATCAAAATTATGCCGGAGAAGATTATCCTTCCAATATGGCAACTCCCAAAATATGTTCTGTTTTGTCCAGTTATGGGTAACACCAATCCAAGAAATCTAGAAGGTGGGGCCTCAGTAACTTTAGTGAAGTTCTGAACCTTCTCCCAAATTTCCTCACCGGAATAAATTGGAGGTGGAAAATCATGTTCAATTGTATTCTTTTTGAATGCGTTCTTCATCATTCTGAACTCATGATCAACTGGCAAAAACTGACGATGACAATCAAACCATGACTGCTTTCGGCCATGTCTTAAAGTGAACACTTTACCATTTTTCATGCAGTAAGGACATGCTAACGTTCTGGCAGTCATCCGCCCAGACAACATTCCATACGTAGGAAAATTATTAGTGGTCCACATTAAGTTAGCACGCAAGTTAAAATTTTGCTTAGTTGATATATCATATGTCTCGACTCTATCATACCACAACTGTTTAAGCTCATCAATCAGAGGTTGCAAATATACATCAATCAAACTCTTTGGATTTCGGGGACCGGAAATAACACAATTTATAAAAAAATATATGGACTAGTCATACACATTTCAGGCAGAAGATTATACAGCGTAATAAAGACCGGCCAGCATGAATATGGTGTTGCAGAAACAGAAAATGGCGTGAAACCATCAGCACACAAACCCAACCGAACATTCCTTGGTTCACTAGCATAATCCGGATACGTCCTATCAAAATGCTTCCAAGCTTCCCCATCTGAAGGATGACATATAACACCGGGCGGCCTTCTATTTTCATAGTACCATCTCATATGATGAGCGGAACTCATCGATGCGTACAACCTCTTTAATCTAGGAATAAGGGGTAAGTAATGCATCAACTTCACCGCAGCCTTTCCCGCTGGAAAGCCGCTTAAAACGAGATTTTTCACAAAATTTACAACTTTCTAAATCTACATCACCCTTATAATACAATATGCAAGATGCAACCATCTTCACAACAATCGATTCTCATAGATGAGAATCCTAACTTAGAAATCAATCTTTTAGCCTTATAGAAATCTTCAGGTATGTTGAAAGCTGGGTCAACTAGTTCACTCATAAGGCCAATGAAAGAATCCATTCCTGCTTGAGAAATATTGGTATCTGATTTGATACTTAATAATCTAACCGCAACAGACAACTGAGAGTGCATACTCCCTTGTCTTAGTGGATGACTAGCGGCCTCTAACTGTTCATAAAAATATTTTGCCTCTTCGTTAGGAGGTTGTTCAATACTTTCATGGGTTTCAAAATCGAAGTGCATCCCTAAAGCATCCGCAACCATTTCATGGTATCTAGGATATTGAACGCTATTCTCCACCAACCTACTACTTTGACCAACAACTACGTTATGAAATACAACATCACTACCATCAATCTCTCCATGACTAGTCCACACAAAATAATTATCCGTAAACTCTTTTTTATAAAGATGAGCTTTAACATCCTCCGATCCAAAAAAAATGCGAACACTTGCACTTCGCAAAAGGACACCTAATCAACCCTCCAATTCGAAACGGTTCAAGTGACATTGCATGCGTAATAAATTCCTTAACCCCTTCTATAAATTCCTCCCTAAAAACCGACGATTAGGATAATTCCTATTATACATCCAACTATGATATTCCATTTACATAAAGAACGAATAAATTATATTAATCAAAGTTCAAATTAATTTATAGAATTAAGTTACATAATAAATTATAATTTGTTAGCACACTCAATTAATCAGGATTTTGTGCAATATTAAGCCATATGTTTCGACATGATATATATGTAAATCTTGGTGATACACTACTAAAACTATATGGAATAATAAATAAAAGTTGCATAGGAATGTTTGGTAGTGGAGAACTAATAAATTAATAATACTACTACTACAATTTAAAACCTCCATCATCCATATGACATGAAGCTGACACTAAAAAACAGTCCAAAATTAGGGTCAGCTTCCACTATTAGTGCCAAGAGACCATCAAGAAGGGTACATTTAAAAATAATTAAGCCCAAATCTTCTTCATTAAGTACCACTTTTTCAAAACCATCCCCACTTTTATACAATAAATTAAAGTAATATACATAACCACCAATTTTTCCAACATGGAGCATGAAAAGTGCATAGGTCTAACTTGCAGGCATAAAACAGTGTGTCATGTCTCATTTCATAGATCAATCAATAAAAACAGAGGATTTTTAACTTTAAGGGCAGAGGTAGTATATACCCAAAAAGAAAACTTATCAGAGATGGAGAGGAGTCTGAGTGCCAACGATGGCCGCTTGGATTACCAACGACTGGAACACGGTTCAAAATGCACAGAGACAAAAAGGAGTTCTAATCCTGTAAAATTTCAAATCTCTCTCGTACTTCCTCTATGTTTGTGAACTCATTTCCTTTTTTGCCTGTTCCAAAAATAATGAATTCTTTCTAAATTTGGTAACAATTTAGCTTAAAATTACAACTTTATCCTTAATGAGAAGCTTTTATAACCACACAAATACTCTGGGCTCCATTTAGACTTGTCTAGGACAACAAATTACAAACTCTTCATTTTTTTCTTAAACTTGTGCACATAAATTGAAACGGAGGCAGTATCAGATATCTAACAGCGGTTTTTATCCCAGATGATCTCCTGAAACTGATAAAAAAAAAATTCCATCTCAAGCATCAAATCAGATAGTTGCTTTAATCATTTTGTTTCTAGCTAGAGATGTTTGCACCAATCAAGGGGATCATATCACCCTAATAGAGTTGCTATTTACATGACCAGAAAGAGAAATCAGAAATACTTGATTACGCATGTTTTCCCTAAGGTCAGTAGAATATATATATATATATATATATATATATATATATATATATATATATATATATGTAGGATATGAGAAAAAACTTACAGTGATATTTATGGAATCTAAATATTCAATTTCATGTGTGTGAATTTGTGTAAATTGAAATGTTGGGTAAATGATGAATACCGATTTGCTTAGTGGATAGCCGTTCGCTAAGTATTGATTTTTTTTTCTTTTTTGCGGAAATTGCCTATATATTGTTCCTGAAGATGGAGGAATAACACAAACAAGAAGGTGACTCTTTCTCTTTATATGGTTATTTGGTTTGTCAAGGAGCATGATATATGCCAAAGTTTGATTATTCATCTAAGTTGCTACTGCTAAACTATAGAAGTGGTGACATGTACTTGCAACCTTTTAAATTTTTTTTAGACAATAAACAAAGTTCTTTTATTAATTAATCACTAGTAACTGAGTAATCCAGAAACAATCCTGTTGCGTAAACCTTAACATCATTCAATTGAAAGCATAATGTATATATCTAAAAAATTATAGAACTTCACAAAGTAGGGGGAAAAAGATTGAAAGAATACAAGGTCCAAAGATTCCTCTTTAACTCTAACAAGACATGGTCAGCAAAAATAATTCAAATGGATTCCGATTGTGTTTTCCCCAACCCAACTACAAACTAACATGAATAAAAACTTTATTTTCTGAATTGCCATGAAATTATGCATCTCAACTCAGTCAAATTATTCCCTATAGATTTCACCTATTCCTTTTTTTTTTTTTGTGCGAAACATAATATTGCATTAAACATAAATAAAATTACTAGAGAGAGGGTGATGCCTGTGCATCGATAATATAGTTGTTTTCTAGTTGTCTATTACAAGGATTAATACTATCTATTCTAATGTTGTTATCCACCACATTGTCTCCATTGGAAGCAGTCATTCGTTGATCATTGTCATAGATTACAAAAGTGTTATGATTCATGTCCTCCTCTTGTTCCTGATGTGTGCATGTTGTCTTCCTAAAGCGAGTTGCTCCTTCCTGATCCCTTTGCAAAAAGGTGCTCACAAAAATCCGGTGGCTCTTCAAAAATAGATGGTCTTTCATTAGAGGCCATGTTGCATCCCGCCTTTGCTAAACCATCAGCCACCTCATTCCCCTCTCTATAGGTATGTGCAATGGTAACACTATGCAGTTGGTCCAAGAGGTACCTGCAATCAGTGAATATATTAGTATAAATGATGTTGTCCTTTTTTAACATTGTAAGTACCTCTGATGCATCGATGTTTATTTCCAGCGGGACCAAATTGTATCTGTTTGTCAATTTCAGTCCATGGAATAGGGCCTTTAGTTCTGCCTGGATGATGGTGGCATTGTCCAAATTGCCTGCAAAACCTATAATCTAATTTCCATTTGAATCGCGTATGGTTCCTCTTATACCTGCTTTCTGAGTTAACGTTGATATAGCTCCATCCGTATTTAATTTGTAGTAGTTTGGTTTAGGGGGTATCCATTTGATAGGTTGCATTATAGGGATTTTGGTTGTTGCTACCTTTGCAGCTAAATAGGTAAATTTCAGTGCATGGTTAGTAATTTTTTTTAAGTGATATGTGTTGTTGTGTATTATTAAAATTGTGATTGTTATGATTAATCCAAATATCCCATAATGTGTACGAAATAAAAGTTTTGCTATTTATACGGTAAGGCATGTTGTTGTACTTTGTAATAATGAGTTTCATTAACCAACCTGATGGATGAGAGTATGTAGTTATATTGTTGATAAAGTTTGGTATACCAAGTCATTCCATATATGTTTTATGTTAGAACATTCTAAAAATATATGATTAATAGTTTCCAGATCTATATTACATATTTGACATCGGTCATCTACTGTGATTCCTATATGATTTAGGTATTTTTTTGTTGGCAACCTGTTATGCATTACAAGCCAAAGGAATATTTTTATTTTGGGTGGTATTTGAATCTTCCAAATCCAATTATAAGTGGATGTGTGTTGTTGTAATTTTAAATCCTGCTGTAGTAATTGTGAATACATTGATTGGACAGTAAATTTACCATTGTTGGATAGTCCCCAAGAGATAGTATCCGCTTTGTTTGTGTAGATAGGTACATTAATCCTGTTGAATTCATTTTTAAAAGAGTTTGTAATGTGAAAAGGTATTTCTGCCCATTTCCAATTATTATGATCTCTGTAAGTGTTGATAGTCCTTGTAGTATGTTCTAAAGGTATAGGACCATGTAATAAAGATCTAACTGTGGTGTTCGAAGCATTCCATGGCTCCGTCCAGAAGTTTATTTTTGAATTCGTACCTACCTGCCATTGAATGCTACTTTGGCATTTTTCCCAACCTAACATAATATTTTTCCAAATATAAGATGAATTTTGTATTATACGTTTGTTTTTATATTTATAAATAAGAGTGTTTGCCCATAGTTGATTAGGTGAATGAAATAAGTGGCATGCTAATCCTGCCAGTATTCCATTTTTATTTCAGAGATTCAACTCAAGGAAGTTACATACTAAATAATACTCCTATCAATGAGAACAAAAAAGAAAAGGAGAAAAGTGAGCATATTGTTCGATTCTACCACTGATAAACTAAGCTAAAACTAGTAGTTAATAGGTGTTGAACTAATGCCATTCAAAACCCAAAATAGCTAAAACTGGAGAGCATATAACGGAAAGAGCAAAACCATGAATGTTGGTCTCAAATAACAATAGGATTGAACAACCAAAAGAACAATCCGATCGAATTATTTGAAAATTTTGAAATATGACAAAATTTGAAAGAACAATCCGACTGGAAACTTGAAATTTTTTTAATAAATAATTATTTTTATACATTATATACAAGTATGACCAAATAGTTTACCAATTTCCGATCGAATTCGGTCGAAAATTTGGTAAATTTTTAATAAATAATTATTTTTGTACATTATATACAAGTATGACCAAATATTTGATCAATTTCTGACCGAATTCGGTCGAAAATTTGGTAAATTTTTAATAAATAATTATTTTTGTACATAATATACAAGTATGACCAAATATTTGACCAATTTCTAACCGAAATCGGTCGGAAATTTTATTTTTATGCTATCAGGCACTTTTTTTTTGACTTATTGCGACCAAATACTCTTATTTCCGACCGATTTCGATCGAAAAGCCTTGGACGAAAATCACCTGAGTTCTAGTAGTGATTGAGAGGAGAATGTGTTGTGTAGAACTCCAGCATCTACATCTTTATTGATCACTGAAAGGATATAATAACCCATGATGATTGAATCACATGGTAATGTAATAGGCCATTACTTGGCAGCCCAACTCTTCTTCAGACATGCTTAAAAGTTGCCTAATGACCTCATTTTCAAGATACGCCAAAGGAATGACATCTTTATTGATCACTGAAAGGATATAATAACCCATGATGATTGAATCACATGGTAATGTAATAGGCCATTACTTGGCAGCCCAACTCTTCTTCAGACATGCTTAAAAGTTGCCTAATGACCTCATTTTCAAGATACGCCAAAGGAATGACAAATGTAATATTGATTACTCAGTGATATATTATGTTTAACTGGTAAAAAAAAAACTCATGTTAAGTTGCCTGCCACGACCCTCTTCAGATAAATAGGAGTTCTTTAATAATTAGTTGCAAGATCTGGGATTGCTTTCTGTAACGTCCTTGCAGTTAATCAATTTGTAATTTTTTTTTGGTCAAGTAGTAGGAAGATATTCAGTGCAAATTATTTCATCATTATATGCTAATGTCGAGAGTAATATTTAAATACAGAAGTAAGTCCTGAAGAATTTCACAGGCGTTTGTTCAATTGAACTTTATCACAATCAGCAACAGATTAGCTATCACCATTAATCTCTTTTCTCCTGTTTATGTGTGGGAATACCACTACATGTCTCCAACAAAAAGATATGTCACTGGCTGATACTATAACACGATTAGTCAAAGTTCATTCATGATTTTGTTTATCTTTCAGGCACAGATGTTCTCGAGTCCAGTTAGCTGCTGCTTCCAAATGTTTTTTCCGTAAACAAATGAATTTTATTACTTCATAACATGTCTGAAATGTTCAAAAGACTATACTGCATCAGTTACAACCCAACTTGAAAAAACAGAATCCCAAGAAACCACACGTAAAAGTGAAATAGATGATTTAGCTAGATTACGAGCTAGCACATTCTAAGTTCTAGGAATATATATAATGTTGATACCTTCGAAAGATCTCATCAACTTCCAAATATCCTCACAAGTGGTATTTATTTCCCAAGATACTGTCATCTTCTTATGCAACATTTGTATCTGTCACGATCCAAAATCCAATAATGTTAATAAGTCAATTAAACATAAATAAATTATTTGGATCTATTATATTTTCCAAGGACTGGTAGTATAAATCATGAGCTTCTAAAATTAGAGTTTACAAAGCTGATATGAAGAAAACACATTCTGCTTAAAAAGTACATAAACAGAATTTTATAGCCTAAGGCTACCGTGAACAAAAGGCAACTACAGCAGGAACGTAGGTACGCCTTCAAATCCAGCAACCATTGAACATAGCAACATCGACATCCGGGATTTGCACGGGCTGTGTAGGAAATGTAATATGAGTACAACCGATCTCATATACTCAAAAAGTAACAAACCTAACCTCAGGTTAAAAACAGTGATGAGCTGAAACATAGGTCGGGTCCAACACCAATATCGAATAACAGTTCATAACAATGTAAAGCATATAAATAAAGAAGTAACTCAGGGATAAAGTATTTAGCACATATGGATGATTAAATGTCCTTTTGGGCCATAAGCCCATTTTGACATAATTTGGATAGGCCTCCTAAAATGGGACACGGTGCCTGAGACCGAACTCTGCTAGGTTTAAATGATATGATGCACATAAGCATGACCTAAAGGCTGACCTATGTTTGTGGTTCACTAGACAAGGCAATTCGGGGCGGCATGTGGTCGATGGCGGCTGCTCTAGCTGTCCGCCCATTCCACGCTTCCACGCCAACCCCCTTAAAAACACGGGTGACTCACAAAAAGGTCATGTGAGCTCAAACATACTCCGAAAGACTTGTTGCAGAAAGAATTGACCGGGTAATGCATATGATGACAGTTATAAAGCGGTAAACACATAAGGAAAAACGATAAACAAATAACTAACAAAACAGGAAATAAGACAAACAAACCAAATAAACAAAGCAAATAAAAACAAACAAACACCTCAACCGAATATCCTAAAAGCCAACGAGATCAAATATCCGCTCGAACCTACAACTCCCCCGCGCAGAGTCGCCAGAGCTGTCACACCCCTTTTTTCAACTCACTTAACCCATTAAAATATATAAAGAGATTTGTAAAGCTCAAAAGAGTTTTTAATTAAAAAGTGACAAAATTGTGTTCAAAAGGAAATAACTCAGAATCACCACCTGACATTGGTTTCGGTGTGCAAGGTCACCGTTTTTAAAAATAATTTTCCTTTTAAAACACTTTGGACTTCAAACTAAGTCTGCACCAGAAATTCAGGCAAGGGGGTTCAATTGACTCGGGGAGAAGGTGTTAGGCATTCCCCGAGTCCCGTAACTAGTACGTTTGCATACATGATCTAGTTGGCTTTTAAAATATTCGAATTAAGGTAAAAATACACAAAAGAAGACGAACACAAAAAGTTTCAAGGTTTTCCCTGCCTAAATAAAAAGAAAAATAGAAATAAAAATAAGAATAAAAACAAAATACTACACCATGCTTCCTTCACAAATTCGTCACGGCCTCCAGAATATTTACAAAGTATTTCGGAGCATTCCCCGGATAATATAATCAACTAAAGGGACAACCTCTCGCCTCAACAAAACTAAAACATAAACGCCCTAAAGATTTGGCTACCCAAATGTGGTCAGCCTAAAACATGCTCCTAACACTCGAAACAATAGGATAATAAAATAAGATAAAAGAAAGCTAAGTGAGAATGAATTAACAGCATGCTGATTTTTCCTGTAAAATTTCTTAGTTTACCTCATTACCACACGACCCCATAAATCAATCGTCCAAAATAACTTACTCCAATTATCTACACACACAAAGATAGTACTCAACATATAAAACACATAGAAGAGGAGGGAAAGATAACAATTTGACAAAACAAAAAAAACAAATAAGTCAAGAAACGGTAGATCAAGGCATGACAAGAGCCATCTAAAGCTTATTGACATCACCCAATTAATCTTATTCTTAAACCATGGTTCGGAATCTTAGACAAGGCAAATCAGATACCACGTTAATCTTATCCAGATGATTTCGACTCAAATATTTTAAATCCAAATAGGGAAATAGCAAAGAATTGAAACCAAATGAAAACTGTACTGCCAAGCATACGAAATCATCTAACCCAATTAATGTTCAAGATTTTTGCACTTACACGTACTTCAAAAATGGACAAGAATCCAAAACAATTTTCCTATTAAACTTAATCGAGGCACGATACTAACTACAAGCTGATTTCAAAATTTAAAGCAATATCACTGGATGAACTTCATATCTCCAAATTTGATTCAATATCCTAATCTGCTTGACAGTGAATCTATCCAAAAGAGTTCAACAACTTACGCACAAACAGTGAACCATAGTGAACATAAGATAGCTTCAAACAATGACTTTAAAACATGCTTCCAGGATATGGATTGAGCATTCAATTTTAACAAAGATAATCAAAAGACTAATGAAGAACCCCAAGCAAAAACCTATCATTGACTCAACAGCATTTGGCATTGGAACGCTTTCTATTTTTTTACACCAAAAAACAAAACCAATCTGGCTCGCTTAAGGCAAGAAATTCGTGGCACAATTTAGAGGGGTTAGGGTAAACATGTTCAAAGAAATTCCAGCCGTCATCTCACACCTAAACTGACAGGAATAAAATCAACTTAAGCCCGAATCAACTTTCAACATTCAATAATAAAACAGACATTTATACAAACCAATCTGATGCTATCACCAACAAGCATAGAAGAGGAGGATGAAACCTTAATGGCAAAGCAGTATGAATTCGATTTCATTTAAATCCAAGGAATATACTGATTTATGCAAAGTCGTTGCCAAAGCGATTAATGCGCACTAACATGAAAATTTTGCACTTGACAAAAGCAAAAAGAACTATCCCAGTTGGTTCTAACAGTACAAAATAGGACTCATCAATTCAGATTATCATAAGTCAAAATAACACTTCAACTGGACACTTTGAATCGAGGCAGATCTGAATCACAAGGCATTTCATCACAAAGAGTAAAAAAATAGAACACATGTAATGAAGAAGTTTCAATTGGATTCAGCACAATCTGCAGTTCTCAAAAATCCGCTTCTACTAACAATAATTTGATTATTTAATCCTAGGCTCCCGTCATGCTTTGACCAACACAATCGACTAACAAGAGTGAGAAAAACAGAGGATACCTGAAATGAAATTTTCCAATATATTTCTGTCCGGTGGAAGGAAGAATACAAGCAGAAGATTGAATGATGAATTCAACTAGAAACGAATAGAGCAACGGCAAACGATTCTGGAACCGCGAACTCGAATGACACTTCGACTCAGCTTCAAATTTCAGAAATCTCCATTTTTGAAAATCACCATTAAAATTGGAATAGAAGAAGCAGAAATGTATTTTATTTATTTATTTTTTAATTTTTTGTTTGAAATCTGAAAGAAAGAGAAAACTGGAAAGTCCGAAAATCCCCAAAGAAAGAAACCTAGTTTTTTTTAATCCTTCTCCTTACAACCGAAAATGAGCCTATTATATATAGATCCCATTTTTCTATCAAAAAACAAAAAGAGTGAAAAACGCGTGAATCAGTTAAGGAATCATGAGGTTTGACGGGTAGGTGACGTGGAAGAAGGAGAAGATGAGAGAGGGGGGACCATGGGGGACCAGCGAGAGGCACGTCGCCGGATTATCCTTTTCCGGTGACTTCGGCGGCGGGCAGAGGGGTGGTGCAGCTGGGTGAACTTTTGTAGGGCTAGGGTTTAGGTGTCTTGTAGGGTTAGGATTTAGGTGTAAAATGTTATAAAGGTGGTTTTATATGGCTTGAAGAATTAGTTATAGCCATTGGATGGAAAGTATATGAAGGGCTAGGATTAAACTAAAGAGGGAGATGGGTCAGATGGGTTATGGGGCGGGTTACGGGTTAATTGGACGGGTCAGTCCGGTTTGGGCTTGGGGCGTGGGTCAGGGGTATTGGGTTGTTAAATTTTGGACCTAGGTTTAAATTGAGCTCTGAAATTCTACTAATTTGGGCTAAGAAAAGCTGAAAATTTAATTTAGTTATGAAGTAATATAAAATACCTATATAGAAAAATATAAAATAACTCTTTATTAATTTTAATAAACTATTATATTAAAATAAAACTAAAAACCAAAGTGGAAACTATTTTTTGTATTTTTAAAAGATTATATAAAAAAAATAAGTTAAAAGAAATATATCTTTCTAAAAATACCTAATACCTGAATTAAACAGAAAAGAAGAAATTATTTTTGTATTTTTTCAATTTTTGTGCATTTAAAAATAGAATTAAAATTAATAATAAAGTGAAATCATATAGAAATAAGCTCAAGTAATATTCTAAAAATACTAGGACTATTAAGGGTAATTCTAATGCGCGGGTCAAAAATTACATGTCTACAGTTTTGGCTTTCAAGAGTATTAGTGAAAACTCAAATTCTTTACCGAAAACGTCGTGAAATATGAGATAGTTAAAAAAAACTTTATTTTCTTTTCCAAAACTCCTTTTCATTATAAATAAGATGTTTCATTTTCTTTCCAGATAGCAAGTGTGAGATACCTCTCTATGACCACATATCAATGTGTGTAGAATATCATGAATGACGGAATACCATACAACATGAGGAAAATGTATCTCTACGCATGTATATCATATATGCATGCCAATGCCAGGTATCTCAAAGATGAATCATGTGCTCGCACTCTCAAAATACTCCACCTCACTGTATCAGACCTTTCACTCATCATAATCAACCACTCGGTACTGTATATCGCCCATACGGTCCAGGGAAGATTCATCCCGGAATATATACATTACTGACTATAAGTCACCCAGTACCAAGGAAACATGCCAATCCAGCCTCATGGAGAAGATCCATCTCCATACCAAGGGAAGATCTATCCCTGAATATAATCAACCACGCTCACTGAGGGTGTGCAGACTCCGGAGAGTCTCCTTTAGCCCAAGCGCTATAGTAAGCCAATCATGGCATAAATCAATCAGGTCGTCGGCCTTAGTTAATAATCAATAAAATATGCTGCGACGTGCAGCCCGGTCCCATAACTGTCTCTCATAATCAGGCTCTCGGCTTCACTCAATCATCAATCTTTCCAGTCTCACCCACGGGCTCACAATGTCATAAAAGTTGACCCGAAACAATGATATAATGTATCCATAAATAACAATCGAGACCGAGATATTATATGAATGTATGAATGTGACTGAGTATGAAATATCAATGAAATTAAAGAGATGACAGCAAGAAACGACCGCTAGGGGTCCCAAAAATATCAGCATAAAGCATAAACGTGATGTACAACTCATTTATCTTATCACATGGTGAAAACACAGATATCAATAAAATAGGGCTACTATTCAGTTCCATGGAAATAACAAAGTCACAACTCACAGGATGCATGCCCACACGCCCGTCACCTAGCATGTGCGTCACCTCAACACCAATCACATAGCACATAATTTAGGGTTTTATACCCTCAACACTAAGTTTAGAAGAGTTACTTATCTTAAACAAGCCAATTCCGACACCGAGCAAGCCAAACGATGCTCCAAGAATCCCATCACGCGTGTTCCGACCTCTGAATGACTCGAAACTAATAAAAAATAACTCAAATACATCAAACAATGCTAAAGAAACCAATCCCAATCGAAAAGGGTCGAATCTTTAATCAAAAGCCCAAAATCGTCCAAAAATTCTAATTCGGGCCCGCACCTCGGAACCCGACAAAAACATGAAATCCATCAACCCATTCAATTACGAGTTTAACCATACTAGTTTCACTCAAATATGACTCCGAATCGGTATTCAAAACTCAAAAATTCATATTATGAAACTTTAGGCCAAAACCCCCAATTTCTTCTTTAAAATTCATCAACCAAAAGCTAAAATCGAAGATAGATTCATGAAATATAATTAATACCGAGCATAGAACACTTACCCCAATTCATATGCTGAAAAGTGTCTCGAAAAATTGCCCAATTCCGAGTTTCCCAACTCAAAATATGTTAAATACACAAAACACTCGTTTTAACACTGTTCTGCCTCGTTTCTTATGTGAAAAGATCTCGAAACTTACTTTTGATGCCTCCAATGGATTCTTTGTGAAATTCTAGTCAAGTTAGGCTCTTAAATCACTCAATTTCACCTTATATTGAAGGAGATATGTTGGTTTCAATATTTGAAAATAGTGCAGATTTTTAAATACGCAGAAGTGGCAATTTCGTAATTAATTTGAAAAATCTGGCATCCCAATTCTTAGTAAAATGACCATAAAATCCTCATACGATGTCTAAATTTGATAATTATTTTTGCTATGTCTCCGTAATTACGATACGGATCTAATGCTTTAATCAAAACAGAAATCGGAGCACATTTGTTCAATGTGATACCATTTATGCTTGAAGAAACGACGTCGAAACATAAAAAAACGAGCGCAACACAACCCAA
Organism: Nicotiana sylvestris; assembly: GCF_000393655.2. Lineage (NCBI taxonomy): Eukaryota > Viridiplantae > Streptophyta > Magnoliopsida > Solanales > Solanaceae > Nicotiana > Nicotiana sylvestris. The sequence continues at coordinate 172,966,638 of NC_091062.1, forward strand.
ATCTATCTGAAACTCACCTGAGCCCTCGGGACCACATTCAAACATACCAACAAGTCTGATAACATGACACGGACCTACTCGAGACCTCAAAACACACATAATAACATCGAAACGACGAATCACACCTCAATTCGAAATCATTGAACTTTGAAACTTCAACTTTCACAACCGATGCCGAAACCTATAAAATCACGTCCGATTGACCTCAAATTTTGCACATAAGTCACATTTGACATTACGGACATGCTCCAACTTCCGGAATCAGAATCCGGCCCTGATATAAAAAAGTTCACTCCCGGTCAAACTTTCCAAAATTTCAACTTTCGTCATTTCAAGCCAAATTCCACTATGGAACTCCAAATCACGATCCGGACGCGCTCCTAAGTCCAAAATTACCTAAAGGAGCCAACAGAACCATCTGAAATCTAATCCGAGGTCAAATACTAAAAAGTCCAACTTGGTCAAACCTTTAAAATTTAAAGCTTCTAGCTGAGAATCATTCTTCCAACTTGAATTCCGAATAACCTGAAAATCAAAACCGACGATCCACATAAGTCATAATACTTCATACGGAGCTACTCATGCCCTCAAACAACCGAGCGAAGTGCAAATGCTCAAAATGACCGGTCGGGTCGTTGCAGTACCACATTCTTTGTATCTGTTAGTGTTGGTATCGAAATAGTATGTATTATTCTGTCAAAGAATACACAAGTTATAGGAGAAAACAAATCAATAAAAAAGAAAATAATCCCTTGATTCTAAACAAAGAGGTATTTCCAATCTAATCTAATCCCTAAGAATCTGAAACTTTCCTAACCTAGCTGATATGATTTGATCCTATATGATCAGATAATACAAATCAACATATCTCATTTGATTTGATTTGATTACACAATCATAATCAGATATTACAAATCAACACTCTCCCTCAAGTTGGCATGTAGATATCTGACATGCCTAACTTGCTCACAAGACTTTCAAATCTTGGTTAAAATAACCCCTTAGTAAAAATATTTGTTGGTTGCTGATATGTTGGCACAGATGGCAAGCACACACTTCTTTCTTCAAGCTTCTCCTTGATGAAATGCCTATCCACTGTGGATACCCAATTTTTTCTGTATATTTTTTAATATACAAAATACTTTCAAAATAGCATATGTATGTATATATAAGTATGTCCAATTGTTTTATCAATTTTTTAAATTTTAAAGATTTTTAAACTAATTTATTCCCCTATTTTATTCATAAAAACCCAATAATATTTCCAAAATTACCATTTTTCTAATTCATTTATTGGATTTTCATATTTATGCCAAAATATAGTAAAATAATTTTTGTACATTTTTACAAATTTATTTAGTATTTTTAAAGCTAAATTGCATATAATTGCAATATTAGCCTCTTTTAGATTTAATTGCGTTTATATCTATAAAATTAAGTCCAATATTTTTAATTTGATAATTATATGTGTTAAATCATTTTAGTATTTTTAATTTATTTTCAGAATTTAATTTGCTATTTTTATAAAATAAATGGGAATAATTGGCTATTTAAAAACTAGCCCAATTACCTTTCAATTATAGCCTAATTTGAACCCAATTTTACCCCGACCCAATTCCCTTCAAATCCGACCCTTTACCCATTTAAATGACCCACCCAGACTCCCACTTAATCCCAGCTGTTGATCGTGTAGATCAGTGGCTCTCATTACTCTCTTCCTTTTTAAACCCAAACGACCCCTTCACCCTAATCCATTTCTCACAATATGTCGCCTTTGAATCCCACTCTTAAATCCTCTCTACAACAACATCAAACCCTGGCCGCCGCCACCTTAATCTACCCTAATCCATGGCTCTCCAAGACCATCTAAGACCTGTATCAGCCTCTCATAGCTTCTACGTGTTCGTTTCTGTGGTCTCATGACTAGATTCTAAAGGGTCTTGGTCCAGTCTTTGCTCGATGACTGTTCTCCGGTCGTCTCTGACCTTTCTCCGGCCAGCCATGGTCATTCAAGTCAAACCCTTGACTCTCCTGTTTAGATCGATGGCTTTCAAGGCCTTTCTCGTCACTTGGGGTTCTTCTGAAACCCTAATCTCTAAGAGCTTATCAACTTCTTTCAGGTTCACTTTAGATCTATGCTTGCTATGAGTTTTTAAATGCCTTCTCGAAGCTTCTTTATTTTGCTTTCAGAAAAAAGACTCTTCATCTTTTTCTGATTAGGGATTTCCTTCAAGTTCTTCTTTTCAAAATCTTTTCTGAGTTTAGCATGATAAAAACCCTAATTTCTTTTGGGGTTTCTGAGACTATTTGTTAGGTATTTGTTTGATTTACTTTTTTATCATAACTAGACTCGATGGGTGATAAAAACCCTAATTTCTTTGGATTCGTTCGAGTTTCTGAGACTATTTGCTAAATATTGTTTGATTTATTTGTTCATCATCTTTAAACTCGATCGATGTTGAAAACCCTAATTTCTTTTGGGGTCTATTCGAGTTTCTGAAACTGCTTGTGCGATTTATTTGTTTATCATCTTCTAAGCTTGAATGTTATTAAGGAAAAACCTATGTCTTTGGGTTTGAAATTGCTCGTTGGAATACCTGACTTGATTTGAAGTTCCTTTGTTTCAACATCTCTTTTCTTTATGTGATTCCTTTGATTCAACATCTCTTTTCTTTATGTGATTCCTTTGATTCTGGGTTCTTACTATCTTTGAAACTCGATTATGCTTTTCAGAAGGGTTTTCGCACTTGACCCTTTGCATGCTTCTGATACTCTATCTTTTTTTTCTTTTCTCTATACTACTGATTCAATGAAACTTGACCTACGTGACTATCATTCTTCGAATGTTTGCTGTCTACTAACTTTGTGCTACTATTGCATGATGTTTTTTTTGCCAATAGTTTGGCCTCGCACATGTCCATCGTTTGTGTACTCTATTTATATGTAGAGGCCCCTCTTTGATTGATTCTCAATTTTGGGACTGATTTCAAAACTTCTCTTTTTGTTAACTCTAATTTTATTCGCCTGTTAAAGTGATTGATCCCTTTCCTTACTTATTACCTTGCTGAATCTTTTCCCCAAAACAAGTGTATCTTTGTACTTGGACTCTATTGTGTACTCAATGTTTTACTACTTCCTTTTATGGTAATAACCAGTCGACCTACAAACTGATTTTCTTTCCTTCTTTTAAACCTGTTAGCCCCGTTAAAAAAGTGATTCCTCAATTAAAGGGGAATCACTTGGTTGATTGATTCTGATTGCTGATTACTTCCAGATGTGCATTTATTGCCTTATTTCTTACATGCTTTCAAAACTATAAATACCCACCTTCTCTTCTTTCAAACACACGAATACAAGGCATAAAACACTTGAGTTTAAACACACACTCCACTAAAATCTCTCTCTTTTCTCTGTTGCTACTTGTATTGCTGCCTTACCTAGCCGGCTGAAAGCCAAGGCTAGGCTGTGGGAAGCTTGCTTATTTTTTCTCTGCATTTGCATCTTACTGGTATGTTCTAATTAAGCTTCTGAACCACCAACAACATGTTTCTTTACTGTCTCTTGTCGCACCTCCTTTTTCCGCGCCCGCGAGGTTACAAGGGGAGTTTTCTCCAATTAAAGGACAGTCGAAACGGGATTTGTTTGTTTGTTTCAGAGTCGCCACCTGGGAATTTTAAGGCGTCCCAAGTCACCAATTTTAATCCCTGAATCGAGGAGAATATGACTCTGTTTATTATTCTGCGAACCAGAAATCCGGATAAGGAATTCTGTTAACCCGGGAGAAGGTGTTAGGCATTCCCGAGTTCCGTGGTTCTAGCACGGTCGCTCAACTGTTATATTTGGCTTGATTATTTTGATTTATTAAATACATTTTTATTGCATGATTTTATTGTTACCGCTTCTATTTAAATTGTTTATAATTAAAGACCCTTCTTCGAATCGAATCACGCGTACGTGTATTCGTTTTATATATTAATATTTTTTAACGTGAAAATCGTGTCACGCGTACGTATACACAATATAATAATTATTAATTATTTATTTTTTTTTTTCGAAATTTTTTTATTATATAAAAAAAAAGACTTAAGTTCGAAATTGTGCTAAAATAAAATTATGAACGTTCGTCGCTCTTGTATAATTAAATATTGAACCGCACATCTCGAGTTATATGAAATTAATATTGATATTCTCCGAAGAGCCCCCTTTTTATTAAATGTTCTTTCGAAGTTGCGCGAACGCATAATCCGAATTGCTTTTAGAAATATAATCAGGTTACGCGAACGCATCCCTAATCACGCAAAAGATTCTTAATAGTAGTATAGATTTTCCATAAATATTTATTGCATCTATCTATTTTTAAATGTAAGAATCGTGGAGAATTACCGATTGGGATGCCACCAAATTTCTTGACAAAGAATTCAAAATTTATTAGGCGTTGCTACAAGTCTTATTTTACGCGTATGAATTATATACCTCAAAACTATTCAAATTTTAAAGAATTAATGATATGAAAAAGAAACAAACATGTAACTAAAAATACTACCATTTTTATCGTGGATACAACATTAACATATCCAAAAATTGAATCGCATATAAAACTGGAAAAAAGAATTAATTTGATAAACAAATTAATAGTTTCTGCAGAACATTTAATGCGAATTCTATTTCTACATATCCTTGACATAAAATGTTGCAATTCGTGCTTGTAAATCCCATATCCTTCTCATATACTTGTTTTTAGTCCAAAGTTATAATTATTTGGTTAATTTTGCTTACGAAGATTGGTTTGAGATAAATAAACCAATTCTTATATTCTGCCTATGCGAATATTTGCAAACGTTAACTCTATATTTTGTAAAAAAATCATTGACATTATTTCATATATTAAAAGAAATGAGTTGATCGCGTTCCTAAAATAACTAAGCCATTTGTTATTAAGAAAGAGAACTAATCTACCAATTGATTTAATACTATATTAACCAACTAAAACAAAACTGAAACTTAAACTAATAAAATTTAAATGAGTAGAAGACATCCTTATAATCAAACTTCATTTACTTGCCATGTTGAAGCTTTTCATGACATGAATTTTCAGATATGTACCTGATATTGGAAGCAAAAGAAAATGATGATGAGAATCAGCAGCAATAATAACAGTACAATAGCAACAACTGCCCAGCAACAGTAACAACCCAGTAACAGACCGGTGGAGTAGTAATCCCAAAAACAAAAGCTTTAAGCTTTAAATGAAACAACAACCATTAATACTAATTTCAAACAAAGAAAGAAAGCAGTAGATTTTTTTTTAGTTTTATTTTTATTTTGAAAACTTAAATATTTTTCGGAATTTTTTCTCTCTTCTATTCTCTATCAGTTTTTTTTTCTCTCTATCTGTATTCTTGTTCCCATTCTTTGTCTTCAAGACTTCACATATATAACACATCTCATAAACCTTTTAATTAATTAAAATCAATACTTTTTCTCTACCCAACCCATTATCTTTCCACTCATCCCCATTACATTAAATAAACATATCACACCACCCCATTATATTTTGTCCCCCATGCTTTATTTAAAATAATGCAAGATTCCCCTTTAATTTAAATCTTGTCCCCCCTTTATATTAAATAATCATATCACAACCCACCCCATTTCATTTTGTCCCCCATGCTTCAAATAAACAATTTCAAAATGTACAATTCCTAAACTACCCCTTCCGACCTTACTGAAATTACCAAACTACCCCTGAACGTATTACAAATTTACCAAACTACCCATCAGCT